>NC_057811.1:77459854-77818789 GCF_018294505.1 Triticum aestivum | reverse complement strand
GGGCTATATATGAGGGGGGGCTAGAGGCTTGGGGGAGGGGCCAAGCCAGGCGGCGGCGTAGGCGATGCGGACTCCGGCAGCGACCGTCTCCGGGACAGAGACGACGGGCGGCGAGGTGGGCCGTCGGCTGGGCCTTTGGCCCAGTCGGCGCGCGGGCGTTCTTTTTTTTTAAAGTTCCGCAAAGAAAAATGCGTAGAAAAATAAATAAAAATCAGAAAAATATGAAATAAATTTTCCCCATCTAGTTAGAAAATCTAGAATAGGGTGAACATTTTTAAAATCAAAATAAATATTTTGAAAACATGCATATTTTTTTAAATGCAATAAAAATTACAAATAAAATCCAAATAAATTCAAATAATGATTTTAACATTTTTCCTCCAGTATTTCAATATTTTGGAGAAGTCATATTTTCTCCCCTCGTTTATTTTGAGAATGAAATATTTTTCCGGAGAGAAAAATAATTAAAATCCCAATCCTCGTTTGAAAAATCAAATATGAAAATTCGAGAAAATCCCCAACTCTCTCCGAGGGTCCTTGAGTTGCTTAGGATTTATCGAGGATTTGTCAAAATGCAATAAAACATGATATGCAATGATGATCTATGTATAACATACCAAATTGGAAATTTGGGATGTTACACCGGGGCGATGGCCCATGACCCCTGGGGGCATAGGTTTAGTCCGGCGTGCTGGCCACTCTATTAAGCCTAGGTCGGGTTGCGGCGTATTGTTTGGCCGAGGCCGGGCATGACCCAGGAAAGTGTGTCCGGCCGGAGTTAATCGAGCGTGGTGGGTAAGTTGGTGCACCCCTGCAGGGAAGAAAACATCTATCGATAGCCTGTCCTACGGTAACGGACACTTGGAGTTGTATCCCGATCGATACAACTAGAACTGGATACTTGTGATGAGAATTGGATTGCGATGAGAAATGGATAGTATGGCTCTGGGATTGCTTTCTCGCAGGGAGTCGAGAAAGGATCTCTGGCCGAGGTTGATAACACTTCTACTACTTTACTTTATGCTACTCTACTCCCTCCTGTTGCTGCAAGATGGTGGTTTCCAGAAGATGCTAGTCTTCGATAGGCTAGGCTTTCCCCTTCTCTTCTGGCATTCTGCAGTCCAGTCCACAGATACAACCCTTTTCATTGATACCAATGCATATGTAGTGTAGATCCTTGCTTGCGAGTACTTTGGATGAGTACTCACGGTTGCTTTGCTCCCCCTTTTCCCCCTTTCTTCTTCTTTCCGGTTGATGCAACCAGATGTCGGAGCCCAGGAGCCAGATGCCACCACCGATGCTTACTACTACGTGGAGGCCGCCGATGACCAGGAGTGGTTAGGAGGCTCCCAGGCAGGAGGCCTTGCCTTTTCGATCGATGTTGCTTTTGTGCTAGCCTTCTTAAGGCAAACTTGTCTAACTCATGTCTGTACTCAGATATTGTTGCTTCCGCTGACTCTTGAGTATTCGAGCTTATGTATTCGAGCCCTCGAGGCCCCTGGCTTGTAATATAAAGCTTGTATTATTTTAATTTGTGACTAGAGTTGTGTTGTGATATCTTCCCGTGAGTCCTTGATCTTGATCGTACACATTTGCGTGTATGATTAGTGTACGATTGAATCGAGGGCGTCATAGTCGGCCCTAGGTCGATGATGTCATCCACGATGTGGACACATAGATGCACCATGACATCAAAGAACACGGGCGGGAAGTACATCTCTAGCTCATTCAGTATGACAATGATCTCTTCCTGTAGCCTATGGAGTTGCTTCACACTGATCGACTTTCGAGAGATAGCATCAAAAAAGTGGCATAGGTCACTAAGCGTCTCACGCACATGTGTGTCCATAATCCCTCTAAGTGCAACCGGGAGTAACTGCGTCATCATCACATGACAGTCGTGAGACTTCATCCCACTGAACCTTTTTTTCTTAGTGTCTAGATATATGCTTATCTTCCCACAGTATCCGGAACTAACTTTGATTCCGGCAAGGCACTTGAACAATTGATCGACCTCCTTCGGATCTAAGGTGAAGCAAGAGGGGGGGCAATATTGTTCTTCCTTCTTGTTTACTTTTTTGCCCTATCTTCCGTCTCCGTCTCCGTCTCGGTCTCCTCTGACGAACTTTTACCGGGCATTTGGAGATCTTTCCTGATATTCAAAAATTCCAAGTCTTTTCTTGCCTTCGGCCCATCCTTGGTCCTCCCCGGCATGTTCATCAATGTTCCAAGCAAACTCTCAAGGATATTTTTTGTGATATGCATTTGATCAAGGCTATGAGGTGTGTCGAGTATGGGCCAGTATTCCAAGTCCCAGAAAACAGATCTCGTCTTCCATACCTTCAGCAGGGGCTCCGGCGCCTTTTTCTTCGTCTTTCCTGGCGAGGGGCACTCTTCCCAGTTCTTCAATAACTCATATATTTCTGCACCGCTACGCTTACGTGGAGGACCTCGATGCTCAGCCTTACCATTGAATAGATCTCCACGCTTTCTCCACGGGTCATCCTTCTCGAGCCATCTTCGATGCCCCATGTACACGATTTTCGAAGACCCGCCATCTTTGGATAGCTGCAGAGAAGTTGTATCATCCATGCACCTCGTGCATCCGCAATATCCGTGGCACACCTGGCTGGAGAGATAGCCGTAACCGAGATAGTCCTGCACCGTCGTGATCAGCGCGGCTCTCATGTAGAAATACTCTCCTTTGCTTGCATCCCATGTCTTGGCCGGCGTTGTCCATAAGGTCTGTAGCTCCTCTTTCAGTAACCCGAGATACAGATTTATATCATTTCCTGGTTGTCTCGGCCCTTGAATAAGCATAGCCATGTGTATGTATTTTTCCTTCATGCACAACCAGGGGGGAGGTTGTACATCCATACAAACACGGGCCATGTGCTATGATTGGTGTTCTGGTTGCTAAATGGATTCATGCCATCACTACTAGCGCCAAGCACGATGTTCCTTGGATCATTTGCGGAAAAAAATCAAATTTAGCATTTAATGCTCTCCACTGGCTAGCATCTGCGAGGTGTCTCAGCTTCGGCTCATCTCCGTCATCTGGCTTCACCCTCTCCGCGTGCCAGCACATAAGCTTTGCTTCCTTAGGATCTACGAAATACCGCTGTAGACGCGGAGTGATCGGAAAGTACCATACAACTTTCTATGGAGCTTTCTTTCCGGCCTTTTTATATCGTGAAGCATTGCACTTTGGATAGATGGTTTTTTCCGCGTGCTCGTTCCGATATATGATGCAATCATTGATGCATGTGTGATATCTAATGTGTGGCAGATCAAGAGGGAACACGATTTTCTTTGCCTCCTCGACACTAGTAGGACACAGGCTTCCCGCGGGAAGAACCTTCTTTAGATACTTCAGAAGCTCATCCAGGCTTGTATCTGTCCATTTGTTTTTTGCCTTCGTCTTTAGAAGTTCTAGTGTGAAACTCAAGCGGGTCACCTCGGGATTGCAACCGTCATACAAAGGAGTCATCGAGTCTACCTCCAGTTGCGCCAGTTTGGCCTCCTCTCTAGAAGCAGCTCTGTCGCTAGTCGTCTTTTTGCGAAGCAGGTCTCGAACATGCTGGTCCTGCATGGCTGAACTTAGTAGCGACGAAGACGGCGGCGTGTCCGCGTCTTCTCCGCCTTGAACTGCCTCTTCACCATCGACATTTCCGAGGCCGTCTTCCTCTTCGGGCACATAATCGGTCATCTCTTCGTCTGGTGGCCCCATGTCGTTATTTCCTGCCCCGTCGACATCCTCATCATCATCATCATCATCATCATCATCACTTATCCACCGAGTATGGCCATGCATGAGCAGGTGCGCCTTGAATGTGCCACCCTCAAAGGGGTCGAGCCTGACTATTCCTTTGCATTTTCGACACGGACATAAAACATCCTTCAGTCTTTTTTCATACATGTCGTCCACAGCGGATTGCCAGTATCTTTCCACCATCCTTCCATTGACCTTCATGATCACCTGCGCGCGAAGCAAATATTATAACCACGTATATATGCATGCATGGATCAAATTCATACAAAAATTCGGCATGACCTTCCTTAAACATAGGGCATTAATGGAGGGGGTGGTGGAGGGGCAAAGAAGAGAAGGGGAGGAGGGGCAAAAGAAAGGAAGAGAAAGGAGGGAGGGCATTAATGGAGGGGGGGTAGGAGGGGCAAAGAAGAGGGGAAGCATTGAAGAACAAGCAAGTGCAAGAGGGAGGGGGGAGAAAGAAGGGAGGAAGAAGAGGGGGAAAAGGTGACAGATATTTTAGCTGGCGACCATAGCAGTAGCGCGGGGCACCAAAGTGCGCTACTGCTATGTGTGCCAGCCAAAATATCTACTGGTAAGTTAAACTAGCTATAGCGCTTGTCCAAAACCCACGCTACTGGTAAAATATTACACATAGAAGAAGTAGCAGCATCGCTTCTTGGTGGACAGGCACTACTGCTATTTTCTTAACAGTAGCGCTGGTTAGAGTACCAACGCTGCTACTATTTTTTGGCCGGGGGGTGTGGTGTGGCTGACTTACCAGTAGCGTGCCCTCTGGAAACCCACGCTACTGCTAAGCTGTACCAGTAGCGCGCTTTTTAACATACGCTAGTGGTACTTATCAGTAGCATGGGGTCTTTAATACGCGCTACTGGTAAACTTTTATGTATAAGCCTTTTTCTAGTAGTGTTAGCACAAATATAGGCCGGAAAGTTAGCTCTTCAGTATGTATTAACAGTGTAACAAAGCACGAAGAACAGTGTGAGTTTTAGAGGTTCACCGCCTCTAAACTATTAGTCTCCATCTCCACACACACGCAAACCACCGAAGCTTGGCAAATAACGCACCTTCACGAAGAGCAAAGGCCTCCGCAAGCAAGTGAGTTTATAATGCCCTGTCATTGCTTGCTCCAAGTGTCCAAGAAGGCCGAGGAGGATCTAGCGACCCCCTACACCTCCCAGGTGTGCCTCCGTGGATATACCTGCATCAGTGTTGATTTTAATCCGGTCGGCATCCGGTGGTCACCACGCATAACCTGGCAATCAAACACAATAAGAGCGAAGGAAAGGGTGGTCTCCTATGCAGCCGAAATTTGAGCCCTCACCCAAAAAGCTCCCGATGGAGCACGTGCTCGCCGTCGGTCGGCATCGGCAGAGCTTCATTCCCGGGAACCCTGCGCACCAGATCCGCCGGCATTGATTTCCCTGACACCAGATGGTCGAGCTCCTCAACGCAGGCAGCCGACGGGAACCACTTCCGTGTGGTTTCATTCGCTGCCGCTTCTTCGGCTCACAATTGGTAGTGGCCCTCTTCCGCTTCCGCTTCCGCGGCCACGGTCGCTTGGGTAGAGCTCTAGATGTGGGTCTGCCCTTGACCGCCCTTAGTCTTGGCCATCTCGACGGGTGCGTAGAATTGACGAAGAGGGTCGTGCGAGCTGCGTGGAGCGCGGCAATGGTGGAGGAGGCGAATAGACAGAATGCGCAGGGATGAATAAGAAGGAAGCACAAGGAAAATTATCCTCTTTTTCCACTTTTAGAGTCGCCGCGATTACAATTCGGCGGGCCTCACGACACGAGCCCCACATCCTCTGTGGTTTCACGTTTGGCGGGATGGGGATGCGGGATTCGAGGTGTCCTCATCATGACGAGCCAGGACCAACAGTCCACTGGCCCGATCTGACAAGACAAGATGAAACTGGCTCGTGACGTTTCCGCCTGCAGGCGACATGACATTAAACCTCGGACTACACAGACACTCGAGGGGTAGGTGAGCCTCACAAGACAGACGCAAGCCACAAGCCACGCACAAGACTTAGCCGGAAGCTCCGAACTTAGGGAGCCCTCACCGTTCGTCCTACATCAACTAGGAAGTCTTTCCAAGAGCCTTCGTAGTGGGCAGGCCCGCGGGTATAAGACCAAGCTCCCAGAGACAAGTCCTGACAACTTGCATGAAGACAAAAAGATCACGCCTGGTACTTCGAAGGCCAACCACTTCAACCCCAGACAAGCTCGGGGGCTACGGGCGGTGTAATACATCGGGGGTAGCTATTCCACGGGGAGCCTGGCAGCAGGCCTGCCACACGACCCAAGAGGTCCACCAAGGAGCTGGCGACAGAAAGGAGCCCGGAGGATAGGATAGGTATCTAGACATCTTCTTGGTCCCCAAACTAGCATGACAGAGGCCAAGATTGGATCTACCCCCTGTAAAAACCCTAGCCTCCACCGTGCATATAAGGGGAGGGCTACGAGGCTCTCAATCCCATCTACTCCCGTGGACAAAATACATCTCCCCATGGTTATCCCTCACACATGGTATCCCACCATGAATAACAACTGAAAGCCAGACGTATGGTATTACTCCTCAACATAGGCCCGAATTTGGGTAAACTCATTGTGCGACTTTCGTTCTGGTATTTTCGGCCAAGATCGCACCGTCAACATGGTAGGTAGACAGACCATTGTAGACGTCATCTACAGTGGTTCCGAGTCAGTGGAGTCATCCACAACGGACTCGAATCAATGACGTCGTCTACAGTGACGGTGAGTCAGTGACATCATAAACCCGTCACATCAAGTCGGATGTGACGTTTAAGTTAACTTTGTAGGCGGTCCATATCCTTATTTAAGGGGCAATAGAAGCATAGAAATATGTGGGAAACCATTATCGCTGCCTCCCTTCCTTCTTCTCACTCTCTCAACCCATTAGGTGACAACAAAGATCAGATCTTGCTGCACGGGGCAGATGGAGAGTCCCTCCATGGAGACGCCCATGTTGAAGACGGGAATCAACTTCCTACGATTCTTCCCAGGGCGGCTTCGTACGGCATGGAATTCGGATCGACGGAGTGGAAGCTCAGGGAGAAGATGAAGTGAGCTCTGCTTTCCTTTCTGTTTTTTTTCATACTGAGGGATAAAGAAGCGAGCTCTATATACATAGGCAGGAACGACGATGGGAGTCAGCCCCAGTGTTGGGCTGGGCTAGGACGGATCCCTTGCGAGACTGCCTATTGCGGGCCACTGGCCCACAAAGTTGTTCAGTTTTTTATGTTAATAAACTGCTCTGGATATCTTTTTTTGTGTGGGTTCAATAAGAATTTTATTCCGTAGTAATAGGGTTACAATCCAGAAGGAAGATTTCCTCTATACATGGAGAACCTTGATGCAACCACACAACCATGGTGCATTCAGTTCGACTATACCTAGCTAGGCAATCTGCAATCCTACTTTGATCTCTATGAATTATCTAAGGAATAAAAACCCTACCAACCAATAGTGCTACCAACCATTAAAAACTTAATCTCTCAAACTAGTTGTCCATAAGCAACGCGATCCAAACTATTATTACAAATGATAGAACGAGCCACCGCCGAGTCTGACCGCATGAGAATGGGCCCTTCAGAATGATGCACAGCGAGTGTCATGTCCATCATTATCGCATGTATCTCTGCTTCAAGACCTTCGTTGCAATTATAATATGTACCAATGTGCAGCAAAAACCACCGAGCCATCCTGTCTTCTCAAAATCATTCCAACAGTCACCGATCCATCATCTTCCGCATACGCTCCCATCAACCGAAAGTGCCAACATGCTCTGGATCTGTTCTGATGCAACAAAACTAAGCTTGTAGTATTTCCTTTTATAAGTTATATATAACATCTCCTTTTTCTTTAATGGAAATATAAAACACATTGCAAAATTGGCAGGAAAGTTAGCAGTGCACATTTTGCAGACAAAAGAGGTGGTCTATTCAACACCTCTCCTTTTTAATGTCAACTAATTAACTAAACTATATTTTGTGAGAACTGCAAGAGCCTTTGCATGCGGCCGACTCTTTCAGATATTGGCAAAGGCTTGGTGTTTTTGAGTCATAGTTGGTCAAGATAATATGTTCATGCAGTTCAAAGATATAGCATATGATCAGTACATCGCATGTCAAAGACCATGTAGTGCTCTCATGATAATTAATTTGTCAGAACAATCAACAAGCATTTGAAGGATAAAACCTAGGGAAACTCACAACACAAGGTGACACAGGAAACAAAATATCAGTAGATCGCATTTCTGATTGCCACCAGAAATCAGGCCACAAGTTTAACACAAAGTTTGCAATGTAAGAAGGGCCACCGAAGTTTCGGATACAATGCGTGCTTCATAGTTCATAGCCAAAAAAAACACCTTCCACCACTTCACAGGCACTAAATGTAAGAAGGACCACCGAAGTTTCGGATACAATGCGTGCTTCATAGTTCACAGCCAAAATAAAAACACCTTCCACCGCTTCACAGGCACTAAGCTTTGCGAAGGTTCTCCACAACTACTGAAAAAGGGTCCTCGCATGAAAAATCAGTTCCTTTCTGGAAACTCCACGGTCTTCCTCCTTCAGGACCTCCACTCACAACCACCACCACTTTGCCGGAGGATCTACTGAGCTCAGAAGCACTCTTCACCTTGGAAAGTGCGTCATCTGGTGAAAACTGCGTGAAGCTTGGATTTGCCATCATAATCACCGCCATCTCCAGCACATCCGCACTCTTGAACAACGACTTGAGGAAGGCAACCTCGCCTTCATCCCCTCGGAACTCACGGAAATACATCTCTGAGATGCCCAACATGGCACTTTCAATGGGAACCTCCTTGAACTTGAGGTTGAGCGTACCAGTGGACTGATTGCATTTTCCAGACTGCAAACAATAGATTAAATCGGTCAACAGTTGGGAAGCATCTGAGGAGGGTGCGCACATTTGGAGAGTGAAGAAAGCCTCAACATATATGGTGAAGCCTATACTGTGCAATATACCTAGGCATACCTAAATGCTGGATCTGATATGTGGAAGAAATGGCATAATATACAGAATGATAAAATGTGGAACAAAGAAATTTTCTAACCAAATACCATTAACATAAACAGATCAACATGCGACCCCAAGAATTCTTGTTGTGCAATATAGTCTACGTGTGTTGAGAATAAATGGCAAGGCTTGGCATTTATGCTGCGACTGCTCAAGTCACGTTTACAATTGTTCAAGTATGCAAAGTCATATGACTGATTTAGTGATGTTACAGTCACCTTATTCTTGTCCTAGTTACTTAAATCTCTTGCATAACTACATACAAGATTCACTTTTCACAGCAGAAGAACATTGAAAGATCATAAAGACCTCTAGTGATAACTGATTTGACAAATTTATGCAAACCAATCAGAACAAAACATCTCCACATAACAAAGTCTGCTGCAAGATGCAGCAAGAACACCATGTAACATCTAGTGGAAATAAGTATGAATGTAAGCACCATGAATTAGATCAGATACATTGGTCCATAGTTACTAGGTGTTTGGAAAGAAATATAAAGGTAACAGTATTTCGAAGTACATTTTCCTGAACAAAGGGTGTCCTTGTCGGCATATAAGTTTCATAAATTACAGGCAGTGCTCAACATTAAACTCTAATTATCCTCATGCATAACTAAAGGCTGGATCTGATTAGTGGGAGCATGTGTTATTCGGCCTCCCTTGATTATCATCCATAAATAAAAAACAAGAAATGTGGCTGCAGAGCTCAGTCTATAATGGAGGATCTTAAGTGCACATTTTGCCAGATATGTTTCTTAAGACGAATTACTTGATGGGAGTCATCACAAGTTCTTGGAACTTACTCCTTATCAGAGATGCTTTCCTGAAATGATGCAACTAGTATAGTAGCATAGATATGGTAATATGGTATACCTACCACACAAACCTCCAAGATACTGTAGACTGCAATGCGCAATATTATTAATGTGTATATTTCATCAGCGTGAAATAAGTACGCATGCCTCTCACAATTGTTATAGCAGGCATTCTATTAGCTTGCTGCAGCTCAAATGCAAATGTAGACACACATTAGACGCAGCGTGTTCAAGAAAAAAAAATCTGGGCATAAGCAGAGCAATAAAAATGAAATTACTGACGTAATAAACAATGTGCCTCCGTGCCACCATAAAATTTTATTACCAAATGTCACAACACAAAGAACTGAGCACACAGAATCCAGAATTTAGTTGTGTACTCTAATCTATGTGCAGAGAAGACATGATAGCTGAGAGTAGGTTCTAATATTGGCAAATACCATGATATGCAGTGTCTTCACATTGGGAAAGCATTTGAGGAACCTGGGCACCATCTCTGCCTCGCTGCGGATACCGAAACGCACATTTAAGCTGAGGATCTTCACGCTTGTGAGAATTGTGGCTGTGCTCTCCTTCATCCCAGCCTGAAACCAACCAATTTAGGACCAAAGATGACACATTTTGAACTCATGGACCTCCACCAGTGGGAGTGGGACATGCTATTTGCTAACTGCACAATTAGACAGACAGGAGACGAGCATATTTACCCTTATGATGGTGTCTCCGATCTTAAGGACATGATTTGCTGGCTCCAAGAATCCGACCACGCGCAGATTGGGGGCATCAAGAATCCTGATCCTGGTACACATGCCACCAGCCAGATCCCGGCATCCATGCAGGATGAGCCGCTCGAGGCATGGGACCTTCACCACGGCAATGTCTTCCACAACAGAACCGCAGATCTGCACGCACCGTAGGCTCTGGCTGACGAGGCGGAGACGCAGCCCCTTGCTGCTTCCCTGGATGCTCAGGACCTCCAGGACGGGACTCCTGGCGACGATGGCGTCGACGTCCCCCTCCTCCATTACGACGCTGCAGATGCCAAGCTCGCGGAGGTGGGGAAACGTCCGGTAACTTCCCAGGCGGGCCGTGTCCGGCAACTTCCAGAGGCCGATGTGGAGGCGGACGAGGGTGCTGATGGCGAAGAGCGCGTCGGGGAGGGGCACGTCGCACGGCCAGGGGCGGTTGACGAGGACGAGGTCCTGGACGCCCTTGGCGGCGAGGAGCTGGAGCCAGCGCGCGAGCCGGGCCCGGTACGCGTTCATGTGGCTGCAGACGAGGTGGACGTGGCGGAAGGGGCCCGGGTGCGCCTCGAGGACGCGGGAGACGGCGGCGGTGATGGCGGGCGAGTTGGCCGGCGTGGGGGGCCAGGCGTAGTCGTCCTCCCCGAGGTAGGCGTCGACCAGGACGGGCGGCGCGGAGAGCCAGACCGTGCGCCAGCGGGAGGAGAGCACGGCCGTGCGCGCCGCGTCCGTAACGGGGAGGCGGGAGACGATGTCGCGCAGGAGCGCGCGCGGGAGGCGGCTGATGCGGTCGACGCCGTCGGAGGCGGGGCGGGCGGCGAGCCGCCCGGTGGCGAGGAAGGGGAAGTCGGGGATGAGGCTGGTGTAGACGTACGTGAGCAGCTGCTCCGTGGCTCGGTCCAGCTCGAGCGGGTTGAAGCCCCTGCGCTGCAAGTCGGCCGCCGTCACGGGGTCGAGGTTGGTGAACGGCGACCGCCCGGCCATGGTCGACGGCGGCGGATGAGCCGGTGAGGTTTGGGGATTTGGGGGGGCTCTCTGAGTGGCGAGCGGAGTGGGAGCCGAGGAGGCTGGCGGCGGCTGTTATATCTATATCTTCTACTATTTAAAAGAAACGTAGTGTTCGGTTTCCCCTCTTACGTTCGTCAAGCCTTTCGTACGACCCCTCGCTCCCGATTTTCTTTCCTCCCGTCCCGACCCACCTCTCGCCCGTCGTCCGTCGTCGCCGTTCTTACAAAAAAGCCCCTGTATTTATTCGAATTCAACCCGCAGTCCTATGTAAAGTGTGTTCCTGAGAGTACGTTTCATTTTTGCAAAATAGCCCCTGCAGTGGTTGGAATTCAGCCCGCAGTACTGCCTGTTATCCATTCTCAGACTCCACCGCCGGCCACTCACCGCCGCTTGGCGCCGGAGTCCACGCCGCAGAAGCCAAGTAATCGAGCGAGGGTCATAGGGGAACGGCAACGGGGCTCCTAGGAGGGTGGCGGCGCTCCTGGCGACGTGCAGCAAGCGGAGGCGAGGAGGTGGTGGGGTTCTTGGTGGTCGCCGGCGTGGCGAGGGCCGAAGGGGTCGCCGGCGCGGGCGTCGGGTGCGGTCAGAGCAGAGGAACTCGGGCAGCGGCGCGATGTGTGCGGTCAGAGCAGAGGAACGCGGGCTGCAGCGCGGCGCTTGAAGGCGGGGCTCGTGCTGGAGCTTGAGGGCGTGACCATCATGGCATGCGTCCAGATGACAGCAGAGTGCAGGCGTGGCTTGGCGTGGCTTGGCGTCGCGCCGCAGCCCGAGTTCTGCTGAGAGAGCCACGAGGTCGTCGCCGCCGGCCTCCGCGCCATGCTAGACCAGATGCTGCACCCCCCTGCGTCGTCATCGTGGGACGCCTGCGTTCTGCTGAGAGACGAGGTGAAGATTCAGAAAAATTGAACAAAGATTTGTCCGTCATAATAGATGGATGCTCTCGCGAAAGAGAAAACTCGGGGTTCACAGGGCAGCCGCACACTGCACGGGCCACCATCCAAGCCGCCCCATCATCCTTGCGCTACCTCAAGCCGAGCGCACGCACATCTACGCGCCAACCGGCGAGATATGGGCCCGAAGCGCCGCAGTAAGGCGCTGTCGGAGGGTGAGGTGGACATGACCACGCAGATCCGGAGCCCTGAGCCTCGGGGCAGATGCACGCGGCCCCGTCAAGTAGCCGCCGAGCTCGACCGTGAGCAGGCCACCACTGCCGCGCCTCAGCCATCGGCCCAGCCAGCCCCCGCGCGCGCAGGCTCGGCCAACAGGAGCCGCGCTGCAACCGGCCGACGAACGTGAACCGTGAGAGGGCGGTGCTTGGTTAGTTGTGGAGGAGGGGAGGGAAAGGGGAACGAGGAGCCGTCGACTGAAGCAAGAAGGGCGCGTGGGTGGTGTGTGGCTAGAGCACGGATAGAGATGAGAGGAAGGAGAGCACCGCTGATGGGGTGGGCTTGTCGGCGCACTGGATGTGATGGATAAAGAGAAAGAGCAAGAAGAGCAGCAGCGCTGCTGGAGGAATGGCGATGTCCACGGAGTAGTGGTCTCGGGTTTTTTTTTTCTTTTGTGTGGATTGCTTTCTTTATTGGCTGCACCGACCAGAAGCTGCTGGAGCTTGCCATGCATGCTAGCATCGATTGCAATTCTTCTCTTTCTAAATATATGAGCACCGATTTACTTCTTTTGAGAAAAATGAGCACCGATTTACTTGTTATTGTTTTATTGTTATTACTGTCATAGTTTAATGTTCTAGCTTACTACATCTTATGAATACATCATCAAATACAATAAATAAAGTTAGTGAAATATTGGAAATAATATTTCTTGTGAAGAGTAGAAAGAATGTGACGATGGTGCATCTTAAAATTTAGCTTTGTTTTTACAATTCACCCGAAATTTACCTGTGATGGGGAATAGAGAAAAGCTTGCTTTTTTATGATGATGATGACTAAGTTCATAGTGCAAAAGAAAAAGAACGGAATATAATCTTGCAAATCAAATAACCAAAATTTTCTAAAAATATAATTAATATAGTAAAAAAATGTTTGCTTTCGAATATTAACAAAAATAATTGTACATAAACAATCCCACTTCAATGCACCACTACTCTTTCATCCAAAAAAATATTTTGCAAATCTTTTGAAATTTCTAAGAAAAACTTTTGGATTGGTTGTTAAACTCTCGAATAGTATACAACAATTCCACAGTTTGTATATCCTGCTGAAAACAATTACACCATTTCCTCTTTCACCTGATGATAGTACTAAGCTGAAGGAGGCGCCATCAAAGGACATCCCTACGACTTTCTCAACTTTATACTACATGGTATGGACCCAACAATCCATTTTTCGTTGCAGACACCGAGCGTGTGTTTTTTTAAAGACAAAGAGTGTTTCAAATTCTTCTTGCGTTAAAAAATTCATGCTTTTCAATATTGCTCGAAATTCATGTTTTTCACGCTTTCCCAAAATATGTTCAATTTTTTTAAAAAATCATTTAAAATTGATCACAAATTTTTAAAAATTCTCTTTCACAAAAAACTTGTGTTCAAAAAAAGTTCATTTTCAAAACATGTTTCAATTCTAATAAAATATGCTTTTTTTAGTTATTTAAAAGTAAAGGAATATTTGTGTTTTCCGAAATATAAAATACAAAGCTGATTACTAGACTATTCTATGCAGCACTACTCCTCTATCAGATGTTAGGGTGACTTCTTTACGTCCACACTTCATATTTCGAAAAGCAATAATAGTATAAACTTATTACTGATGTTTATCAGAAATGTATATTAAAATTGACGCGCACTACCACACGGAGCAAGTTTTACGATATTTTTTCGCCCGTTGCAACGCACGGGCGTTTGTCCTAGTCCCTATAAAAGGAGGAAGAGAGGGGGCAGATCCAAACAATCTAACCCATTCATGTACAAGATCTAATGGTCCATAATCCTCCCGTGGTTAACGCTACAAGCCACGCATTAAGCCATCGCTAATCCATCCATCGTTAAAAAGAAAAAAAAACTGCCGCAACCCCACGTATAGGTGGCCAAACGGGCCGGGATAGCTTGGCCGGCCCGGTAGCACGGCCGACACGGCACGGGCCTGGCACGGCACGACACGTGCTAAACGGGCAGGCCCGGCACGCGGCACGCCACGGGCCGTGCCTGGGCCTGAAGGCCGAGCACGCGGGCCGGCACGGCACGGCCCGATTATCTTTTATTTTTATTTTTTATGTATCCTAATGTGGCCCAACAGGTAAAAATAGGCTAAAAAACGCCCAGTGCGCAAAATAGGAGGCAGATTAGCGGGCCTAGCGTGCCGGTGGGCCGGCCCGATTAACATATGGGCCGTGCCTGGGCTGCAGGCTGCAGCACGCGGGCCGGCACGACACGGCCCGTATAATAATCGTGCCTTGGCAGGCCGGGCCGTGCCAGGCACGATTAGGATGGGCCGTGCCGTGCCGGGCCAGGCCGGCCCGTTTGGCCAGCTATAACCCCACGCACGCACGCATGCACGCCCGCACGCCACCCTCCTACTCCTGCTCCTCTCGCGCCGCACGCCGCCTCCCCGCCCCGCCGAACCGCTGCCCGATCTAGCCAGCCATCGACTACCAATCCCTTCATCCACATCAAATCGCCCTTGCCGAGAATGCGACGCACCTTGCCTCTGCCCAGTCGCCGCCGGCCGCTCCTACCAAGCGAGGCACAGGGTCGCCGCCCGCCGCTCCACCGATCTGCCGCTTCCACACGGCATTCAGGCCATCGCTCCTCCACTCGGCTGATGCCCCTAGTACGTGGTCGCCACCGGCCTCTTCTGGAGCGCGGGTCGCCGTGACCGTTCGCCGCTCCTTCGCACAGACTGTGCTGCGCCAAATGGAGCTTCCTGCAGGAGGCGGCCGTGCGGACGAGGAGCATCAGATCCGGGCGCACCTCCACGTCGGGGAAGAGGGGAGCGATTTATGTGCTCCTTCCGAGGAAGATGTACGGCGCCGCAAGCGGCTGCCTCCCTCAGTCCCTCCCCCCCACCTCCAAGCCTGTAACCATTTTCTTTATACAGAATCACTAAATGCCATGCAATTGAGAAAGTTATTCCATACTAAACTTTAGAAAGATCTCCAAGCCTTACTTTTCTTTCACTAAGCATGAAGTTTCAAGAAACAAATCATGATGCATTAAGTAAACTTGCTAAGTGAGCACTTTCTCGCTAATTGAGTGATCAGTTTTCCCATGAGACTTGATTGCTACTGGGTTTATATGTTCTGCCAAAAAAATTACAAGCTTCTTGTAGGGACACAGTATGTGCTGATATACCAGTTTTTTTTTTTGAGAAATGCTGATATACCAGGTAAGGATACATATAAAGCTCTTTCTGGAGAGGAGGATAAGCTATCATATGGAGCAAATGGAGTATGGAGTGTACTCAAGCATCAAGATATGGATATGGAGTGTAGTCACGCACCATTTTTTTAAGACACGCCATTGATAGGTGATATTTTTTTTGTAGTAGCACATTGTCCCAAAGTTCAAATATATGTCTTTGTAACTTTCTTTTTGTTTGCACTGCATGTGTACGATTACTAGAAATAAGAAGGCTACTAAAGATTTGAAATAATAGTGCAAATAGTTTTTTGGGTGGAAAGTGAACCTTAACTACACAACAGTACATTTGAAATATTTTTTACTACTACAATCAGATTATCCTCTTACATACACAGGTGACGGTTGTAAATATTAGTCGAGACGTGTGTTGCACGTGCAAGCTTACTAGTATATTGAAGGCGGCAACTATATATATAGTTGAATTGAAGCATCATCTGTCATATATAGTTGAAGGAATGGTTCCACAACTTTTTGGCCAATAAGTTCCGTACAAGAAAAAGGAAAATGGTGGAGGAAATCAACTTCACAAAGTTATTAGAAGAACAGTACCAAGAGTTCAATATATGTTTTGTGTCTAATCTCACCTATACTAATCCACTTCACCCTCATTGCAGTCAAGCTCCATATCCTGTGCTATTGCGTATTGCCTACGCCTACCTTCGGTGAACCATTTTTGGCAAACAGAACCATTGTACGTGCTGGGCTGTTTTGGTTTCCTCGTTAATTTGGTAGAGTTCCTGCAAAAGATGCCGCCCCTGTTTTAGTTATTGAGTAACTTCTGTTCGCAACATATTCCAAATTACTGGAACATCTCTTCTTTTTTGTTGCAAAAGCAAAACAGAGAGAGGTCTTTTTGTTAACTCAATTACTCAACATTCTTCAAAATGTTTGTTTGCCATTTTTTATGCACAATTGGGCCATCTAGTAGCACGGGCAAAGTGGGCGACAGAACAGGGCCCCCAATTTCTAATTACCTTGGTTAATTTAGTAAGTGAAAGAAAGTCCCAACAATCCCAATAAGTGAGTGTGGCAGATCCTGTTGAGTTGGTCGAACTTGTATTCGTAAAAGTGATCCCATCTTCGAAAAAATGACATTGCTGACCTATTCGTGTTCTCCTAGAATCATCTGCCCTTTGCACCTTGACATGGGCACATGGCAACTTATCATACATTAGCAAACAATCGTCTTACATTTCAGCAGCGCGAGCGCATGACCTGCAAGTGCCGATCACCGAATTGCTGACATTCTCATCGCTCGCAAATTGCTCTCAACCCGAGGACTTTCATCTTCCTATCAGAGCTTATATCCTTCTATATGTTAATAAGCGCCTAGCTAGTAATTAAAAAAAGCACCTAGCCCTAAGCTTACTGGAATTTGTTAATTTTAAGGCCAATGTGCATTTCGTACCGGGGCCTCAAATCTATAGAGACGGCCCTGGGAAAGCTCCCAGTGCGTCGAAACGGGTTCTCGTGTTCAGGTTGCTCATGGTTTCGGCTATGGTTAAGTATTCCATACACCACACTGACTAGGGGTAAAAACTCAATCCATCACGAAGTATATACACAGGAGGACGGGATTTAGAACATTTGAGAACAGGCTCGACGGGGAGATAAACGGAAGAAGAAAGGCCCGACTTTGAGGGTAGAGGTTAACTTGTCGGTCATTTCGTAATCCTTTTGTAACATATCTATTTCATACATGTAGCATAGTTCTCATGAGAAATAGTCGAACGCCCATACAATAATTTATAAATTACCTATTATCCTTTGGAGAATAATAAACTAAGAATTATGATGATATAAATAACAATATAGTGATATAATAATTACATATGTAAGATAATAGAACATTAGGCAAAGAAAAAGAAATAATAGAAATGATCTCAATAGTTCAGGTAAACAATCATATTGAATTCCAATGCATGCATAAGAAAAAAATTCCTACTATTGCTTTTCATATAATTAACATAAAAATAAAAGTGATCTCCCTTTTATGATGGATTGAGTTTAATGAGATAATTTAATGGATACAAGGAATAATATAAAAGGATCAAACTGCTATTTTTATAAAAAAAGTGGTAGAACTCCAAAATTAATATAATTGCAAGGAAAGGGAAAAAATACTAGAAATAGATCACAATAATCGATATTAATAGTCATATTGAATACATACATGCATCAAGAAAGTCATAGATACATAGCAGAAACAAATACTATAAACTTCACCCCATTGCAGTCAAGCTCCATATCCCCAGTGCTATTGCGTACTAGTATAATGCCCGTGCGTTGCCACGGGCTTTTGAAATATTTTGCTGAAATTATGTAAACATAATGCATATTATATTTCACATGTAAAAAAAAGATAGCACAGGTATAATCGAGTAATAATTTAAGTCCACTTCACTTACATTGTAAATTCTTAACAAAAGGCAATTTGACAATGCATACATATAGAACGATGATCGAACTAAAAATTTGTTACAAATTAATATCTATTTGATGCGTTCAACAAATTCTTGCACAATATCAGAAATGTTGTCTTTAGTTTCATTCGCACGATATTTGAGCAATTATAATAAAAATGTCTTCCTCACCGGCCTTCGGGTCCGTCAACTTTCACGCCAACCACAGTGGCCAACCTTGACCCAGGCTTCGACTTCTTTGCCTACGCGATGGCGGACGCCTTGCTCACTCGAAAACAGTGTGATGGTCACCATCCACCCTACCTTGCCTACCGACGGCACTTTTCTTCCGGCACGGGCTCACCGACCACCTCTCCCAGGACCTGCTCCACAACTACACGGCGGCCGCAGCCAACCATCCACCATGACCGCTCCACCACCACCCTGAGGCTCGACATGAGTCAACTTTAATCGTGTCAAATTTACATTGTTTGGATCCTCATGCACATTAAGCAACATTCTTAATTTTTTTTCTGCCTATAAACCACTATTCTTCTTCGTCTTCGTTCTCCTGATCCTCTTCACTTACTATCTCTACCTTTCCTATCCAAGCTAACCGCAACCATCAATGGCCCATCCGGCTCAAAATCCCCAAACCTCCTACACCCACACTATGAATTTTGAGGGACTTTTTGCCAATATTTTCTCCTTTCAAGTCTGCAAACAACAACATTAATGTAAAGTAATTAGTGTAAACTCGTTTATGCCCACTTGGCCAGTACGACCACAAACTCTGCCGTCTCGCCTACATGATGTGCGTCCACTCCCACAATTTTCCCCCTTACTCTGGCTAGGCCTCCATTACTTCCAAATATTTTGTTCGGATTATTTGCCATCAAGGATAAATTAGCATATGTGATAAAAGTTCCTACGATTTGACACTACAGAGGTAGAGCAACATGAAAAACAAAAGATCATGCTTCTAATCTTCAGACTTCTCTAGTTAAAAAAAATGGCGATAACCTTACAACATTTTTCAGACTCCCGTCCTAATTGAAAATGATTGATGCATTAAGGAACACGTGCAACGCATGTCTCAATTAACATACACTATATCAAATATTTGTAATTTTTAAGAAAACTATCTACGCTATTCTAAAAAATAATTAAATGAAAATGAAATCTACTTGACGATTAAGGATTATTGAGGCGATAAGTACATCCTTTTACAAAATATTTTTTGGGATGACAACTTAATTGTTTGAAGTGTATTGTTACCATTTACACAAAAATGAAGAGATGGTTTGAACAGTGGGCAAAAAGGGATCTTCAGACATCAAACAAGGTTTCTAAATCGACCAAAACAAAAATTCACAGAGTAAGATAAGATCATCCATTAGCTGTCAAAAACATCTCATCACTTCTCCTTTTTCTCCGCGGGGACAACCTTCTTCATCCGGGCTCCCAGCTGGTGCTGGTTCATCAACTCGACACGGAACTTCTTGCCGCCGTGAGTGATGGGCATCTAATCGCCCTGGCCCCCTGGATGGCTGTAGCAAGCTCCTCTGTTAGAATTGAATCACCAGGCTTGGAGCAAGAGAGGTGTAAACACGGAGAAAAACAATACAAAGCTCACTAATAATAGGTTGATGGTATTTCTTATACACAAACTGAAACTAATGACTGCTAGAATTCCACCATTCTACCGATGTTACAAGCACCTGAAGACATTATTATTCCAAATAACACCACCGTAACTGAAGCAACCAACAAACTAAACTCTAGAACATCAAAGGACAATCAGATTAATCCTTCCCTGAAGCTCGCATGATAGAAATGCCAACTTCTAACCTAGTTCAAAGATACTGTATATAATAGATTGGCATCGTTATGTCTAATATGCAATAAATTATGCAACAAATAGAATCCAATAAATCCAGTAAATCTAATTTTCATGCTTATATGTATATTAGTTTTTTATATTTAAGAGGAGAAATATTTCATGAACATTTAAAGTCATCATGCTTTGAATTAGACGACACAAGCATTAGAACTGCATTTGCTCGATCCTTGAGTGAGACCTTTCTACTCCCAAGAAAAGAAAAAGAGAAGAAAAGTGTAATCTGGATGTGGCATCAATAGCATAGCTAGAAAGTATATATAGATGCAGTTGTTCGAGACTGACTAACCATTTTGCATTGAAGTTTGCAAATAAATCATTTTCATATTTGAACAAGGGGACTTGTAAACCTCAGGAACAGACGTTTCTTTAAGATTTAACAAATAGCAGCAGAAACTCTGCATGAAAGAAACAATTCTGATGCACTGAGATAAACAACTCCAATGTACTTGTTGATATGAAGGTGATCGAGTAGATAGACTGACACAGACAACAGTAAGCATACCTCTTGTCAATCTGCACTTCAGAGCCTAGTTACTTTTTGAGCCAATATATGCATCAACTCAGGATCCTCCGCTGTATAAACGTGGTATCACGAAGAAAGGCAACAATAAGCATACCTCTTCTCAATCTGCACTTCGGAGCCTAGATTTTGTATCGATCTCAATATGAAAACTGAAGCAATATACATTGGCATACCAGGAAGAAAGGCAACAATACCCAGCAACAAATAGGCCATACACCTGAGAGCTGTCAGCATCCATGTGACCTTGAAACTGCATAAGGAAATATCATAGCAAAAGTTTAATATTGTCTGATAGGACACAACAGCCATGTATCTTTCTAAGAAAGTTGACAATCAGCTTGTAAACAAAATACCTTGCTAGTTGCAAAACAACCTTCGGTATCATCTTTGTATCATTATGTAGCAAAGGTCCCTACTTTATATTAGCCTAACAAACCTGCCGAAGCTATCTGCACAACTCCACAAAAATCAGAAAAGAATTAAGAGAATTAGTATTAAAAGGAGATGAGCAGTATGCCTACAAGGATGAAATAATAGGATGGATTGACATGAACTACACACGCATTAGTACCTGCAGTTCAATATCCCAATGCCCTTAAGAATTTCTACTACTCCTGATCTGAAAGTGTTCAACTTAACCAAATAGATTGTTACTTATCTTTGGCTCTGAACAATACTGACTTATAAACAGTTATAAGCATCAAATTTCAAAGAATCACAGATCAACAAGTTGCTGGCTGATCTGTCGTACATGTATTTATTTTTTCAACGGTATGCTTGCCCTTGGGACAAAGCTTCGAATTGGCTAGCATAAATATGTAATAGTCTATGTGAAGCAATAAACTGGGAATTAGAAGAAAAAAATCAACTGAAAATTATGTCTTATGATTTGATATAGCTTAAAAAGGATCCACTTTATGAGTTGAAACAAAGCACGTGAATGACATAGTCACAAAGATACGTCCGCCAACCTTCTTCCTCCCAGTAGACATGGAAATTAGTAGTCACCCATCTAGGATTAAGTAAATAAAAAGAAAGATGGAAAAGAGAGAGCACCTTTGATGAACACAGACAACCAAGCAGCTTCCCCTTGTTCTCGTCTTGGCCGGCACTACACCTCTTCCCGGTCGGCAACCTGGATGAGCGACAACCTGGCCGGCACTACGCCGAACGATACAGCTACCCGCAGCTCACGCTGCTCAGGCCAACCGCACATAGACCACGAACGCTGCACCACATCCTGGGCCGCTGCCCCAACATGTCGTCCAACAGTCCCGACTGGGGCGCATTGACGGAGCTGACAACCTTGCTGCTTCCGCACTTCAAGGTGCTCACCCAAGCCATGCCGACAAGCATCCCTACCTCTTGGAGCTGTCGTCGCAGTACTGCCCGAGGCCGCAGCCTCGACACTTAATAGAAGATCCCGGAGCCGCAGCCCCGACATACACCTCCCTTGAAAACGAAAGAGCCCCACACGACATCCAAAGGCTGGCCCTCCAAGGCAACGCCTCTGAAGATGGTTACGACGTAAACGCCGCCGCCACCCACTCCAGAAAACTGGAGTTTAGGTTCTCACCCGGAGAACCCAAGCACATGAAAGGATAGGAAGATGTCTACGACTATGCCTCTAAGAAGGTCACGGAGCTTTCGCCCGAGTCCCTGATCTCCTATCAGTGAGCTTGCTTGCAAATCTGGTCACGCAACGATACCCAGACCATCAGAGCCAAGCACATTGTGTAGGGCACCCCCCTGCCGTCAGCCGGCATAGCCCTCACGCGACGACCAGCTGCAGCAACTCATGCGACATAGAAACAACGCGGTTGCCAGGGTCAGATCTGAGTGCATCGCTCCAAATCCACCATCCTGAGCCAGTGCAGCAGCCCCTACCATAGCAGCCATCAGCCCGAGGCCGCTGCCCCAGCATTCTCTGGCGCCGCAACCACCGGCTACCCCGCTGCAGATCCACGAAACCAGGAGAACAACGTCATCAATCTGCAGAGCAGCACAGTCACACCACCCGCCGCGAAGAAACGCACAACGCCCATATGTCCTCCCTCGCGCATGCTAGGCGCCAGATCCACGCCCACCTCGCACCTCCGCCACGGACCAACGCACCCAGCCGGCCGGAGCACCTCTACGCCTTACTTCGCCAGCGCACATGCCAGATCGGCTCGCACCCTGGCCAAACCCGCGGTCACGCGCACCAGCGCGCCATGCCGCTGCCAGCTCGCCCTCACCAATAAATATAAATGAAAAGTGAAATTATGTAGTCTTAATTGCACAATCAAACCATCCTCAAGCAAATAAAGAGGTAGTTGTTCATCTAAGGCTGCATACCTAGTAGTTCGAAATTGGAAGCACTTAGAAATAAGCATAACCTATCAGAAACACAATTTTCTTTTCTATCAGCGATCTCCCCACATGAAAAGAAGATAGTATGCTCAAAAATCATTATTCGTCACAAAGGATGTATTTAACTAAAATGCATAAGACCAAACAATGCACAAAAATGATATTAGTAGGCATAATTGTTATCCGAGTAGTGCTAACCAGAAACTACGTACGTCCATTGTGTCGATCATCCATACGTTCGGATAAAATATAATTTGGTCGAACCAAGAAATAAAATGAAAAACATTTTTTACTTATGCTAACAGACTACCTTGAGTTTCCATATTCCTGCAAACTCGTGAATAATGTTTCCTTTTCTCTTCTCTTTGTAAGACTAATTCGCAAATTCCATCTGGTACTAATTAAAACATATAGAAATACCATGAGAATACTCGTACATGTCTAAAATACCAGTTGCAAACTGACCAAAGGCCTAGTAGCACAAGTATGTAAATTGGTATCAAGGAGAACTTATGCAGCAATTGGTGCAGACTAATCCTATATAATTAAAACAGTTAACTTCCCATGTCCAGTACAGTCAATAAAGTATCACGTTCAAGACAAATCTGATATAGTGTGAACAAATCAATAAGTAAATCAATATGGTGCATACTCTAAAAGGTCAGATCTTTGATGTCGTAGAAGTTACTAATCTTCTGCTCGTTTCAAAAATCCCTACAGAAAAAAGGAATACATTTCAAGCTCCAGCATGAACCAGCAATTTATTATGTGAAATACGTTCTTATCGGCAATAGATATTTTCAGATCAAAGAATAGTATCCAATCTTATAAGTAACTCTATATTATGAAACTCCCACTCATAGGTGTTAATATGAGACCTTCATGAAATAGATCTAAACCGAGGGTAGTATTTCATATCAGTTATTTTACAATATGAACTTGATACTATTACTATCATCGACGGCAAAACTGACACAATTTATTTTTATAAAAAATAACCATAAGGAAGGCCATACATCAGTGCCAGCAAAAATATGATCATATACCCAGCACAAACTTATATGCCCAACAAAACCGCAACCCCAATCAAACAAAAGATCAGTTGGGCTGATACCTGAGATCGAGAAGATATCCTATTCTTCGCAGCTGCAATTGTTTGCCATCCAAACTGGTGGGCCTAATTATAGGCATGTAAATAGTCCTAACATGTATTTTTCATAGCAGCATCAGGTATGACTAAACTTTCTTAAAAATAGCTCGCAGCATGCTAAGTTTACCAAACCAACATACAAATGAAATATTAGAAAAGTCTACAGGACAATTTTTACCTTGATGATTAGTGTGGGCTCTCATGGTTTTTGCTTCCTGGCGATGTAATCGGACATGGATATTCTTCACATCTGCAAGTGCCTTCGGCCGTGGGTGGAGGCTGACTGACCCTTGAGGAGCTTGTGGCGGGTCTTGCACTCCAGGCAGTTCCCTCATGGTGCTCGTACTTGTAGCATGTTTGGCAGACGGAGAAGGCCACACCCATTGCAGATGAAGTGCTCGACATGAGCCCCACGTCGTCCCCGCAAATGAAATATTTGATTTACAGAAGGGGTTGAGTTCATACTGTTTTTTAAAGTTCAGTGCCCATCTCCATATTAAAGACAAAGAGGAATTATTTCAGTTTGAAGTAGAAAGGCAATAACTTCGGAATTGCCAACCTGCAAATATAAAAAACAAAGCAAAGCAAATATTCTTATGATTTGGAAAGCTGACATCCTATACAAGAAACAATATAAGTTCTAACAAATCGCTGGTTCGGTTCAAACATCAACACACATAACAGTGGCACTGATTCGCCATGAAACCGTGCTATTGAGTATTGAGAGATATAGCAGCAGATGCATTTAGATATATCTAGGCACAACCGCACAAGGATTCACAACAGTGATTATATGGGGAGTAAAAAAACATTTAGGCTACATCTGGAGCTATCTATGTATGTCCAAATTTTGATCTAGCGACAGTACGTTTAAATATACACATACACACATGTTACTACCAATAATTATGAATGGATTGTACCTTACAAATACACCATACTAAAACATTATATTCAAGCTATCAAGGTCTATATAGAGTTTCTTGAAAATAAAGGAACACGCAACTGAGTTCTCGACAACAACTTTCCCGAAAAGGAGATGCTCTAGAAAAGAAATGTTGATCCTAGCATTTGGCAATTTGTTTCAGACCAAGCTTCCTTTTCTGTGTGCCACCATGGTCGTAAATGTGCAATCTCAGATAGTGGTGCTGACTGTACTACTGAGATAATCCTACTTGTTGCCCGGAGCTTGACACCATTCATCCTTCTATAGGCTAGTGTTACAGAAAAGGGTAAAGAGCTAACAAAGGGCATACTCATAGTGCAGTGTTCCTTCCTACAACCCCTCGTTCCTAGTCAGTAAAAGGCTTATAACAATTTATCTTGGCTCCGCATTTACTTTAGCTTGTCTGTCGAGTTAAACAAGGATTGAGCTGCAGGTGGTTGTCACCTACTTTGGCAGTTTTGTACAACTAAAGGCCTAAAGCTATCATGGCATAGTCAACAAATAAAACTTGCAAGTATTATGTACATTTAAGTAGCAGATGTTTCTCAACACAAAATGCAAGCAACTGTGCAAGTAGGGTCTAAATTCATGCAAGTAGTCAGAATATTTCCGACACAAATTGTACAAGTAGCAGGAAGAAACAAATAAAATGTAAATAAAGAATAGTTACCTTCAGTAAATTGGTTTCTCCTAAGAAGGCAGGCAAGATGAACAGACTATGTAGCCGCAATAATGGGCCTGATGAATTAACAACTTAGCAACAATGGGCAACATTGCGTGGACAGAGGAAGGGAACAATGAGTCGAGCAAATTGGTGAAACAATCACTGGTGCCCTGCTCCGCCAGTCTGTCGTGCATCCTCGGGACGGTGATCGGTGAGAGGTCGATGCAAGTGATGCCGCAGGTGACGCCCTCCTGCAGAAGCTCTATAAGAATCAGCAGAAAGAAATCGAGTTAACAGAGATACTTTTCTAAGGGCCTGAGAGGTTATATAATGAATAGAAGATTCATGGAAAGACGTCACTTACATGATACATGTAGCTAGAGAATCACAGTGCCCTCAATTGAAGTTTTATGTTCTCCCCATTAGTGATCGCACTGAATCAAAAAGCAAAATGTCAGACAGACAGATTACCTAGAGTGAAGGCATCAGGTAAACAAATTATCTGAATCAAAAAGCTCACTAAAAACAGAATCAAAAAGCTAAATGCCAAACCAATTGAGTACTTTGCCTGGTATACATACTTGTCCCACCTTGCATCAACCCTGTGCATGGTGGTGGCATCAACAGCGTCATGAGGTCCTGCTGCCCTTGCGTCGATAGAAAGGTTGTCATCGTCGGCGCCGCGCACCTCCGAACCAAGGATCCGTTTGGCATGGAGGAGAGCGCGATCAGATTGATGCGTCCATCCCCAAACAACGAGCCAAGATAAAGAATATTATGTCTGGGAGTTGTGTGTCCCCACTTTGTGTCTACAACCACCTCCTTTCTACAGCTCCAAATCAGGGGAGCATCTCTTCGTTCCCAGCGAGACGGTCTATGCAGGTGCCGCCGCCGGCAGCGACGCCCCACCACAAAAGATTGTCTTCGAGCCGCGAGTTGCCGCACCCAACCCCAAGGACCTGCAGTTGGTAGATATTTATTGGGGAAAACGACCAATAAAGCATGACTGAAGTTTAAACTTTGCATAACTAAAAAGTAATCTGTGGGCATTTTCCTTTTTCCCAAGTAACAACGTCAAACTTTTCAGGGGAAGGGTGTATACAATATTTACTAAACTGAATGCTTTCCACGTGTTTTTAAATCAATGGATCCTTCATCTAGTCCTTTTGCTATCTCCTACAAATTCTTTAAAGAGTACTACTACACTGCAGCAAAATAATGCAATACCTAGAGTTAAATCTATCAATTTTGGCACATACGTACTTGCATGGTCTTCTCCTCCTCTGTTAGCATTTCTCAGTCCAATTCGTGCCTGCATGAACATGGTGGCGACAAGAACACCCAACCCCAAGGACCTGCAGCACAAGAACACACAACATACATGGTGGCGAGATGGCGTGCTTCAACTGCAGTGAGTCCCCGGCCGTGGCCGGGTGCCCCTTTGGTCGCGACGCAGCGCCGTCGGCGGTGGGCATCACGATGCCGTCATGGAGGCACAATCAGATCGACCTCTCGCGCAGCCGGCCGCTGCCCTCGTTGCCGCAGACGGAGGCTGCCTCCTCGCCGGATCCGGTCGGAGCGGCGTCCCAAGAGACAAGACGCACACGGTGCCCGCCGCCTCGATCTACCTCTCCCGGCGCGGCCCATCTGGACGAGATGTTGCCGTGGTGGATCTGGCCACCGCCCTGCTGACTTGCTCGAGACGATCTGGGGCCTCCCAACTCGTGGTGAGCAGCGCCGGCGGGGAAGAGAGCGGCGCGGGCGGAGGGAGAAGCGGTGGGTGGAGCGGCATGAGGTGGGGCTGGTCGAGGAGCTCCGGTGCGGCGGCGGCTCAAGGAACCCTAGAGTTGTTTGCGCGATGGGAGAGACGGGAGCGGCTCGGGGGGGTTTCGGGAGGGAGAGCAGAAAACCAGGGGGAGCGGGGTGCAAGGTGGGATGAAATAAAACCAGCGGAAAAAAACTGAGACAATTACGACGGGAGGTTGGGCGTCCGCGGGACTCGATCGCGGGGTTTTTTTCGGTTTTTTTGCGGCTGAGCGGGAGGTGGGAGCAAGTACCAAAGAAGTACCAAAAAAGACCGTATTAGGTGGGACGAAAATAAAACCCGGAACGCGGACTACCAACTGAGACATTAGGAGTAGAGATTGCCTACGCCTACCTTCGGTGAACCATTTTTGGGAAACAGAACCATTGTGCTGGGCTGTTTTGGTTTCCTCATTTGGTAGAGTTCCTGCAAAAGATGCTGCCCCTATTTTAGTTATTGAGTAACTTTTGTTCGCAACATATTCCGAATTACTGGGACATGTCTTGTCCTATGTTGCAAAAGCAAAACAGAGAAAGATCTTTTTGTTAAGTCAATTACTCAACATTCTTCAAAATGTTTATTTGCCATTTTTTATGAACAATTGGGCCGTCTAGTAAAGTGGGCGACAGAACAGGGCCCCCAATTTCTAATTACCTTGGTTGATTTAGTAAGTGAAAAAAAGTCCCAACAATCCCAATAGGTGAGTGTGGCAGATCCTGTTGAGTTGGACGAACTTGTATTCGTAAAACTAATCTCAACTTTGAAAAAATGACTTTGCTGACCTATTCGTGTTCTCCCAGAATCATCCGCCCTTTGCACATTGACATGGGCGCATGGCAACTTATCATACATTAGCGAACAATTGTCTTACATTTCAATAGCACGAGCGTATCACCTCCAAGTGCCGATCACTGAATTGCCGACATCCTCATCGCTCGCAAATTGCTCTCAACCCGAGGACTTTCATCTTCCTATCAGAACTTATATCCTTCTATGTTAATAAGAGCCTAGCTAGTTATAAAAAAAGCACCTAGCCCTAAGCTTACTGGAATTTGTTAATTTTAAGGCCCAATGTGCATTTCGCACCGGGGCCTCAAATATGTAGAGAAGGCCATGGGCAAGCTCCTAGTACTATATGGTGCTCCGTTGCGTGGTGGCCCAAGGGCTTCGTTGTTTTAGTTGGGCCAAATTCCCACAAAGGTTCCTTGCGGGCCCATGGACCAGTCTTTTTTCGCGGGAGAAGTCTTTATTTTTTGAAACATTTTTCGCGGGAGAAGTCAGTTATTTTGATAGGGACGAACTAGACTCTCGATTACTTGGCAACAATTCTCGCAGAAGTATGATTTAGGTGGGGATTACAACTCAATTGCAAGGATTGTGGCTAGGGTTCATGCGAAATGGGAAACAGTGGTAGGTAGCCGAGCCGCCGGGTGCCTGATCCTCTGGATGGCTCCCCCTGGAGCGATGCAGGTTAAGTAGCAGGAGGAAGGAGTTGGGCCACTGTCACCCAATCCGGCCCACTGACTCGTGGGTTGGCAACGCGTGCACGCTCGGCCGGTGAACCGTTGGCCTCTTCAGCCCTCGTGGATGGACCCCCCTTGTCAGGGGCGCTGACATCCCCCTCTTCTTGACGTGCGGCTTGCTACCAAGCCACCGCGTGGGGAAAACGAGCGCGAAGTGCCTCCTTTTCTTCCCAGGTGATGCCGGTAGCTGCAGTGCCTCACCAACGTACTTGAACTTGCTCGATGACGGAGCCCCGACGGCGCGCCAGCAGGACTGAAGCACTTCCACAGGAACAACAAGGTTATCAGTACAGAGTGGCAGAGTTGGTTCGACTGGTGTACCTGAATGCAGAGCTCGTCGGAGTTGCGAGACGTGAAACTGAAAGGATCGAGAAGAGGTGTCTAGAAGGGGGGTGATTAGACCCTCACCAAGCAAAAGTAGCAGTTTTTAAGTTCTTCAAGTTGAGGTGGAGTTTTAGCACAAGTTTTAGCATTCACAAATACATTTCAAGCAAGCATGGCAAGAGTATAAGCAGCGGAAAGAGTAAAACATGCTAATTGCAAGAAAGTAAAGGGATGGGATTGGAGTGTGCAAACGCAATGAAGACACAGAGATTTTTGGCGTGGTTCCGATAGATGGTGCTATCGTACATCCACGTTGATGGAGACTTCAACCCACGAAGGGTAATGGTTGCGCGAGTGCATGGAGGGCTCCACCCACGAAGGGTCCACGAAGAAGCAACGTTGTCTATCCCACCATGGCCATCGCCCATGAAGGACTTGCCTCACTTGGGTAGATCTTCACGAAGTAGGCGATCTCCTTGCCCTTACAAACTCCTTGGTTCAACTCCACAATCTTGTCGGAGGCTCCCAAGTGACACCTAACCAATCTAGGAGACACCACTCTTCAAAAGGTAATAGATGGTGTGTTGATGATAAACTCCTTGCTCTTGTGCTTCAAATGATAGTCTCCCCAACACTCAACTCTCTCTCACAGATTTGGCTATGGTGAAAAGAAGATTTGAGTGGAAAGCAACTTGGGGAAGACTAGAGATCAAGATTCTCGTGGTTGGATTGAAATGTCTTGGTCTCAACACATGAGTAGGTGGTTCTCTCTTAGAAAATGAGTAGTAGAAGTGTAGGCATGTTCTGATGGCTCTCTCTCAAATGGAGACGGGGGTGGAGGGGTATATATAGCCTCCACACAAAATCCAACTATTACACACATTTGACCCCAACTTGGTCAGACCGAATAGAAGAACTTGGTGAGACCGATTCCATTCAAAATGTGAACGTTAGGAATCTCGGTGGGACCGACATGATCAACTAGGTGAGACCGATGTGCTAGGGCTAGGGCAAAAGCTCATCTCGGTGAGACCGATTGCATGAACTCGGTGAGACCGATTTTAGCAATGATCAAACAGAGAGTTGGTTAAGCAAACTCGGTGGGACCGATTGCACATTTTGGTGAGACCGAAATAATTACAACAGGCAACAGAGAGTTTGCAAGGCCATCTCGGTGAGACCGATATCCGTATCGGTGAGACCGAATTGTCTAGGGTTTCTGGCAGTGGCTATGTCAAATGAACTCGGTGGCGCCGGATAGATCAAATCGGTGGGGCCGAGTTTGACTTTAGGTTTTGGACATATGTGGAGATGAGAAAGTGACTGAGGGTTTTTGGAGCAATATCACTAAGCATTTTGAGCAAGTAGACCATTAAGCACCACCTCATCCCCTTTTAATAGTATTGGCTTTCCTATGGACTCAATGTGATCTTGGAACACTAAAATGAAAAACAAAAGTCTTGAGCCTTTGCCAATCTTTGTCCTTAGAATTTTGAAGGGTTCCTCATCCTTGTGTCCTTGCCACGCTATTGTTGAACTCATCTGAAATATACTTGATAAAAGTATTAGTCCAATAAGAGATATGTTGACATTAATTACCAAAACCACCTAGGGAGCACTTGTGCTTTCAATCTCCCCTTTTTTGGTAATTGATGACAACATACATCAAAGCTCTAGATTAAAGATATACACGATAACAAGTAAAGCTTTGGAAAGACATGTAACATGCATAGGCTCCCCCTACATGTATGCAATCATGTAAAGATGGAATATAAGAACATGTGAATGCATAGGCATGTCAGAGCAAGCAATGAGTTACATGTATCTTGGCTATATGCATCAGAGCAAATGATGTAGATAAAAGGAAATGTACCTTCATGTTCATATAAGAACATGTGAATGCATAGGCATGTCAGAGCAAGCAATGAGTTACATGTATCTTGGCTATATGCATTAGAGAAAATGATGTAGATAAAAGGAAGTGTACCTTCATGTTCATGAATCCTTCTTGCAAACAATATGTACATCAGCAAGAGATCATCATGCACATGAGTGTGATGCATATACTTACCTTGTGGTCTTGAGCTGGCTTTGGAAGAGATGAGCTTGAGAAAACAAGGTTAGATAACACAAGAACACTCTAAATAAAGCAAGTTCAGGAAACCACAAGAGTACCAAGACTGGGATGACATGTAATGAGTGAGTACTTAGTACTCCATTCGGATATAGACATGTCCCCAAAGATTGAAGATATGCAATGAATTTCAAAGATTTTCTTCCCCTAGATATGAACTCTTGCTCCCCCTGAATCTGATATTGGATAATGGGAGAAGGTAGGGTAAGAGAAAATCAGAGCAAGAAATGGTACAATCAACTATATATTAACGTGTCTTTCCCCTCTTAAAGACATGTGACTTCTCTCCTCTATTGTTAACAAGCATCTGGAGAAGCTAAGATGTGCTTTCTCTCCCATGTGATAAGCTTTGATGTGCTCTCTCTCCCCCTTTGACATCAATTTCCAAGAAGGGCACTTCTGGAGTATGAGTCAAATAGGTTTGGTCCTCAAGACACATTACAAAGCAGCATGTAGTTTATGATGCGGGTAGAGGATAAGAATCATTGAGTGGAGCTACAGAAGAAAAGAAATATGCAATGACAAAAAGTTTTCTCAGCAGTGAAATCGGTAACGCCGACCTGTTTTCATCGCTGACACCGAGTTGGCAGTGTCAGGCATGAATCAGTGAGTCCGAGGTCAATGTAGAGGAAAAATCTTGTTAACTCAGCTCACTTGGCAAACGAAATCTCACAAGGATTTGCAATGAATTAGCTAAAATATTTGCAATGAATTAGATGCAGAGAATGCAGAGAAACACACAAAAGAAAAGAGATCTAGATGAAGTTTTTTTGATCAGGGGAACAACATTACATGAACCAAATGCAAGAACACAAAGCAAACGAACACTAGAGAACTTCATCTAGAGGGGGGTCGGTGACAAAATCACCTATGTTAGAGTATGTTTACCAAGGAGTCAAGTGATAACACTTGATCGTAGGTCATACTCATCATTTAAGCTCAAAATGGGGTTACCATTTTTCGTTTAAGCATTTTGATGTATTCACATCTCGTTGAGTTGCTTTGACTCATGACTTGGGTCAACGCTTCTCTAAGATGGAATAACATACCTTGGGTTGTGTTGATCTTGATCATGTAGTCGAACTTGTGTTGGATGCTCAAGGTTGATGTAGTCCATCAAGAGTTTGGAGCACCACTTGTAGTTTGAGTTCATCCTCCTACATGGGTTAGTCTTGCAAGGAAGAGCACTTGTGTATCCAAAATGATATATAGAAATTGTCAAAGGATATGTTGAGTGGATTCATGCTTCCTTGTATTCAACAACCATATAGTAGAAAGTTGGTGATGTAGAGATTGCTTAATATGTGAGTGAATTGCAATCTCATAGATTTGGGCTCATCCAAGTACCTATAAGGGTTAGATAACATGCAAGGGTACAAGTATAGATCCAAGACATATGATCATCATCATCATAAGAGAAATATCAAGGATTAGTCAAAAAGGCTCATGCCTTGCATGTATCCAAATGGAGTTTTTACTCCAAGTTTGAGGCATCAATGATGTTCAATTCACCTCTCAAACAGAAAAACACTTTCTCATCAAGTGGTTTGGTGAATATATCCGCCAATTTCTTATCGGTACAAACATGCTTAAGATTGATGTTTCCTTTAGCAACATGATCTTGAATGAAATGATGACGAACTTCAATATGCTTAGTTCGAGAATGTTGCACGAGATTGTGAGCAATCTTAATAGCATTTTCATTATCACAAAGGAATGGAACATGTTTCACATATATCCCATAATCCTTAAGGGTTTGAGTCATCCAAATTAATTGAGCACAACATGATCCGGCGGCAATGTATTCCGCTTCGGCGGTGGATAAGGATACCGAGTTTTGTTTCTTAGAGGACCAAGACACAAGAGATCTACCAAGAAATTGACAAGTACCCGAAGTGGACTTTTGATCAACCTTGTCACCGGCATAGTCCGAATCGGAGTAGCCAACAAGATCAAAAGAAGACCTTTTAGGGTACGAAATGCCAAAAATTGGTGTATGAATTAAGTATCTCGCCTATCCTTTTCACAACCTTAAGATGACATTCTTTAGGGACCGCTTGATATCGTGCACACATCCACACACTTAGCATAATATCGGGACGGGAGGCACATAGATATAACAATGAACCAATCATAGAGCGGTAAACCTTTTGGTCAACCGGTTTACCATCCTTAGTCAAGTCAAGATGTCCGCTAGTAGGAATGGGTGTTTTCATACCTTTGCTTTCTTGCATGTTGAACTTCTTGAATAAGTCCTTGGTATACTTTGTTTGAGAAACAAAGGTACCCTCCTTAGTTTGCTTGATTTGCAAACTAAGAAAGAACTTGAGTTCACTCATCATAGACATCTCAAACTTCTCCGACATTAGCCTTCCAAGCTTTTCACTAAAATGAGGGTTAGTCAAACCAAATATGATATCATCCACATAAATTTGGCACACAAATAATTCACCATTAACCCTTTTAGTAAAAAGTGTAGAATCAATTTTTCCAATCTCAAAGCCTTTTTCAATAAGGAATTTGGTCAAGCATTTATACCATGCTCTAGGAGCTTGTTTAACACCATAAAGAGCTTTGTGAAGTTTGTAAACATGATTAGGTTTCTTGTGATTAACAAAGCCGGGATGTTGTTTAACATAGACTTCCTCCTCAATTTCACCATTTAGAAAAGCACTTTTAATGTCCATTTAGTATATCGTGATATCATGGTGATTGGCATAAGCAAGTAAGATGCGGATGGACTCAAGTCTAGTAGGGGCATATGTCTCACCATAGTCCATACCTTCAACTTGAGTGTAGCCTTGGGCGACGAGACGGGCCTTGTTGCGTAAAACTTTTCCATCTTCATCTTGCTTATTCCGAAACACCCATTTGGTTCCAATGACATTATGCTTCTCATCGGGCTTTTCAATCAACATCCATACTTGATTCCTCTCGAAATTGTGTAGCTCTTCATGCATAGCGTTCACCCAATCCGGATCATCAAGAGCTTCTTCAACCTTCATAGGTTCAATACTAGAAATAAATGAGTAATGTTCACAAAAGTTAGCCAAACGAGTTTTTGAGCGAGTAATTCTCCCTGTTTGAATATCGTCAAAGATTTGTTCGACGGGATGATCTCTTGAGACTCTTGCTCGTACTCGTGAGAGCTTTTGTTTGGGTCGGGGTGGAACATCCTCTTCATTGTCTTGTCCTTCTTCATTGTTGTTGGCGTTGTCGTTCTCTTGTGGAGGTGGAGAAGGAGGTTGATGAGGTTCATCTTGTTGTACTTCCTCGTTTCCTTTGTCTTGACGTGTTCCACTCGAGGATGCCTCCAAGTCAACTTGTGGTTCACCTTGGTGTGAAGTTGAGGCTTCCACTTGAACGGACGAGGTACTCTCCTTCACCTCTGTTGGACGAATCTTGCCAACAGACAAGTCTTGAATTGCTTCCGAAGGGACTTTGTCTCCTACATCAATTGGCAATTGCTCTACTTGTGAGCCCTTAGATTCATTAAACTTCACATCTACCGTCTCTCCAACCTTTCAGGTGAAATTATTGTAGACACGGTAAGTGTTAGAGTTTGAGCCATAACCGAGTAGGAAACCTTCATAAGATTTAGGGGGAAATTTCAAACGGCGATGCTTATCAAGAATGTAACACTTTGAGCCAAATACTCGAAAGTACCCAACTTGCAGTTTGTTACCGGTGAGAAGCTCGTATGCCGTCTTAGCGAGAAGCTTATGAAGATATAGTTGATTTGTTGCATGACAAGTTGTCTCAACCGCTTCCGCCCAGAAGTGTCTTGGCGTCTTTTATTCATCAAGCATCGTTCTCGCCATCTCAATGAGTGTCCAGTTTTTCCTCTCAACAACTCCCTTTTTATTGAGGTGTGTACATGTTGGAAATATGCCCTAGAGGCAATAATAAAATGATTATTATTATATTTCCTTGTTCATGATAATTGTCTATTGTTCATGCTATAATTGTGTTATCCGGAAATCGTAATACATGTATGAATACATAGACCACAACATGTCCCTAGTGAGCCTCTAGTTGACTAGCTCGTTGATCAACAGATAGTCATGGTTTCCTGACTATGGACATTGGATGTCATTGATAACGGGATCACATCATTAGGAGAATGATGTGATGGACAAGACCCAATCCTAAGCATAGCACAAGATCGTGTAGTTCGTTTGCTAGAGCTTTTCCAAATGTCAAGTATCATTTCCTTAGACCATGAGATTGTGCAACTCCCGGATACCATAGGAGTGCTTTGGGTGTGCCAAACGTCACAACATAACTGGGTGGCTATAAAGGTGCACTACGGGTATCTCCGAAAGTGTCTGTTGGGTTGGCACGAATCGAGACTGGGATTTGTCACTCCGTATGACGGAGAGGTATCTCTGGGCCCACTCGGTAATGCATCATCATAATGAGCTCAATGTGACCAAGTGTTTGGTCATGGGATCATGCATTACGGTACGAGTAAAGTGACTTGCCGGTAACGAGATTGAACAAGGTATTGGGATACCAACGATCGAATCTCGGGCAAGTAACGTACCGATTGACAAAGGGAATTGTATACGGGATTGATTGAATCCTCGACATCGTGGTTCATCCGATGAGATCATCGTGGAACATGTGGGAGCCTACATGGGTATCCATATCCCGCTATTGGTTATTGACCGGAGAGTCGTCTCGGTCATGTCTGCATGTCTCCCGAACCCATAGGGTGTACACACTTAAGGTTCGGTAACGCTAGAGTTGTAGAGATATTAGTATGCGGTTAACCGAAAGTTGTTCGGAGTCCCGGATGAGATCCCGGACGTCATGAGGAGTTCCGGAATGGTCGGGAGGTAAAGATTTATATATGGGAAGCCCTATTTTGGCCACCGGAAAATGTTCAGGATTTTTCGGTATTGTACCGGGAAGGTTCTAGAAGGTTCCGAAGTGGGGCCCACCTGCATGGGGGGACCCACATGAATGTGGGTAGTGGGGGCAAGGCCCCACACCCCTGGTCAAGGCGCACCAAAATCCCACCTTAGAAGGAATAAGATCATATCCCAAAGGGATAAGATCAAGATCCCTAAAAAAGGGGCATAACAATCGGTGGGGAAGGGAAATGATGGGATTTCTTTCCCCCACCTTTGCCAACGCCCCAATGGACTTGGAGGGCAAGAAACCAGCCCCATCCACCCCTATATATAGTGGGGAGGCGCATGGGAGCAGCACCCCAAGCCCCTGGCGCCTCCCTCTCCCTCCCGTGACACCTGTCCCTCTCGCTGATCTTGGCGAAGCCCTGCCGAGATCCCGGCTGCTTCCACCACCACGCCGTCGTGCTGCTGGATCTCCATCAACCTCTCCCTACCCTTGCTGGATCAACAAGGAGGAGACGTCGTCCCCAACCGTACGTGTGTTGAACGCGGAGGTGCCGTCCGTTCGGCGCTCGGTCATCGGTGATTTGGATCACGACGAGTACGACTCCATCAACTCCGTTCACTTGAACGCTTCCGCTCGCGATCTACAAGGGTATGTAGATGCACTCTTTTCCCTCTCATTGCTAGAAGACTCCATAGATTGTTCTTGGTGATGCGTAGAATTTTTTTTAATTTCTGCAACGATCTCCAACAGTGGTATCAGAGCTAGGTCTATGCGTAGTTTCTATGCACGAGTAGAACACAAACTTGTTGTGGGCGTAGATGCTGTCAATTTTCTTGCCACTACTAGTCTTATCTTGTTTCGGCGGCATCGTGGGATGAAGCTGTCCGGACCGACCTTACACGTACGCTTACGTGAGACAGGTTCCACCGACTGACATGCACTAGTTGCATAAGGTGGCTAGCGGGTGTCTGTCTCTCCCACTTTAGTCGGATCGGATTCGATGAAAAGGGTCCTTATGAAGGGTAAATAGAAGTTGGCATATCACGTTGTGGTTTTACGTAGGTAAGGAACGTTCTTGCTAGAAACCTATAGAAGCCACGTAAAAACATGCAACAACAATTAGAGGACGTCTAACTTGTTTTTGCAGCATATGCCTTGTGATGTGATATGGCCAAAAGGTTGTGATGAATGAAATATATGTGATGTATGAGATTGATCATGTTCTTGTAATAGGAATCACGACGTGCATGTCGATGAGTATGACAACCGGCAGGAGCCATAGGAGTTGTCTTTATTTTTTGTATGACCTGCGTGTCATTGAATAACGCCATGTAAATTACTTTACTTTATTGCTAAACACGTTAGCCATAGAAGCAGATGTAATCGTTGGTGTGACAACTTCATGAAGACACGATGATGGAGATCATGATGATGGAGATCATGGTGTCATGCCGGTGACGAAGATGATCATGGCGCCCCGAAGATGGAGATCAAAGGAGCAATATGATACTGGCCATATCATGTCACTATTTGATTGCATGTGATGTTTATCATGTTTTACATCTTATTTGCTTAGAACGACGGTAGCTTAAATAAGATGATCCCCCGCAATAATTTCAAGAAAGCGTTCCCCCTAACTATGCACCGTTGCGAAGGTTCGTTGTTTCGAAGCACCACGTGATGATCGGGTGTGATAGATTCTAACGTTTGAATACAACGGGTGTAAGCCAGATTTACACACGCAATACACTTAGGTTGACTTGACGAGCCTAGCATGTACAGACATGGCCTCGAAACATGGAAGACCGAAAGGTCGAGCATGAGTCGTATAGAAGATACGATCAACATGAAGATGTTCACCGATGTTGACTAGCCCGAATCACGTGATGATCGGACACGGCCTAGTTGACTCGGATCATGTTTCACTTAGATGACTAGAGGGATGTCCATCTGAGTGGGAGTTCATTGAATAATTTGATTAGATGAACTTAATTATCATGAACTTAGTCTAAAATCTTTACAATATGTCTTGTAGATCAAATGGCCCACGCTAATGTTGCCCTCAACTTCAACGCGTTCCTAGAGAAAACCAAGCTGAAAGATGATGGCAGCAACTATACGGACTGGGTCCGGAACCTGAGGATCATCCTCATAGCTGCCAAGAAAGATTATGTCCTAGAAGCACCGCTAGGTGACGCACCCATCCCAGAGAACCAAGACATTATGAACGCTTGGCAGCAGCGTGCTGATGATTACTCCCTCGTTCAGTGTGGCATGCTTTACAGCTTAGAACCGGGGCTCCAAAAGCGTTTTGAGCAACACGGAGCATATGAGATGTTCGAAGAGCTGAAAATGGTTTTCCAAGCTCATGCCCGGGTCGAGAGATATGAAGTCTCCGACAAGTTCTTTAGTTGTAAGATGGAGGAAAATAGTTCTGCCAGTGAGCACATACTCAAAATGTCTGGGTTACACAACCGCTTGACTCAGCTGGGAGTTAATCTCCCGGATGACGCGGTTATTGACATAATCCTTCAGTCGCTTCCACCGAGCTACAAGGACTTTGTGATGAACTTCAATATGCAGGGGATGGAAAAGACCATTCCTGAGGTATATTCAATGCTGAAATCAGCGGAGGTGGAGATCAAAAAGGAACATCAAGTGTTGATGGTGAATAAAACCACTAAGTTCAAGAAAGGCAAGGGTAAGAAGAACTTCAAGAAGGACGGCAAGGGAGTTGCCGCGCCCGGTAAGCCAGTTGCCGGGAAGAAGCCAAAGAATGGACCCAAGCCTGAGACTAAGTGCTTTTATTGCAAGGGAAGTGGTCACTGGAAGCGGAACTGCCCCAAGTACTCAGTGGACAAGAAGGCCGGCAACACCAAAGGTATATGTGATATACATGTTATTGATGTGTACCTTACCAGCACTCGTAGTAGCTCCTGGGTATTTGATACCGGTGCGGTTGCTCATATTTGTAACTCAAAGCAGGAGCTGCGGAATAAACGGAGACTGGCAAAGGACGAGGTGACGATGCGCGTCGGGAATGGTTCCAAGGTCGATGTGATCGCCGTCGGCACGCTACCTCTACATTTACCTACGGGATTAGTTTAAAACCTCAATAATTGTTATTTAGTGCCAGCTTTGAGCATGAACATTGTATTAGGATCTCGTTTAATTCGAGATGGCTACTCATTTAAATCCAAGAATAATGGTTGTTCTATTTATATGAGAGATATGTTTTATGGTCATGCCCCGCTGGTTAATGGTTTATTCTTAATGAATCTCGAACGTAGTGTTACACATATTCATAGTGTGAATACCAAAAGATGTAAGGTTGATAATGATAGTCCCACATACTTGTGGCACTGCCGTCTTGGTCACATTGGTGTCAAACGCATGAAGAAGCTCCATGCAGATGGACTTTTGGAGTCTCTTGATTACGAATCATTTGACACGTGCGAACCATGCCTCATGGGTAAGATGACCAAGACTCCGTTCTCCAGAACAATGGAGCGAGCAACCAACTTATTGGAAATCATACATACTGATGTGTGCGGTCCGATGAGTGTTGAGGCTCGCGGTGGCTATCATTATGTTCTCACTCTCACTGATGACTTGAGTAGATATGGGTATGTCTACCTAATGAAACACAAGTCCGAGACCTTTGAAAAGTTCAAGGAATTTCAGAGTGAGGTTGAGAATCAACGTGACAGGAAAATAAAGTTCTTACGATCAGATCATGGAGGGGAATATTTGAGTCACGAATTTGGCACACACTTAAGGAAATGTGGAATAGTTTCACAACTCACGCCGCCTAGAACACCTCAGCGAAATGGTGTGTCCGAACGTCGTGATCGCACTCTATTGGATATGGTGCGATCTATGATGTCTCTTACCGATCTACCGCTCTCATTTTGGGGCTATGCTTTAGAGACTGCCGCATTCACTTTAAATAGGGCTCCGTGGAAATCCGTTGAGAGGACACCGTATGAATTATGGTTTGGGAAGAAACCTAAGCTGTCGTTTCTAAAAGTTTGGGGATGCGATGCTTATGTCAAGAAACTTCAACCTGAAAAGCTCGAACCCAAGTCGGAAAAATGCGTCTTCATAGGATACCCTAAGGAAACCATTGGGTATACCTTCTACCTCAGATCCGAAGGCAAGATCTTTGTTGCCAAGAACGGGTCCTGTCTGGAGAAAGAGTTTCTCTCGAAAGAAGTAAGTGGGAGGAAAGTGGAACTTGATGAAGTACTACCTCTTGAACCGGAAAGTAGCGCAGCTCAGGAAGATGTTCCTGTGGTGCCTGCACCGACTAGAGAGGAAGTTAATGATGATGATGATCAAGGTACTTCGGATCAAGCTCCTACTGAACTTCGTAGGTCCACAAGGACACGTTCCGCGCCAGAGTGGTACGACAATCCTGTCTTGGAAATCATGTTGTTAGACAACGGTGAACCTTTGAACTATGAAGAAGCAATGGCGGGCCCAGATTCCGACAAATGGCTTGAAGCCATGCAATCCGAGATAGGATCCATGTATGAAAACAAAGTGTGGACTTTGACAGACTTGCCCGATGATCGGCGAGCGATAGAAAACAAATGGATCTTTAAGAAGAAGACAGACGCGGATGGTAATGTTACCATCTATAAAGCTCGACTTGTCGCTAAGGGTTATCGACAAGTTCAAGGGGTTGACTACGATGAGACTTTCTCACCCGTAGCGAAGCTGAAGTCCGTCCGAATCATGTTAGCAATTGCCGCATACTATGATTATGAGATATGGCAAATGGACGTCAAAACGGCATTCCTTAACGGCTTTCTTAAGGAAGAATTGTATATGATGCAGCCGGAAGGTTTTGTCGATCCTAAGAATGCTAACAAGGTATGCAAGCTCCAGCGCTCCATCTATGGGCTGGTGCAAGCATCTCGGAGTTGGAACATTCGATTTGATGAGATGATCAAAGCGTTTGGGTTTACACAGACTTATGGAGAAGCCTGTGTTTACAAGAAAGTGAGTGGGAGCTCTGTAGCATTTCTCATATTATATGTGGATGACATACTGTTGATGGGAAATGATATAGAATTCTTGGGAAGCATAAAGGCCTACTTGAACAAGTGTTTTTCAATGAAGGACCTTGGAGAAGCTGCTTATATATTAGGCATCAAGATCTATAGAGATAGATCAAGACGCCTCATTGGTCTTTCACAAAGTACGTACCTTGACAAGATATTGAAGAAGTTCAATATGGATCAGTCCAACAAGGGGTTCTTGCCTGTATTGCAAGGTGTGCAATTGAGCACGGCTCAATGCCCGACCACGGCAGAAGATAGAGAAAAATGAGTGTCGTCCCCTATGCCTCGGCCATAGGGTCTATTATGTATGCCATGCTGTGTACCAGACCTGATGTAAACCTTGCCGTAAGTTTGGTAGGAAGGTACCAAAGTAATCCCGGCATGGAACACTGGACAGCGGTCAAGAATATCCTGAAGTACCTAAAGAGGACTAAGGATATGTTTCTCGTTTATGGAGGTGACGAAGAGCTCGTCGTAAAGGGTTACGTCGATGCTAGTTTCAACACAGATCTGGATGACTCTAAGTCACAAACCGGATACGTGTATATTTTGAATGGTGGGGCAGTAAGCTGGTGCAGTTGCAAGCAAAGCGTTGTGGCGGGATCTACATGTGAAGCGGAATACATGGCGGCCTCAGAGGTAGCACAAGAAGCAATCTGGGTGAAGGAGTTCATTACCGACCTAGGAGTTATTCCCAATGCGTCGGGCCCGATGACTCTCTTCTGTGACAACACTGGAGCTATTGCCCTTGCCAAGGAGCCCAGGTTTCACAGGAAGACCAGGCATATCAAGCGTCGCTTCAACTCCATTCGTGAAAATGTTCAAAATGGAGACATAGATATTTGTAAAGTACATACGGACCTGAATGTAGCAGATCCGTTGACTAAACCTCTCCCTAGAGCAAAACATGATCAACACCAGAACTCTATGGGTGTTCGATTCATCACAATGTAACTAGATTATTGATTCTAGTGCAAGTGGGAGACTGTTGGAAATATGCCCTAGAGGCAGTAATAAAATGGTTATTATTATATTTCCTTGTTCATGATAATTGTCTATTGTTCATGCTATAATTGTGTTATCCGGAAATCGTAATACATGTGTGAATACATAGACCACAACATGTCCCTAGTGAGCCTCTAGTTGACTAGCTCGTTGATCAACAGATAGTCATGGTTTCCTGACTATGGACATTGGATGTCATTGATAACGGGATCACATCATTAGGAGAATGATGTGATGGACAAGACCCAATCCTAAGCATAGCACAAGATCGTGTAGTTCGTTTGCTAGAGCTTTTCCAAATGTCAAGTATCATTTCCTTAGACCATGAGATTGTGAAACTCCCGGATACCATAGGAGTGCTCTGGGTGTGCCAAACGTCACAACGTAACTGGGTGGCTATAAAGGTGCACTACGGGTATCTCCGAAAGTGTCTGTTGGGTTGGCACGAATCGAGACTGGGATTTGTCACTCCGTATGACGGAGAGGTATCTCTGGGCCCACTCGGTAATGCATCATCATAATGAGCTCAATGTGACCAAGTGTTTGGTCACGGGATCATGCATTACGGTACGAGTAAAGTGACTTGCCGGTAACGAGATTGAACAAGGTATTGGGATACCGATGATCGAATCTCGGGCAAGTAACGTACCGATTGACAAAGGGAATTGTATACGGGATTGATTGAATCCTCGACATCGTGGTTCATCCGATGAGATCATCGTGGAACATGTGGGAGCCTACATGGGTATCCAGATCCCGCTGTTGGTTATTGACCGGAGAGTCGTCTCGGTCATGTCTGCATGTCTCCCGAACCCGTAGGGTCTACACACTTAAGGTTCGGTGACGCTAGAGTTGTAGAGATATTAGTATGCGGTTAACCGAAAGTTGTTCGGAGTCCCGGATGAGATCCCGGACGTCACGAGGAGTTTCGGAATGGTCCGGAGGTAAAGATTTATATATGGGAAGTCCTATTTTGGCCACTGGAAAATGTTCGGGATTTTCCGGTATTGTACCGGGAAGGTTCTAGAAGGTTCCGAAGTGGGGCCCACCTGCATGGGGGGACCCACATGAACGTGGGTAGTGGGGGCAAGGCCCCACACCCCTGGTCAAGGCGCACCAAGATCCCACCTTAGAAGGAATAAGATCATATCGCGAAGGGATAAGATCAAGATCCCTAAAAAAGGGGGATAACAATCGGTGGGGAAGGGAAATGATGGGATTTCTTCCCCCCACCTTTGCCAACGCCCCAATGGACTTGGAGGGCAAGAAACCAGCCCCCTCCACCCCTATATATAGTGGGGAGGCACATGGGAGCAGCACCCCAAGCCCCTGGCGCCTCCCTCTCCCTCCCGTGACACCTCTCCCTCTCGCTGAGCTTGGCGAAGCCCTGTCGAGATCCCCGCTGCTTCCACCACCACGCTGTCGTGCTGCTGGATCTCCATCAACCTCTCCCTCCCCTTGCTGGATCAAGAAGGAGGAGACGTCTTCCCCAACCATACGTGTGTTGAACGCGGAGGTGCCGTCCGTTCGGCGCTCGGTCATCGGTGATTTGGATCACGACGAGTACGACTCCATCAACCCCGTTCACTTGAACGCTTCCGCTCGCGATCTACAAGGGCATGTAGATGCACTCTTTTCCCTCTCGTTGCTAGAAGACTCCATAGATTGTTCTTGGTGATGCGTAGAATTTTTATTATTTCTGCAACGATCTCCAAGAGTGGTATCAGAGCTAGGTCTATGCGTAGTTTCTATGCACGAGTAGAACACAAACTTGTTGTGGGCGTAGATGTTGTCAATTTTCTTGCCACTACTAGTCTTATCTTGTTTCGGCGGCATCGTGGGATGAAGCGGTCCGGACCGACCTTACACGTACGCTTACGTGAGACAGGTTCCACCGACTGACATGCACTAGTTGCATACGGTGGCTAGCGGGTGTCTGTCCCTCCCACTTTAGTCGGATCGGATTCGATGAAAAGGGTCCTTATGAAGGGTAAATAGAAGTTGGCATATCACGTTGTGGTTTTACGTAGGTAAGGAACGTTCTTGCTAGAAACCTATAGATGCCACGTAAAAACATGCAACAACAATTAGAGGACGTCTAACTTGTTTTTGCAGCATATGCCTTGTGATCTCATATGGCCAAAAGGATGTGATGAATGAAATATATGTGATGTATGAGATTGATCATGTTCTTATAATAGGAATCACGACTTGCATGTCGATGAGTATGACAACCGGCAGGAGCCATAGGAGTTGTCTTTATTTTTTGTATGACCTGCGTGTCATTGAATAACGCCATGTAAATTACTTTACTTTATTGCTAAACACGTTAGCCATAGAAGTAGATGTAATCGTTGGCGTGACAACTTCATGAAGACACGATGATGGAGATCATGATGATGGAGATCATGGTGTCATGCTGGTGACGAAGATGATCATGGCGCCCCGAAGATGGAGATCAAAGGAGCAATATGATACTGGCCATATCATGTCACTATTTGATTGCATGTGATGTTTATCATGTTTTACATCTTTTTGCTTAGAACGATGGTAGCTTAAATAAGATGATCCCTCGCAATAATTTCAAGAAAGTGTTCCCCCTAACTGTGCACCGTTGTGAAGGTTCGTTGTTTCGAAGCACCACGTGATGATCGGGTGTGATAGATTCTAACGTTCGAATACAACGGGTGTAAGCCAGATTTACACACGCAATACACTTAGGTTGACTTGACGAGCCTAGCATGTACAGACATGGCCTCGGAACACGGAAGACCGAAAGGTCGAGCATGAGTCGTATAGAATATACGATCAACATGAAGATGTTCACCGATGTTGACTAGCCCGTCTCACGTGATGATCGGACACGGCCTAGTTGACTCGAATCATGTTTCACTTAGATGACTAGAGGGATGTCTATCTGAGTGGGAGTTCATTGAATAATTTGATTAGATGAACTTAATTATCATGAACTTAGTCTAAAATCTTTACAATATGTCTTGTAGATCAAATGGCCCACGCTAATGTTGCCCTCAACTTCAACGCGTTCCTAGAGAAAACCAAGCTGAAAGATGATGGCAGCAACTATACGGACTGGGTCTGAAACCTGAGGATCATCCTCATAGCTGCCAAGAAAGATTATGTCCTAGAAGCACCGCTAGGTGACGCACCCATCCCAGAGAACCAAGACTTTATGAACGCTTGGCAGCAGCGTGCTGATGATTACTCCCTCGTTCAGTGCGACATGCTTTACAACTTAGAACCGGGGCTCCAAAAGCGTTTTTAGCAACATGGAGCATATGAGATGTTCGAAGAGCTGAAAATGGTTTTCCAAGCTCATGCCCGGGTCGAGAGATATGAAGTCTCCGACAAGTTCTTTAGTTGTAAGATGGAGGAAAATAGTTCTGCCAGTGAGCACATACTCAAAATGTCTGGGTTACACAACCGCTTGACTCAGCTGGGAGTTAATCTCCCGGATGACGCGGTCATTGACAGAATCCTTCAGTCGCTTCCACCGAGCTACAAGAGCTTTGTGATGAACTTCAATATGCAGAGGATGGAAAAGACCATTCCTGAGGTATATTCAATGCTGAAATCAGCGGAGGTGGAGATCAAAAAGGAACATCAAGTGTTGATGGTGAATAAAACCACTAAGTTCAAGAAAGGCAAGGGTAAGAAGAACTTCAAGAAGGACGGCAAGGGAGTTGCCGCGCCCGGTAAGCCAGTTGCCAGGAAGAAGCCAGAGAATGGACCCAAGCCTGAGACTGAGTGCTTTTATTGCAAGGGAAGTGGTCACTGGAAGCGGAACTGCCCCAAGTACTTAGCGGACAAGAAGGCCGGCAACACCAAAGGTATATGTGATATACATGTTATTGATGTGTACCTTACCAGCACTCGTAGTAGCTCCTGGGTATTTGATACCGGTGCGGTTGCTCATATTTGTAACTCAAAGCAGGAGCTGCGGAATAAACGGAGACTGGCAAAGGACGAGGTGACGATGCACGTCGGGAATGGTTCCAAGGTCGATGTGATCGCCGCCGGCACGCTACCTCTACATTTACCTACGGGATTAGTTTTAAACCTCAATAATTGTTATTTAGTGCCAGCTTTGAGCATGAACATTGTATCAGGATCTCGTTTAATTCGAGATGGCTACTCAATTAAATCCGAGAATAATGGTTGTTCTATTTATATGAGAGATATGTTTTATGGTCCTGCCCTGCTGGTTAATGGTTTATTCTTAATGAATCTCGAACGTAGTGTTACACATATTCATAGTGTGAATACCAAAAGATGTAAGGTTGATAATGATAGTCCCACATACTTGTGGCACTGCCGTCTTGGTCACATTGGTGTCAAACGTATGAAGAAGCTCCATGCAGATGGACTTTTGGAGTCTCTTGATTACGAATCATTTGACACGTGCGAACCATGCCTCATGGGTAAGATGACCAAGACTCCGTTCTCCGGAACAATGGAGCGAGCAACCAACTTATTGGAAATCATACATACTGATGTGTGCGGTCCGATGAGTGTTGAGGCTCGCGGTGGCTATCGTTATGTTCTCACTCTCACTGATGACTTGAGTAGATATGGGTATGTCTACCTAATGAAACACAAGTCCGAGACCTTTGAAAAGTTCAAGGAATTTCAGAGTGAGGTTGAGAATCAACGTGACAGGAAAATAAAGTTCTTACGATTAGATCGTGGAGGGGAATATTTGAGTCACGAATTTGGCACACACTTAAGGAAATGTGGAATAGTTTCACAACTCACGCCGCCTAGAACACCTCAGCGAAATGGTGTGTCCGAACGTCGTGATCGCACTCTATTGGATATGGTGCGATCTATGATGTCTCTTACCGATCTACCGCTCTCATTTTGGGGCTATGCTTTAGAGACTGCCGCATTCACTTTAAATAGGGCTCCGTGGAAATCCGTTGAGACGACACCGTATGAATTATGGTTTGGGAAGAAACCTAAGCTGTCGTTTCTAAAAGTTTGGGGATGCGATGCTTATGTCAAGAAACTTCAACCTGAAAAGCTCGAACCCAAGTCGGAAAAATGCGTCTTCATAGGATACCCTAAGGAAACCATTGGGTATACCTTCTACCTCAGATCCGAAGGCAAGATCTTTGTTGCCAAGAACGGGTCCTTTCTGGAGAAAGAGTTTCTCTCGAAAGAAGTAAGTGGGAGGAAAGTGGAACTTGATGAAGTACTACCTCTTGAACCGGAAAGTAGCGCAGCTCAGGAAGATGTTCATGTGGTGCCTGCACCGACTAGAGAGGAAGTTAATGATGATGATGATCAAGGTACTTCGGATGAAGCTCCTACTGAACTTCGTAGGTCCACAAGGACACGTTCCGCGCCAGAGTGGTACGGCAACCCTGTCTTGGAAATCATGTTTTTTTTTGACTGGGAACTGTAGGGGAAACCCCCACAGCATATCAAAACTTTATTGAGAAAATATATACAGTACAGGTATAGAAAAAGGGGGGGGGATTACAAGAGGTAATCAGAGAATCTAGGGAAAGAAGAAAAAGAACAGGGTAGAAAATACTATTAAAGACCTCAAGGTGGCAGGAATGAAATCCAACGTAAAAGATCATCTTTGTAGGCAGCTTTCACTCTATATTGCATTAAGCTGATGTCATGTATAAAAGCAGACCTCCATTTATTAAATCCAGCCCTCTCATGCCTGAAGACCTTAGCATTCCTGATGATCCAGATATTCCAGCAAGCAATGAACACCACTTCAGTGAAGAAGGGCTTCCTAAAACTCCTGCTAGCATTAAGGACCAAATGAGCCATGGAGTCACCAGAAGACCAATCTATTTGCAGATAGTTCCAAACTCTGACACTAAAGTTGCAATTGAAGAACAAATGATCTCTTGTCTCCCTAGTCTGCAAAGGGCAAAGGACACAGCTCACTCCACCCTCCAAGTGCCAATGCCTCCTCTCCACCATGTCCTTGGTGTTCAACCTGTCCATAATAAGCATCCAAGCAAAGACTTTGATTTTCATTGTACAAGATGACTTCCAGATCCAAGCTGTCAAAGGGTTGAAAGATGCAGAGACAAAAGTATGTGAGTAAAACAGCTTTGGTGAGTATCCCTTGGCAGTGCCCTTCCAAAACCAAATATTCTTGGACCCAGGTGCTCTAATAAGGCCATCCAACATAAACTGGAGAATAGTCAGTTCATCAAAAGCCTGGCTGGACAAAGGGAGGTGGAACTGCTGGAAAATGTCCTGAGAGCCCAAGAATTCCATAGCAGTAACCCATGGGTCCTTAACATAGGAGTAGAGCCTGGGAAATCTGAGCTGAAGGCTAGACACCTGACCATCAAACTGCAAGTTATCTGACCACATGAGGGCAGTGTTCCCTGCATTAATCTGAACCCAAGCACACTCTCTAAAATGATGCATGACCTTGCAAATATCCTTCCACCAGAATGAGCCACAATCAGAAGTTCCCTGAGGGACCCTATTATGGTAGTAAGTATCCCAAATTAAAGAAACCCAAGGAAGATCCTTTTTATTAAGGAAATTATTGGCATGTTTGATCAAAAGTGCAACATTCTGGGAACCAAGGTTGAGGATGCCAAGACCTCCCCTGTTTTTTGGCCTGCAAATAAGGTCCCAAGCATCTAGGGAGGGAGTAGGCTGACCCCTATTCCTCCTCCAGAGACATTGCCTCTAAATTCTTTCCAATTGTTTAAGAATTCCAGCTGGGACAGCCAAACTGCACAGGTAGAAAATGGGCATAGATGACAAAGCAGAATTAAGGAACTGCAGCCTTTCCCCCTGATTCAGAAAAGATGAACTAGCTGTCATTCTCCTCTCCATGCAATCAACCAGTGGCATAAAATCCAGCATTTTAGGCCTTGTAGTTCCCACTGGCAACCCAAGGTAGGTAAAAGGCATTTTCCCAATCTGGCATCCAAAAGCAGAAGCTAATTCAGCCATGACAGCAGTGTCCACATTGATGGGAATAATAAAGGATTTATGATAGTTCACATCCAGACCAGTGGACTCAGAGAAGATCCTGAGCATATCCTTTAGGGCTAAGAGTTGATCTTTGTCAGCAGGCAAGATAATAAGAGTATCATCAGCATACTGAACTACAGGATAATCCTGATCATGACAAGGAATAGGTAACTGAAGAAGGCCCCTTCTGAACATATCATTAATTACAGTCTACAGAAGATCAGCAGCTAGGACAAACAAGAGAGGAGAGACTGGATCACCCTGTCTGACACCCTTTTTGCACCTGAACTTCCTACCAGGGACACCATTAAGCAGAACAGAGGAGGTACCTGTGGAGAGAAGCTGCTTCATCCAAAGGATCCACTTCTCATTAAAGCCCTTATGTCTCAGAATTTGCACAATGGCCTCATGCTCAAGGGAGTCAAAAGCCTTTTCAAAATCCAACTTTAGAATCACAATAGGTTTCTTGGACTGATGACACTGGTGCAAATACTCAAAGGTCCACCCAATACAATCCTGAATTGTTCTACTTTTTATGAAACCATATTGGTTCTTGTGAACACACTGCATAATCACCTCTTGAAACCTATTGGCTGCCATTTTAGACAGAAACTTAAGACCCATTCCTGTTAAAGATATGGGTCTGTAGTCACCCACCTCCTCAGGGGAGGGCTTCTTGGGCACCAAAGTTATGTAGGAGTCATTGATATTCTCCAGATGGGCAGTACCCTGAAAGAAAGCCTGGGCCAGTTCATAGAAATCCTGAGAAATAATGTGCCAGCATCTTTTGAAGAAAAGACCATTAAATCCATCTGGACCTGGAGCTTTATCAACTGGCATGTGCTTGATAATCAAGTCCATTTCCTCCTTCTCAAAAGGCTTAGTGAGAACATCCAGTCCCACAACAGGTTCAATAAGGGAAGAAAGATCAAAGCCCATTTTAATTCCCCTGGAAGAACCCATTCTGTTCTTGAAACAATCCCAGATAATACCCTCCATTTGGGAATGATCAGTGACCACCGTACCATCATGCAGTTTTAAGCTAGCAATAGAATTTCTTCGGTATCTCTCCGTGGCCATAGCATGAAAGAACTTAGTGTTCTCACCACCCACTTTGATGTACCTGATAGTACATCGTTTCCTCCAATAAAGACATTGAAGGTGGAGCAATTTCTCAACATGATATTTAACCACAATCCTGAAATTTGATTCCTGTCTGTAGAGTGTTCTATATTCCTCAAGCTCATCCAAGAGCAGGATAACACTATTGCATTTACAGATTAGAGTTTTCAGTTTAGAAATGCTCTTCTGCCACCTTTTAAGACACATTCTCAAGGACTTAAATTTGTCAGCTATCCTGGCAGTAATATGGCCCTTTCTGGATTGCTTCTGCCATGAGGAATCCACACAATCCATAAAACCCTCCAACTCTAACCAATAGTTCTCAAACCTAAAGATATTAGACTTGGGAATAGAAGTTTTAATTGTAACCATACAGGGCACATGGTCAGAAGCAGTCCTGGCAAGAGGTAAGACCTCAGTCATGGGGTAATCGGAGATCCAATCAATAGAAGTGAAAAACCAGTCAAGCTGCTCAAGAAGTGGATCATCCTGCATATTGGACCAAGTGTAGGACCTGCCTTTGATGGGCAACTCCAAAAGGCCGAGGTGTCCAATTATCTCATTAAAGATGAACATGTCATTCAGGTCACCACCAGGTAGATTCCTGTTATCCATAGACCGTAAGAAGTTAAAATCCCCCAATAACAGCAAATTCTCATCCACAGGAATGTTCAGGTTATATAACCAGTTTACAAAATTATTCCTGGCTTCCCCCTGACAAGGTCCATAGACCACCACAAGAGTCCAGCGCTCATTGTTGTGCCTAGAAACAAACTCAATTACCACTGCAAATTGTTGGACTTGCAATAAAGTCCCCCCAAATATAGACGAATTCCAAACAACTAGAATTCCACCAGAGGCCCCCAAGGAAGGAGAGAAAGCAAAGCTGTCAAATCTCTTGGGGCAGAAACTTTTAATCATGCGGGAATCGAATGAAGCACATTTAGTTTCTTGCAGGCAGGCAATAGCACAGTGGCTTTCATCAATCTTTTGTCTAACAGCTCTTTGGCTAACTTCAGAATTTAAACCCCTGACATTCCAGCACAGTACATTCCAGTTTCTACAGAGATTATTCATAAAGGAATAATATAAACAAGTTACCCATGCACATGACACACAGTGCCAGATGCCCAAAAGCACATAAGAGTTTCAAACCAGCATTATTACATAGCCCCAGACCAGCAAAAGAAAACCAAACACATAAAGCAAATTTGTGGGCTTGCCAAACCCAATAGTATTGGAGTGCACTATTCATTGGAGTCTTGAGTTGTAGCAGCAGAGGGGTCCACCATAAGTGCATCCTCCGTGAGCAGAGCTGCATCAATCTCCAGGTCCTTGCCAATAGCTTGCAGGTGACTGATGGGAGTAGGCGGAGGAACATCTCCAAATGCAGGGTCTTCAGACTTGTCAGCAGAGAGAGGCATGGCCTTGGGCTTCTTCTTCTTGGGCTTCAGAACCAGCTCATGGAAAGTGGGCTTAAACCCATCCCGCTGGGCCGAACTTCTGGTACACCTACGAACAGAAGTTTCAACGAGTGGAGTAGGCGCCAAAACTTTGCGTGGCCTCCTTGCAGGTGCATGCTCAGGAGGAGGAGAGACAACAGTCACAACCCTGTCAGTTTCATCCACAAAAAGTGCTCTAGCCACAGGTCGAGCAGGTACCGACTCCTTCCATGTCAGCAAAGGAAGGGCATCCTGCTGAAAAGCAAAGTCCCAGGTTCTCTTGCTCAAAATGACAGGCGACAGGGGCTGCAGCAGTATAGGTTTAGGCACCTCAAACACCATTGGAGCAGTCAGCAAATTTTCAAACGAACGCCTCCAAATCATTTCTGGCGGCAGAGGGGGACCAAAAGGAATCGGAACCACAGGCCGCTCCAGAGCACGGACATCAAGGGGGGGGGGGGGTTGATACACCACAATGGCCCAATTATTAGCATCCTCCATATCCGGTGCTGCCATTTGATCATTCGAATTAACAGGAGAAGCCCCATCAAAAATAACGATAGGAGCAGGGGGAACCTGGGGTTGATCTTCAGAACTAGGTTGTGCCGAGGCATTCAAAACCACAGATTCTTGATCCTCCACAGCAGGCTCCGCAGCAGGTTCCGCAGCAGGTTCCTCCCAGTTGCCCCAATTGTCCTCATGCACTTCATTCTGCGCAGGTTCAGGCGGAGGTGGTGGCACATCGTTCCACCCCAAGGCCGGGAATGGAGGCAAAATAAAAGGTGGCATCTCCGGGAAGGGAACACCAGGCATGGGATGGGGATTGCCATTAATGGGCATCCAATCTTCATCCTGGGGCATCTGTTCAGCAAAATTGGCCCCCAGGATATACAGAGGCACCGTCCAAGACACCCGGGCACCACCCCAAGCAGCATAATCCATGAACACCACATCTCGTGGTACTAAAATATCTTCTGGGAAAGACGCAAAAACCAAAGTGCGCACAAGGTAGGGATCCTCACTAATCCAATGCTGAAACTTCCCAAATGTGTTGACCGCTGCCCGAATATTCCCCTCATTGCAAAGATCGAGGGGAATCCCCAAGAACATGAGCAGACCCTGACGGAAACCCTGAGCACCTCGAAATGAATCACCCTCATCGTGCTTCATAAAACGCACAAAACGATCGTTGCCTAGAGGTTGGGGCGGCATCTGAAGAAGAGAAAACCTGACTGCAGCATCCCGAAGCTCGAAAAGACCCACCAATCTAATCCATGGCTGAGCCGACCTCACCAAAACCCCATGAGCTTGCAACCACTGGACCACTTCCTCCCTAGCAGCACCAATCTGATCGGGAGGGGGGATGGGCATTACCTCAGCAAGCATGAATTCCTCATGGCGGCGCACAAGTGGGGTATGTGGCGTCACATAGGTCCGAGGCAGACGAGCATCACCGCCGTCTACAATGTGATGGCCAGCCGGCACATACAGCATGGGGTCGAGAGGGAAGTTAGCCATCGGAGAGGAACAGCCCAGGCTGGAAGCAGGTGGCAAGAAGTCCGGTGGGGGAGGGGTCTCAGGCGGCGCTGTCGAAGGTGTTTTGGGACTGGAACTGATGGAACAAGGCGAAGCAGTAAATGCAGAAGTGCAAAAGGAGTCCAAGTTGGGTAAAAGCTGTGCCAGAGAGATATTCTCGGTGGGAGCTGAGCGATCCTCGGAAGTTGCAACGTTACCGGGTTTTGGTTTCCAAACCAAACCCAAAATGCTAGCAAACTTGTTATAATCCTTTTTACCATGCCCCATCCGCAGACAAGAGGTACAACGCAATTTAGACGTGCACGCCGCAGCAAAATGACCCTTAGATAAGCAAATCTGACACGTTAAAATTTCATCCACCATGCCCGTAACCAATTTATCAAAATCTTCGTCTGCTTGCTGAGAAGACGGAATGGAAAGCCCAGAAGATAGCACTGCCTCCACCTGGACCGTGGACGACGGCCCAACATGGGAAGGCACATCCACATTCGGAGAGCCAAAGTTTCCGCCCGAGATAGGCGGCGACCCATTCGCAGCTGGTTGAAGATCTCTAACCGTTCCAAAGGAAATGGAGGGGGTAGTTGTCGTCCACCGGAGCTCAGCCGGCGGCGAAGGGTGGATGACCACCCGTTCATGCGCAGAAAGCGTGTACCCCGCCTCCTCAACAGTTTGAATGCAAGACTGCGTGGCTGGATAACGATAACCATGACAAGCAGGATAAGTATGGAACTGTGAAAATGAGAGCTTCTTGGCAGGGCCATGCGATGATTTTATCGAAGATTTACGGGGCTTGGTGTGCATAGCCAGCATGCCAAGGGTAGCTCGACGTTTAGAAGGACTAACAATGATCCACTCAGCATCACATTCCAATTTCCAAAGCTTGAACTCACGGCCCCAATTTGGACCCCCATTACCCCAAAGGTGAAAGAAGCATTTAAAATGATCACAGGAGAAAGAACGGAGCCTGAGAATGAGTAAAGCCACAGCCTTGCAAGAAACATGAAAACCAAAAACCCTCTCCGTGATCATAAAAACCATGAACTCAATAGCAGAACCCCCGATGGCCGCCTCAAGCGCCGCTGCCACCGAATCCTCAGTCAAACAAAAATCATGCCGGCCAAAAGAAATTACCATGGTGAAGGAGCCCGTGTCATCCATGGGGTGCACCGGAAAACCCGTAGATTGAAAAACCTTCTTCGCAAAAACCAGACCCTTGGAGAAGTCCAAGCCAAGGGTGGATCCATCAGCAGAACCCATAGAGATGGGAATGAAAACGTAGATCTCAGTGCGCCAGAGAGATCTATTGGAAAGGAAATGAAATTTGGTGGCTAGGGGAGGAGATCACCGGAGGTGGTGGCGATCGCCAGGGTGGGGGTGGGAGCGGGGTGGTTCATTTTCGGGTCCATTTGAACTATGAAGAAGCAATGGCGGGCCCAGATTCCGACAAATGGCTTGAAGCCATGCAATCCGAGATAGGATCCATGTATGAAAACAAAGTGTGGACTTTGACAGACTTGCCCGATGATCGGCGAGCGATAGAAAACAAATGGATCTTTAAGAAGAAGACAGACGCGGATGGTAATGTTACCATCTATAAAGCTCGACTTGTCGCTAAGGGTTATCGACAAGTTCAAGGGGTTGACTACGATGAGACTTTCTCACCCGTAGCGAAGCTGAAGTCCGTCCGAATCATGTTAGCAATTGCCGCATACTATGATTATGAGATATGGCAAATGGACGTCAAAACGGCATTCCTTAACGGCTTTCTTAAGGAAGAATTGTATATGATGCAGCCGGAAGGTTTTGTCGATCCTAAGAATGCTAACAAGGTATGCAAGCTCCAGCGCTCCATCTATGGGCTGGTGCAAGCATCTCGGAGTTGGAACATTCGATTTGATGAGATGATCAAAGCGTTTGGGTTTACACAGACTTATGGAGAAGCCTGTGTTTACAAGAAAGTGAGTGGGAGCTCTGTAGCATTTCTCATATTATATATGGATGACATACTGTTGATGGGAAATGATATAGAATTCTTGGGAAGCATAAAGGCCAACTTGAACAAGTGTTTTTCAATGAAGGACCTTGGAGGAGCTGCTTATATATTAGGCATCAAGATCTATAGAGATAGATCAAGACGCCTCATTGGTCTTTCACAAAGTACGTACCTTGACAAGATATTGAAGAAGTTCAATATGGATCAGTCCAAGAAGGGGTTCTTGCCTGTATTGCAAGGTGTGCAATTGAGCACGGCTCAATGCCCGACCACGGCAGAAGATAGAGAAAAATGAGTGTCGTCCCCTATGCCTCGGCCATAGGGTCTATTATGTATGCCATGCTGTGTACCAGACCTGATGTAAACCTTGCCGTAAGTTTGGTAGGAAGGTACCAAAGTAATCCCGGCATGGAACACTGGACAGCGGTCAAGAATATACTAAAGTACCTGAAGAGGACTAAGGATATGGTTCTCGTTTATGGAGGTGACGAAGAGCTCGCGTAAAGGGTTACGTCGATGCTAGTTTCGACACAGATCTGGATGACTCGAAGTCACAAACCGGATACGTGTATATTTTGAATGGTGGGGCAGTAAGCTGGTGCAGTTGCAAGCAAAGCGTTGTGGCGGGATCTACATGTGAAGCGGAATACATGGCGGCCTCAGAGGCAGCACAAGAAGCAATCTGGGTGAAGGAGTTCATTACCGACCTAGGAGTTATTGCCAATGCGTCGGGCCCGATGACTCTCTTCTGTGACAACACTGGAGCTATTGCCCTTGCCAAGGAGCCCAGGTTTCACAGGAAGACCAGGCATATCAAGCGTCGCTTCAACTCCATTCGTGAAAATGTTCAAAATGGAGACATAGATATTTGTAAAGTACATACGGACCTGAATGTAGCAGATCCGTTGACTAAACCTCTCCCTAGAGCAAAACATGATCAACACCAGAACTCTATGGGTGTTCGATTCATCACAATGTAACTAGATTATTGATTCTAGTGCAAGTGGGAGACTGTTGGAAATATGCCCTAGAGGCAGTAATAAAATGGTTATTATTATATTTCCTTGTTCATGATAATTGTCTAATGTTCATGCTATAATTGTGTTATCCGGAAATCGTAATACATGTGTGAATACATAGACCACAACATGTCCCTAGTGAGCCTCTAGTTGACTAGCTCGTTGATCAACAGATAGTCATGGTTTCCTGACTATGGACATTGGATGTCATTGATAACGGGATCACATCATTAGGAGAATGATGTGATGGACAAGACCCAATCCTAAGCATAGCACAAGATCGTGTAGTTCGTTTGCTAGAGCTTTTCCAAATGTCAAGTATCATTTCCTTAGACCATGAGATTGTGAAACTCCCGGATACCATAGGAGTGCTCTGGGTGTGCCAAACGTCACAACGTAACTGGGTGGCTATAAAGGTGCACTACGGGTATCTCCGAAAGTGTCTGTTGGGTTGGCACGAATCGAGACTGGGATTTGTCACTCCGTATGACGGAGAGGTATCTCTGGGCCCACTCGGTAATGCATCATCATAATGAGCTCAATGTGACCAAGTGTTTGGTCACGGGATCATGCATTACGGTACGAGTAAAGTGACTTGCCGGTAACGAGATAGAACAAGGTATTGGGATACCGACGATCGAATCTCGGGCAAGTAACGTACCGATTGACAAAGGGAATTGTATACGGGATTGATTGAATCCTCGACATCGTGGTTCATCCGATGAGATCATCATGGAACATGTGGGAGCCTACATGGGTATCCAGATCCCGCTGTTGGTTATTGACCGGAGAGTCGTCTCGGTCATGTCTGCATGTCTCCCGAACCCGTAGGGTCTACACACTTAAGGTTCCATGACACCTGTCCCTCTCGCTGAGCTTGGCGAAGCCCTGCCGAGATCCCCGCTGCTTCCACCACCACGCCGTCGTGCTGCTGGATCTCCATCAACCTCTCCCTACCCTTGCTGGATCAACAAGGAGGAGACGTCGTCCCCAACCGTACGTGTGTTGAACGCGGAGGTGCCGTCCGTTCGGCGCTCGGTCATCGGTGATTTGGATCACGACGAGTACGACTCCATCAACCCCGTTCACTTGAACGCTTCCGCTCGCGAGCTACAAGGGTATGTGGATGCACTCTTTTCCCTCTCGTTGCTAGAAGACTCCATAGATTGTTCTTGGTGATGCGTAGATTTTTTTTTAATTTCTGCAACGATCTCCAACAGTACATAGCCGAGAACTCATGTGAAATCCCTTCTTTGTCAAGAAAGGTATCCACATTGGTGTTCCCGAACTCCGTTCCGTTGTCGCTACGAACCTTCTTGATCTTCACTTCAAATTGATTTCGGGCCTTCCTAGTGAAGTTCTTGAAGATCTTTTGCACCTGCGATTTATCATCAAGAAAGAACACCCACGTAAATCTTGAAAAGTCATCAACAATGACTAATCCGAATGAGTCACCACCGAGACTCTTGTAGGCGTTGGGACCAAAAAGATACATATGAAGTAGCTCGAGTGGTCTTCTCGTGGTCATGATGTTCTTCATGGGATGACTTCCTCCAACTTGTTTTCCTGCTTCACAAGCACTGCAAAGTCTATCCTTGTCAAATATGACATCTTCAACACCAAGGATATGATCACCTTTAATAAGCTTATCAAGATTTCGCATGCCTACGTGACCTAACCTTCTATGCCATAACCAATCTTTAGAAGATTTAGCAATTAAGCAAGTTCTAGGTTGAGCTCTTTTAGTGAAATCAACAATGTATAGATCACCTCTACGTATACCGGTAAAGACCATATTATGATTATCTCTTCGGAACACTTGGCAATCTACTTCAGTGAATAGAACATTGAAACCAAAATCGGCTCATCTAGATACGGAAAGTAAATTGTAGCCAAGAGATTCAATGAACATAACATTTTGGATGGAGCTATCATGTGAGATGGCCACCTTACCAAGGCCAACCACCTTACCCTTTGAGTTATCACCAAAAGTGACATACTTTCGGGGACCATTATTTTCAGCAAGCTGTGGCACCCCGACTCAGAGAAACCAGAACACCTCGTATTCCAGCCTAGAGATCGAGGTGAAGTCTTCTGGAATACGGCACTGCTTAGCATAGAACAAACCAGCTCCCTATTACAACATGAATACTAATGCAAGGTCTCCGATATTACAATGAATAACATCGGCACGGCGACGCTACGCCAACCACAGTGGCTCTATGCAGGCAGCATAACAACTCGAGGCAGCGGAACCTCTACTGGCAGTGGAACATCGAACGACGATGATGGACTCCAATCCGTAGGGACTCTGGCTGGAACGTTTATCCTAGCTCGCGAACACAGGAACCACACCAAACAAGCAAGCAATCCAGGCACGACCTGCAAACTGGCATGACATGCCAGGTCAGTACATTGAATGTACTTGCAAGCTCACAATTAACCAAAATCAGTCAAGACAAACAACAACATCGCATTAACATGTTAAAGCAATCATGAACATGATACATGGCACGCACAAACTGAACATGATACAGCTAGAACAACATTAGCATGGGATGAGCATATGAACATGATGATACTACATGCAACAGGTTAACATTATCATGCACCAACTTAGTCTTGTACGGCGGTTACCTCGTAACCATCTCCTGCATCAACTTACCAACATTGGTATCCACGATACCTCCGTGATCATCTAGCGATCACATAAAGATCAACCAACTTCAGTATCCACGATACCTCCGTGATCCTCTCTTGATCACAACCAATCTCTTTCTCATCATCAAACTAGGGTTATTATCAATCAAGTTACTATTATAGTTGGCTCATAGTGTGACCGACTACGAACTGGGCCCATATCCACGGGCACGGCTATCGATAGATTTAAACACACACTCTACAGAGGTTAGTACATTGTACCCACACCACATAACCCATGGCCTCGAAATCCCATTCGGGTGGACCAACGGCATTACGATAAAACCGATCTATTGCCATCACACCCTCCCAACCACTCCGACAAACTCCCCTTTGGGCTAAGTCCTGGGTGGCCTCGATGTCAACTCGTGACATCCAACGGCCACCGTCGTGGCAAAACATAAGCGGTCCCAAACGGGGACAAGGATCCTTACAACAACAACGGGCACACAAGGTTTATGTCCGCCTACCTGATCAGGGTAGCTGATATGTCTCCAACGTATCTATAATTTTTGATTGTTCCATGTTGTTACATTATCAATCTTGGATGTTTTATAATCATTTTATAGTCATTTTATATCATTTTTGGTACTAACCTATTGACATAGTGCCAAGTGCCAGTTGTTGTTTTTTCCATGTTCTTATCGCAGAAAATCAATATCAAACGGAGTCCAAATGCCATGAAACTTTACGAAGAATTTTTATGGGCCAAAAGGAACACAACGGGACCTGGCTGCACCTGGGGGGTGCCCCGAGGGAGGCACAACCCACCAGGGCGCCAGGAGGCCCAGGCGCGCCCTGGTGGGTTGTGCCAACCTCAGGTGCCCCCCGGACCGCCTCTTTGCTCTATAAATACCCAAATATTTCCGAACCCTAGGGGAGTCGACGAAATATTTATCCAGCCGCCGCAGAGTCCAGAACCACCAGATCCAATCTAGACACCATCTCAGATGGGGTTAACCACCTCCATTGGTGCCTCTCCGATGTTGCGTGAGTATTTCTTTGTAGACCTTCGGGTCCATAGTTAGTAGCTAGATGGCTTCATCTCTCTCTCTTGATTCTCAATACAATGGTCTCTTGGAGATCCATATGATGTAACTCTTTTGTGGTGTGTTTGTTGGGATCGATGAACTTTGAGTTTATGACCAGATCTATCTTTTTATATCCATGAAAGTATTTGAGTTTCTTTGATCTCTTTTATGCATGATCTGTTATAGCCTCATATTTCTTCTCCGATATTTGGGTTTTGTTTGGCCAACTTGATCTATTTATCTTGCAATGGGAATAGGTGCTTTGTAGTGGGTTCGATCTTACAGTGCTTGATCCAAGTGACAGAAAGGGAACCGACACGTATGTATCGTTGCTACTAAGGATAAAACGATGGGGTCTCACTACTGCAGGATGCTGCTAACGCGACACTACGATCAGAGACCCTTCGAGAAACTGTGTGCGATGCAATAATCGCAAACAGTGCTGTATGAAAACCCTCGGAAATGTATAAAACGTTTGCGATGAAGGATGCATCAAACACGGTTCAGGTTTTAGTTGCGTGTGCGATGAAGGGCATACGGTTTAGTTCAATTAACTGTTTGCGATCAGGAGGAACAAAAGAAACGGGCAGCCAGATGAAGGCGTGTGCGATACACAACATATGGTTCACTCGGATGAACTGTTTGTGATTAGGCAACACAAAAGAAACGGTGAGCCAGATCAAGGTGTGTGTGATTGAGGGCATACGCTTCAGAAGGATTAACTGTTTGCGATTAGGCAACAAAACAGAAACGGGTCAGCCAGATCAAAGTGTCTGCGATTGATGGCATACACTTCACATGGATGAATTGTTTGCGATTAGCCACAACAAACTGAAACAGTTAGGTAGATCAACGTGTGTGCGCTAGACGGGCACACACATTCTAATTAAAAGAACTGTGCACGATGGTGCTGACATTGCCTATTGCGGTGCACCCTATGGTGCAAACGCTACGTACGCGGTCGAGAAGGCGTACGTTCCCACGTTACGCCTTCCGGGAATAGTGTCGCACTTATAACCGTCAGTAAATTTTGAGCATGCGTCCCGTCACATTCCAAATTGCAAACCTGTTCACACCGATCAAAACCTAAACGGTTTCCCACTTAGGAGCGTATTACTATGCGGTTATAAATACTACTACTCCAAGATGACTGCACATTCCTCCTCAACTCCTCATCCACAAAAATTCAAAGACAAACAAGTCATTCATAATCGTTCCCTTGTGTCCGCCATGGCCAGCGTGAGTTCTGGGTCGAGAGATTGCCATCAGGGAGAGGCGAGCCTGGAAGTGGGAGCATGAGAGATGTCCCGCCTCTCCGCGAAAGTAGCCAACATGTCCCACCGCACGGCCGTAGCAGCAGAGAGGTCCCGCCACGCCGCCGAAGTAGCATGGAGGACCCGCCGCGCCATCGATGTAGCAGACTGGTCCGGCCGCGCCGCGGAAGCAGAAGAGATGTCCCGCCGCGCCGTGAATGCAGCAGAGATGTCCTCCCACGCCGCCGCGGCCTGGGAAATTGCCTCGCGGGCAGGCGAGGCCTCTTACAGGCACATGCGTGCCCTCGTCCTCAGGCAGATGGATCAGATCTCCAGGTGGGCGAGGTTGCAGGATGACCTGCAAGCCTTGTTTGAATAGTCTACCGACGTCATCCGGCAACTAAATGAGAGCAATGCGAAGCTCCGGGCCGAGCGCGACCTGCTGAGGGCGAAGATCGTCGGAAGTGCGGAGCAGCAGGAGCAGACCACTGCCTTGTTGAAGAGGGCCGGCGTCATCGTCGAGAAACTTATGGACAAGAATGACATGCTGCGCATCGAGCGCAGAAGGCTGGTGGAGGAATCCATGGATGCTCTCAACCAGCATCTTGAGGACAAGAAAGAGCTTGTCGCCGCACGCCGCGGAGACTAGTTCCTGCTGTGGCTTCCTTCTTCTTTTGCCCTTGTGTATATCGGGCGTTGCCGCATGTGGCTTTTTTAATTATGTTAATAAATATGTAAGACAATTATTATCCAAGTCATCGTCCTTATATTCGTCATGCTTGCTATAAGTCGCAGTCGATGCTATATAGGTCCGTCAGATCTTACATCAAGATCTGTGCAAAACTTTCTTTTCAGGTTTTCATTTTTCTCTCTTAAATCTCAGTCCAGTGAGACATATAGGCACGCCGTAGAACAAATGCTTGGGCGCCATTAATGGAGACGTCGGGAGGGAGGTGCGGCGGGTAGCGGTCAAAAGGGCTCTCCTCCCAATGAGCATGCAAAGGGGTCTGATCGCACGCCTCCCGTAGTCAAATAGCTACCCCGCACGGCACCTCCTAGCCAATAAAAAAAGGGGACACGTGGCCGCATGAAATTGGTAAGTCGAACGCCCACGGTTTCAATAATACTTGCGTTTCCGATTTGTAATGTGACAACACTTTTTCCAATATGACTTTGTTGATTGTTAATGTGTGCGCCTTCGCAAATTGGACAGAAAAATTACCACAGGCTGTTGGTGCCATGTCATGAGACCATGCCAAGTTTCATGATTTTCAGGCGTGTTTTGGAATTACAAGAATTAAAAAACCAAGTTTCTCAATCTTTCCGGTCGAGCCACGATGCCCAGATGTTTGAATTTCACTCCCATCTCTTGCATGGGACCTAGAAATTCACCCAAGGGCACACATGTGATTTTTCAAACAACTTTGGTGCACTGGAGCATGTGCTTGTAGTTCAAATTTGAATTATGCACATTAAATGCCCAGAAGCTCAATTAATAAAAAAGGCCAAACGAACTCGGAATAATTCCAAAATTTAGCACGGTACTTCTATTTGGTCTAATCTGGCTGTGTAAAAAAATTAAGGCAGGAGAAGGCAGTGTACGTATGTCCTTTCGCACACGGAGGTGACACGTTCCCTTTCGGAACCACGAGCCTTCTTGAGGGAAGCTCCGGTTTGCAAGAAGCTTACACCAAAGCTTGTCCCAATTCGGCCAAAAAAATTGCCGCAGCATGTTCGTGCCATGTCATGACACCATGCCAAGTTTCATGATTTTCAGGTGTGTTTTGGAATTACAGGAATTAAAAACCAAGTTTCTCAATCTTTCCGGCCAAGCCACGACGCCCAAATGTTTGAATTTCAGTCCCATCTCTTGCATGGGACCTAGAAATTCACCCAAGGACACACATGTGATTTTTCAAACCACTTTGGTGCACTGGAGCCTGTGCTTGTAGTTCGAATTTGAATTATGCACATTAAATGCCCAGAAACTCAATTAATGTATAGAAAAGTCCAAACGAACCCGGAATAATTCCAAAATTTAGCACGGTACTTCTATTTGGTCTAATCTGGCTGTGTAAAAAAATTAAGGCGGGAGAAGGCAGTGTACGTATGTCGTTTCGCACACGGAGGTGACACGTTCCCTCTCGGAAGCACGAGCCTTCTTGAGGGAAGCTCCAGTTTGCAAGAAGGTTACACCAAAGCTTTCCCAATTCGGCCAAAAAAATTATTGCAGCATGTTGGTGCCATGTCATGACACCATGCCAAGTTTCATGATTTTCAGGCGTGTTTTGGAATTACAGGAATTAAAAAACCAAGTTTGTCAATCTTTCCGGCCGAGCCACGACGCCCAGATGTTTGAATTTCACTCCCATCTCTTGCATGTGACCTAGAAATTCACCCAAGGACACACATGTGATTTTTCAAACAACTTTGGTGCACCAGAGCATGTGCTTGTAGTTAAAATTTGAATTATACACATTAAATGCGCAGAAACTCAATTAATGTATAAAAAAGGCCAAACGAACACGGAATAATTCCAAAATTTAGCACGATACTTCTATTTGGTCTAATCTGCCTGTGTAAGAAAATAAGGCGGGAGAAGGCAGTGTACGTATGTTATTTCGCACACGGAGGTGACATGTTCCCTCTCGGAACCAGGAGCCTTCTTGAGGGAAGCTCCGGTTTGCAAGAAGGTTACACCAAAGCTTTCCCAATTCGGCCAAAAAAATTATTGCAGCATGTTGGTGCCATGTCATGACACCATGCCAAGTTTCATGATTTTCAACCGTGTTTTGGATTTACAAAAATTAAAAAACCAAGTTTCTCAATCATTCTGGCCGAGCCACGACACCCAGATGTTTGAATTGTATTCCTATTTCTTGCATGGGACCTATAAATTCACCGAAAGACACACATGTGATTTTTTAGCAAACTTTGGTGCATTGGAGCATGTGCTTGTAGTTCAAATTTGAATTATGCACATTAAATGCCCAGAAACTCAATTAATGCATAAAAATGCCAAACGAACCCGGAATGATTCCAAATTTAAACACGACACTCATGTACTAGTTGCATGTTCACTGTACGTAAATGTTCTAGCAATTCAAACACCATCCTTTCCCTCCGTAACACCATTTTGTCTTTCAAAACAAAATGAAAAATCAGGTATACCACAAACAGTTTACTAGAAAGAATCGTGTGGGATGCGATATAAAATATCTTGGCGCACCATCTTGTCTGGCTTACGCAGGAAGCTTCGTCGTCTACAGTCCACCGCCCCCGCTTGAACCACAGTTGCGCTCTAGTTTCTCGCGGCACCGAGCGAAATTTGTTTGCCACCGCGGAAATATCTATCTCCCCGCCCCCTCCCTCCTACCAAAAGCCACATTTCCACTGTTCCTCCTTGCTTTCCAAGTTCTAACATTCACTGCTGCCTATTGGCAGCTCAGCCTCCTCACCGGCGACCCTTCTTCTTGCAGCGCCGCCTCCTCGTCGCCGACCCTTCTTCTTGCAGCGCCGCCTCCTCGCCGGCGATCCTTCTTCTTGCTGCGCGGCCTCCTCGCCGCCGACCCTTCTTCTTGCTGCGCGGCCTCGTCGATATGGTCAGGTAATCCACACCCCACCCACACCATCCTCCTCCTTTCCCGTCCCACATGCCCCGACTGATGGAGCGACACCTTCCACCGAAATCACTGCCCCCTCCTCCAATTAAGCGCCACCCACAGACATTTTACACGCAGTATAACATGGAGCTGAGTAGCATGCGGCCGCACGCGCGAATGAGGTCGCTATGGCTGACATGCGTGTCGACCGCCAGATATTGGAGGAGCACCTCGTCTTCGAGGCCACAGTCGACACCGCCACGCGGTTGTCTACTTTAAAATAAAGTTCGTGATGTTTTCTCGAGGCCACCGCCAGTGTCTTCTGGTGATTTGTCCTCTGTAATGTTAATATGCAATCTGATGTTCAGTTAACAGTTTGGTCCTCTGAAATGTAATGTTCAGTTAACACTTTGGTCCAACAATTGCTACATTTCATAGTACTGTTGTCAAGCATTCTTTGTTTTGTTAACTGTCTTATCTTCTAGTACATGTTTCTATTCTGCAATGTCATGCTCAGTTAACTATTTTGGTTCATTTGGTCTGCTGTCCATTTAACTGTTTGGTTCAGTTCTGCAATTTGATTTTCATTTGCTGTGGGTAGAATTTTGTACTGTTATGCATGTGACACCAATCGAATTTGGCTGTACTCAACACATATTCTACTGATAGTATGTAAACTCTCAATTAACCTGATCAAGATCTTCCTTATGTGTGTTGCAGGGAAACAATGGGAGACACTGCGGTTTACCATCGAGGTTTGTTCAAGCAGGGTCCTTTGGCTAATAGCACATTATTGTGCAGTTGCAGGAATCATTCTAATATTTAGGTTTCTTACAATTTGGTATTGCACATGTAGGTCCTGCTGTTAGAGGCTTAGACCCACTGTTCGACCCATTTTGCATATGGGGAAATGAGATGTCCATGAATATCAGTCAAGTCAAGAAACTCAGAAAGATTTTTAGGATGAAGAAACTTGCGACGAATAACAGCAAGATCTTTGTTTGCACAATGAAGAAGACATCAGTCGGCTATAGGATGGTACCAACTCTTTTACCTTGTTTTTACCCCTTGCGCCATTTCAAAATTTACAACAACGATTTATGCATAGCTTTGTTTTCAGTACTTTTCAAAGCAGTTCACCGATGATTACCTCTCAAACCACCTGCATGGTCAAGAGGCGAGGAAGGTATTCATTCAACACCCACAGTTCAATATTGAAGTCTTCCTGAAGAGGACGAAGGTTGGGTGGGCAATTATCCATAGCCACTGGCCTAAAGTTGCAAGGACATTCAACATCACTGAAGGCTCAATATTTGCCTTCCACTTCTGCAGTTTCCCAGATGAGATTCGTCTGTCTATTTACCATGTATGATGCTACTTTCCAAAGGTTTTTGATGCTGCATGTGAAACTTGGTGCTGTTGTGTAATGGCGTAACTGAGTGCCGAAGCTATCTGATGTAATTCGATTATGAAATCCTTGTTGCTTTTATACGGATATGAAATATCTGGCGTGTTATATAAGAAATATCAGTTTGATTAGTACATGGATTATCAATAATAGGCTAATTACCCTGCTTATTGGGGTTTTCTATTGCAAACGGTTACTCAGACAGCACCGTGGGCGATGAACTCAAACAGCCCGCACGGTTTCTAGGAAGTAGGCGTGTTCGATCAACTAACAATCACACACAGCTTCCGGCAGCGAACTGTTTGCGTTAGGCCACCTTGCACAAACGTTTCCACACAAAGAACTGTGTGGGATGTACATACCTACCACTACTACAAAAACGGCTATAGCTAATATGGACATTAATGGCGCATCATGTATGTGGTGCGCCACTGCTATATAGCAGTGGCGCACCAGATATGGGTGCGCCATTAGTGGCCATATTACTAATGGCGCACCTGGTGTGTGGTACGCCATTACTAGTTTTGTCCTGGCCCCACACCCCTCCCCAGACTTAGCAGTGGTGCACCAGGGGAAAGTGCGCCATTACTAGTTTTAACTAGTAATGGCGCACCGGTAAAAGATGCGCCATTGCTATCTATACGTATGGCGCACCCCTACCAGTGCGCCATTGCTATCACCCCTTATCCCCTCCCTCTCGTCACGTTCTCTCCCCTCCCCTTCCTCCTGACACACCCACCCACCTCCCTCGACTTCGATCTAGATCGGGAAGCCCCGGCCGCCCGCCTCTTCCTCTCCCTCCCGACCACGGCGAGCCCCCTTCCCCCTCCCTCACACCAGATCCAGGGCATGGAGCCGTGGTGAGCTCCTTCCCCAACCCTCCTCATTGGATCCAGAGGAGAGCTGGTGACCACGTCCTCCGGCGAGGGTGTCGGTGTCAAAACCGGCGGATCTCGGGTAGGGGGTCCTGAACTGTGCGTCTAAGGCGGATGGTAACAGGAGGCGGGGGACACGGTGTTTATCCAGGTTCGGGCCCTCTCGATGGAGGTAATACCCTACTTCCTGCTTGATTGATCTTGATGATATGAGTATTACAAGAGTTGATCTACCACGAGATCGTAGAGGCTAAACCCTAGAAGTTAGCCTATGGTATGATTGTTGTTGTCCTACGGACTAAACCCTCCGGTTTATATAGACACCGGAGGGGGCTAGGGTTACACAGAGTTGGTTACAAGGGAGGAGATCTACGTACATATCCGTATTGCCAAGCTTTCCTTCCACGCCAAGGAGAGTCCCATCCGGACACGGGTCGAAGTCTTCAATCTTGTATCTTCATAGTCCAACAGTCCGACCAAAGGATATAGTCCGGCTGTCCGAGGACCCCCTAATCCAGGACTCCCTCAGTAGCCCCCGAACCAGGCTTCAATGGCGAGTAGTGTCCGGCTTCCCATAAATGTTGCACTCCTTGGCTTCCGTGCCTAATAATGGCTATCTTCCACGTGTCGGGCGAATGCGAGAAGCCAGGGCATTTTTACATTTGCCACCCTAGCCTTGCGAGTAAATCATCTATTAAAGAGACGAGGATTCTCAGATCCAGATCACACCATCCTCCCACAGCGAGTATCCATCGGAGCGCGCCCGGAAAAAATCCATTCCAACATGGCCGGCCATCGAAGCTCCTCCTCTTGCTCCCGTAGCCCTAATCCCGGTAATTGGAAGAGGTGTTCCGTCCCCACAGCCAATTAGTAGAGTTACAGACCCAGGGATTTCTCCCTCCAGCGTACATGGTTCCCGTTCGAGCCGGGCTCGCCACCTACAATGGCGGGGAGCAAGCAGAGAGCTTTCCCAACCCATCCACGGGGGAGTGGGTATGCCTTGTCCCTTATTTATTAAGAGGGCTCAGATTTCCAATTCATCCGTTCCTCCGCGGGCTCCTGGAGTTCTACGGCCTCCAACTGCATAATTTTACTCCCGCCTCCATATTACACATCGCTGGCTATGTCGCCCTTTGCTAGCTGTTTCTGGGCTGCGAAGCTCATTTCGAGCTATGGAAGAGGCTATTCTGCCTCGTACCCCGCACACAGGAGGGGTCAATATACCAAGTGGGCGGAGCCGAAATATGGCGCATCGCCGGGACCGGATACCTGTCCGGTACTCCGAAGAAGACATCCGAGGACTGGCGTTCGGAGTGGTTTTATATGGAGGACGTCCCCCTTCCGGACCCTATTCGGATGGGCCTTCCTGAGTTCGACAATACTCCCCTGAACAAATGCTGCAGCTGGCGCCCTTGGAGCCCTCAGGAGGAAGATAACGGGGAAGTCATTTACCGGATGAGTCGGATACAGACGCTGGCCCAGTCAGGATTGACAGTAATTGAGGTTATGTCAATATGTATAATGCGGGGGGTTCAGCCACTTCAATATCGGGGGCAACCCATGTGGCACTTCAACGGAGAAGATGATGCCACCCGCTGCAGTCGTAAAGGACCGGACTCAGTCGCTGCTCTAGCAAAAATCCTGTTCGATTTGTACAAAGGGGAGGAAGAGGAGTTCATCTGCATTAAGCCACGGGATGGATTCTCCATGTACAACCCCCCAAGCTGGGTGAGCTACCACTTTTTCCTCCAGACCTTCCCGCTTTCTTTGTCATAAATATTTACCTTCCTGTTTCATAGCAGGAGCTGCGAAAAGCTGTGAGGGAGGTCCACAGCCCGCCTCCACAACCAGAGGACCCTGACCGAGCCCTCGATCCCGGACTCAAAGAGGATCCGGACATATTTGTGGAACTGATTGACAGGACGTTCTATCAATTGAGCTGCGATGATGCCATGTTGGCCATCATAGCCGATTATCCTAGACTACTCCCTGTGTCGCACGTAAGTAAAACCGGAGTCCCAACTTCCGAGAAGGATCCCCTTTTCTGCACTTCACCTACCGCACACATATGGTGTCTTACAGGGAAGGCCCTCGGGACGCCATGCCGAACCCGGAGTGACTCACCAACAAGGGGCACCGAAGTCGGGTAGGCTCAAAAGGAAGGCGGTCAGGACTGAGACGCCGTCGCAGAGGTAAGATATAGAACCCCGCTCCGTGGTTGTTGTCTTTTAAAATGTAATAACGTCCATGTTTCCTAGTAGGAAAAACGCTCGCCGGACTATATCCGGAGAGGTTGCCGATCACGCCTCCACTAGTTGGGCTCCAGAGCCGGACATAGAGGCGGATGCTAACATGGGGCGAACGCCGGATGTTCCTCCTACAGAGGATGCGGATAGGCTATCCGCTACACATTCCGAAGTGGAGAGCGCTATGAATCACAGGCGTCGCCGGGCTGTACTCCATGACGCTTTGTCAGGACCGGGTTTTCGGGATATTAATTCTCCAGAAAATGGCCCTTGTGCTCACCAGCCCCAGGATTACTGTTAGCTGATGAGGCACCAACTTGATACAAGAATTCCAAGCAAAGTACAAAATATGAAGTACAAGACCATTGTGGCCTATGAGTACAACACTTGGTTTCTAGTGGTTGATGGCGGAAGCGATTTGTGGTTCATCTGCGTCTATGGGACTCCATTTCCCACAAGAACAGCTGACCAGGATAACTCCTATCTTTGCGAGGCTGCTGTCAACACTGCGTAGGTTCCGGGGCTGTCGTCGCAATGCTCTTCTCCACGCAAGAAATCTGGCCAAGACAATAGCCAGGGACAAGCCAGTGAGTACGTTTGAATGTACTCGCAAACACCAGGAACACGGGTATAATTTATCAAAACATGCTCCGAAATATTCTATGATCATAACGTCTGTCACGAAATATACGAAATCCATGATGTACGCATGCGGGTAAAATATGAATATGCAATATAGAAATGGAATGCAGTGATCGAGTGTCTGAAATGAGTCCTCGAAAAGGGGTGCAAATAAATTAACAATGCCGCAGTCGGGCGTCTGAGCGACACCACATAAAGGGCTTATAAAGAATAATTAAATAAAAAGCATGCCGCAGTCGGGCGTCTGAGCGACACCGCATAAAGGGCTTATAAAGGATAATTTAAATTATAAGAATGCCGCAGTCGGGCGTCTGAGCGACACCGCATAAAGGGCTTATAAAGGATAATTTAAATAATAAGCATGCCGCAGTCGGGCGTCTGAGCGACACCGCATAAAGGGCTTATAAAGGATAATTAAAATAACAAGCATGCCGCAGTCAGGCGTCTGCGCGACACCACATAAAGGGCTTATAATATAAAAGAAATAACAAGCATGCCACAGTCGGGCGTCTATGCGACACCACATAAAGGGCTTATAAATAAAAGAAATAACAAGCATGCCACAGTCGGGCGTCTATGAGACACCACATAAAGGGCTTATAAATAATAAACATAGTGAATATCCAGGAGGTAGAACCGTCCCAGGGATACTCAATAATTTAAATAATGTAAATGGTTAGTCCATAATAATAGTAATCATAATCGTCACAAGTCACAAGTCATGATCCAAGTTCTGGTTTAACAGTTTTTCCTCCGAAGACCGACACTAAGACCGACACTTGACCCATCCCAGACTGTAGTCCTTAACCATGGACACGACTATTCGAATAGATGTATAATCTCTGCAGAGGGTGTACTCTTTACCCACGGGTAACGGATTTCTTTAGTCCATCGGGACTAATTCCGTCTACGGTCTTTTAATTGAAAACACGCCTGACCTGCACACACCAGCTTAACTTACCGGTGTATGGAATCACCCACGACACCTGTCAAGCGAAACTCTAAGTGGGGAGGCTACAACCTCGACGTAGCATGGGATCACAAAATTTATACCACGCGCAAACTAGGGGAGCTACCCCTTCGGCTACAACTGAAACACCCATGCCCCCGGACCGGATGACTGGCTTTAATCCATGGCCATGGGACCCTCATCACGGCCTCTCTGTACGGTGTGTGCTAGAAAGGGGTTGACAACTTACTGAACCGTACCCTACCTATGACAGGGACAAGTGGTAGTACGAAGCAAGTATGGGGGTTACTGGAACAAGACTCGATCTACGGCTGACTCAGGAGGTTCAAGTATTCTCTGCATGATTATCATAACAAAAATATTTCCGTTAACAGGTAAGCTCACCACTCATCAAGCCTCACCATGCCATACCGGACATACTCGTCTCCACGAGGAACTAGGGACAAGCTCGCGTCTACCCAAGACCGCGACTTTCCCGACTTCCTTCCGGTATGCATGAGAAGCTTACGGGGATGATCACTATCACCGGCATATCCATTTATAACAGCAAAGAAATATCCATTATGCACTCATGCGTATGATTTTATCGTCACATAAAATAGCGTATGCTCCAAGTCAAGGTGATGATGTAACCGTACCAACAACAATCCAAAAATATTATGCCAGGGTTCAGAATGCTTGCCTTAAAGTGTATGCATGTGGGGGTGCACTTTTTGAAGGTTGCCTTTTTCTCCAAAATCCTATTTTGAGAAATATTCAAATAACACATATTTCAAAAACAGTACAAAAAGTTGTCCCAAATATTTTTGAAATAAATCTTAAAATAAACTAGATGAAATTTGAAAGAGGTAGGAAAAAGAATCAACTCATTTGGAGTTTTATTTTAAAAGATATAGCCAGTCAAAGATTAGTCAAAGTTCTGTTTTAATAAAATCAGAAAAAGAAAACGCTTCGGGGGAAAATACGCTTTCGAAGCAGAGGAGACGTACTCGGGACTTTTGCGCTTTCACTTAACCAGAGTGGACGGGCGCGCGGCTAACTGACAGTGGGTCCAGGGGGCCCACTGGTCAGGTTTGACTAGTCCCCCTCTCCCTCCTTTCTCTCTGCCCGAACGGTGGCGGGACTCCGGCGATCGCCGTCGACGAACGGCAGCTCCCCACGGGGCCCCGAGGGCAGGGATGGATCCGCCAGTCTAGGGCGGTCCTCCCGGTGGGTGCTAGGCAGGTGGGGACGGAGGAAGTCACCGGCGGCGAGCTCCGCGGCGGACGGTGGTTCAGGAGCAAATGGGGCTTCGGGCTATGGTGGTCCTTGGTCGAGGCAGAGGCGCTGGGCAGCTCCGCAAGACCATGGGGAGACGGGTGGTGGTGCTGGATGGATGGGGGAGGGCCTGGCTGCGACGTACTGTACTGGATTGCAGCGGCGACCGAACTGGCCGGAGGCGGGGAAGAAAGCTTCTTCCGGTCAATCCGCGGCTAGGGGAGCACTAGGGGGAAGGCCTGAGGTTGCCTGAGTGCTCGGAGGGGCTCGGGGCCTCCTTTTATAGTGCAACAAGGCTGGCTCCCGCGACGGCCGTGGATAGGATCGCCGGCGACCGCTGTTCTTTAGCTGCAGGACTACGTGGTGGCGACGAGTGCGTGCCGACGGCTTGTGGATAGGCTCGGGCTGTTCCCAGGGGGCAGTTGGTGCGCGGGGGTGGCTTGGGCGGCGCCGTCCACGGCAGACCCCGCTGCCGACACCGGCGTGCCGCCAAGGGAGCCCTGACGGCGGCGCTGTAGGGCGCCAGGGAGGCTTGGAGGGTTCTGGTGAGTGGGCGAGGGCAGGGCGTGGCTCTGCAGGCGAGCAAGGGCCAGGGGTGCGACGCGGCGACCCGAGCGCACGCACGTGCAAAACGCACGCTCTGGCCGCGCCAGAGCACGCACACCAGGTGTTCGACGAAAAGCCAGCGCGTGCTAGAGAGCTTGGGTGATGCTGGTAGTTAACAGGCCAGGGTTAGGGATAGCTAGGAGGTTAGTGAACATGCTGGATGGGTCAGGGGCTCAAGTCCACAATGCGAACTAGAAAACATGCCAAAACTGTTCCTGCACACAGGGTGTTCAACAGAATGCCATGGGCATCTAGGAAACTCTTGGGGTGGCCAAAATCTCTCTTTAGGAGCTAAAGAAGGTGGTAAGGTTAGTTTGGCAAAAATAGAAATTTGTTAGTGCAAGCTTTTGAGAAAACCAGTTTTGGGCAGAAACTAAAGGCTATCATTGCATGCACTAAAAATACTCCAATGGGTCCAATCTCCTGGACTTAAGGGTTTGGTAGGGAGGACTATAAGTAGGAAAAAGCTCATGGGCACCAAAGCAAACTAAATTAGGGTTGCAGTACAAATCACCAAACTGGACCAGAATGAAGATGAGGTTGATTCACTCAAATTTTCCAAAGAACATCACTGGGTTTTTGTATGAAGGTGAATTATGAGCATCTACTGACATCTCCAAACACTTGGAAGGATTTTTAAAAGAATATTTAAATAGGTTGCAGTGCAAAAATACCTACTGGACCAGATTTGAAAAATTGATGTAGAGCTCAAAATCTCCAATGACCAAAAGATATTTTTGCATAAAAGTGATGTGGAAACCTCACATGACATCCCCAAATTTTGGTGAAAATTTTAAATGCATTTATCAAAAGGTTGCAGTGCAACAGAGGTTCCAGATATATGAAAAATCATTTTAAAAGAATAAAGCTCATGAACAACAATTATGCAAATAAATCCACTGATAAAGAATTGTTTTTATAAAGAGGGCATACAAGTCCAATAATACTTTTGGAAAGTTTCCACTTGAGGTAAAAACCCACAATATTAAAGAGAAGAGCGGTTCTGATATCAAAGGAGAAATCCAGATAAATAAAAATTTAATCTCCTGGCAAAATTTTAATTAATAAAACAAGGTCAAATTTTTGGGGTGTTACACGCTTGTTTCTCCCAAGAGGCGTTCGATGCCTTCAACTCTGGAGACGCGTACATCCGTGCTGCTCAAAATGGTCTTGCCAGAGCCACGGGCCAGTATGTAAAGGATATACGGGTAAGAAAATTTGATAATTATGTATATCAGTAGCCCCTGAGACTTGAAACAGTTGATACAACTGATTTAAGGATCATTATTTGTGCAGGTTCTTACGGAGAAGAATACCCAATTGTCTCAAGAGCTGGAAGAGTGCAAAGCCCAGCTACGGGCGGCAGTTGCCGCAATGAAGGAGTCCGAGAAGGCCCCCTCTGGTAACACTTGTCTCTATCGAAAAGAATGACATGTACCGGTTAGTATGCGGCATGCATGCAAATCTAACAATAGATTCTGCAGATGATCCCGGGGTTGATCCGGAGGTAGTGCAAGGGGATGAGCAACATGCTAAACGACAGTTAAAGGCTGGCGAGCGCGTGCTTAAGCAGGTTAGGCGGGAGAAAAACGATCTCCAAGATGCCAATATCCGGCTGAGTGTTGAACTGAAAGATGTTCGCGCCCAACTTGTTGACTCCGTAAAGGAGAATAAGAGGCTTCGACGCGGCATTTTTAGTAAGTGCTTGAACGAATTTTTTATTGAGTTCGGCGAAGAAACCGGCTAACAGAGTTAAATCTGTAGCTGACGGGTCATCCCGCGGAGGAAATGCCCGGGTCTGCAGGTGATCTTCTGCCCGAGCTCTCACAACTGCACGAACAAGTTCGGCAGGTGATGCAGGGCATTGCCCAAGCCTTGTGGCCATCCGCCTCCCTGCCAGGAGGCATGGGGGAGCTTGTGGAGAAGCTCAAGGGAGCGCGGCGGCGCTTCCGATTATGGAAGATATCAGCCTGCCGACAAGGTGCGAGGGAAGCCTGGGCCATGGTGAAGACGCGATATACCAAGGCTGACCCGAACCACATGGCCGAGGTCGGACCTGTGGGGCCCGATGGGAAAGAGATCCCCGTCAGTTTGGTGTATGACCAAGTAGAATTAGCCGCAAAGTATTCCCAACAGGATTGTAGGCTAGACAGCCTGTTGGATGGTATAGAAGAAGAATTTAGTCAGTCTAAGTGACTGTGTACTTCAAGTGACATGTATTGTCCCTAGCCGGATTGTAAATCATTTTTCATGGTGGACCTTTTCGCTTCAACCTCTAGACCGATAGTCCGGAGTGTATCCGAATACCCGCTCAGTTATGAAAAAACCGGGGTACGCGTGGAAACCAGGCGTAGGGGTCATAAGTGCTTGAACAGACAAGTACCCAACTAGCTATGTTATATTACATGGATAGTAAGAAACATCTTCCAGGGAGAATAGTTCCGTTAGGGGTTCCTTTCCCTGGGTACGCATGCCCTAATGTGCATGTCCGAGCTCCGAAAAGAGACGCAGGATATAAACATCTGGGGGCATGTATTATAATAAATAAGGATCATCTTTTGTTCACCGACCGAGTATTCCCTTAAGAACGCTAGCTTTCGGCTTCACCCAGTCCGAGGTACACATCCGGCTGACCCGGCAGTAACAATCGCAGAGGTGCTCCCCTTATGCCCTAGCCGAATTAACGGGAACGTAGGGCATAAATACAAGAGCCAGGCAACCCAGCTTGGCCAAAACTTAAGTCATATCGATGCATATAATGGCGAAAAAGGTACATGTGGAAGAATAACACATGTGTGTGGCATATAGCCCGGAAAATAGTTATATTAAGCTTCTATATAAGAAGCCCCCAGGTATAATGACTGCGGCTAGCGCGTCAAGATTGTGTAGTCAAGACACATTTTAGCCTTTGAAGGCCTTGAAGAAAAAAGAAGGGAAGAAAGAGAGAAAGAAAGAACAGACAGATAACGAATATATAAAAAATTGACAGAGGTAAGGAGACGAACACCGAGTCCGGCACTAGGCGTAGAACCTTCGGAGTCTGGCTGCGTTCCATGGGTTTGGCTTGAGTCGATTGTCCGATGCATCCCGCAGACGGTACGCTCCACCGGTCAGAACTTGGTCAATAATGAAGGGACCTTCCCATTTGGGCTTGAGCTTGTTCTTTTTCTTCTCCGGTAGGCGTAGAACGAGTTCGCCAACGTTATAAGTTTTGGCCCGTACTTCTCTGCTTTGATACCTTCGAGCCTGTTGCTGATAGAATGCGGAACGGGCTTTTGCCACGTCACTCTCCTCCTCCAGGGCGTCCAAACTGTCCTGCCGATCAAGCTCGGCTTCTTTCTCTTGGTACATGCGCACTCGAGGTGAGTCATGAATTATGTCACAGGGCAGTACCGCTCTGCGCCGTACACCATAAAAAATGGTGTGTATCCGGTAGTGCGATTCGGCGTGGTTCGCAACCCCCATAGTACGGAGTCGAGCTCCTCTACCCAGTGCATATTGGATTCCTTCAAGGATCGCACTAACCTAGGTTTAATGCCGCTCATGATAATACCATTTGCTCGCTCGACTTAACCGTTAGTTTGCAGGTGATAGACAGAAGCATAATCGAGCTTAATGCCCATGTTGCTGCTCCAAAGTTTTATCTCGTCGGCTGTAAAGTTCGAGCCATTATCGGTGATGATGCTGTGGGGGACACCATAACGGTCTACAACCCCAGATATGAAGTCTATCACTGGTCCGGATTCAACCGTTTTAACTGGTTTGGCTTCTATCCATTTGGTGAATTTGTCCACCATGACCAATAGGTATTTTTTCTTATGGCTTCCCCCTTTAAGGGGTCCGACCATATCAAGCCCCCAGACCGCAAAGGGCCAAGTGATGGGGATTGTTTGGAGAGCGGTAGGTGGCATATGGCTTTGGTTTGCAAAAAGCTGGCAACCGACGCAACGTTGAACGAGGTCCTGTGCGTCTGCTCAGGCCGTCGGCCAGTAAAAACCTGTACGGAAGGCCTTGCTTACAAGGGCCCGGGCTGCGGCGTGGTGGCCGCCAAGTCCAGCATGAATTTCTGCCAAAAGTTTCCGTCCTTCCTCTTTGGAGATGCACCTTTGAAGGACTCAGGTAGCGCTTTTCTTATAAAGCTCTCCCTCGTGGACCTTGTAGGCTTTAGACCGCCGCACAATGCAGCGCGCCTCGTTTGTGTCCTCGGGTAGTTCCTGCCGAGTTAGGTAGGCCAGGAATGGTTCCATCCACGGGGCGATGACAGCCATTATCCCGTGGGCGGAAGGTGTTATTTCGGTGGCAGTGCCTCCGATTATGTCAGAGTGTTCGGTATCTGGTGTTGTGGCCGGGTCTGGACTATTGTTACCGGTCTCTCCTTCCCATACCATGGATGGCTTAAATAGCCTTTCCAAGAAGATATTAGGTAGGACAGGGTAGCGCTTAGCGCCGATGCGGGCGAGGATATCCGCCGCCTGATTGTTTTCCCGGGCCACATGGTGGAATTCAAGCCCCTCGAACCGAGCTGACATTTTGAGGACGGCGTTGCGGTAAGCCGCCATTTTTGGATCTTTGGCGTCGAAATCTCAATTTATTTGAGATATTGCAATGTTCGAGTCCCCACGCACCTCCAGGCATTGAATGCCCATGGAGACTGCCATCCGGAGACCATGTAACAGGGCCTCATATTCTGCTGCGTTGTTGGAGTCTGTGTATAGTATTTGGAGTATGTATTGGACTGTATCTCCAGTGGGGGATGTCAGGATGGCGCCAGCCCCCAGACCAGCCAACATTTTAGAGCCGTCAAAGTGCATAATCCAATTGGAGTACGCGCCGTACTCTTTAGGGAGTTCGGCTTCTGTCCATTCGGCGACGAAATCAGCCAGCACTTGTGACTTAATGGCTCGACGTGGTTTGTATATTATGTCGAACGGGAGGAGCTCAATAGCCCATTTAGCAATCCGGCCCATGGCCTCGCGGTTGTTTATTATGTCGTTGAGTGGTACTTTAGAGGCCACCGTGATTGAACACTCTTGAAAGTAGTGTCGTAGTTTCTGGGATGCCATGAAGACCGTGTATGCTATCTTTTGATAATGTGGGTACCGTGATTTGCATGGAGTGAGGACAGTGGATACATAGTATACCGGCTTTTGAAGCGGGAACTTATGTCCGTCCATCTCTCGTTCGACGACGAGCACTGCGCTTACAACTTGGTGTGTTGCCACTATATATAGCAGCATTGGTTCGCCGACGTTAGGTGCGGCCAAGATTGGGTTTGTGGCCAAAACGGCTTTTATTTCTTCTAGTTCGGCCGTGGCCGCATCCGTCCACTCGAAGTGTTCGGTGTGTCGGAGGAAGCGATAAAGAGGCAGTGCCTTTTCTCCTAATCGGGAGATGAAGCGGCTTAAGGCAGCCACGCATCCATTTAGTTTCTGGATTTGCTTGAGGTCTATTGGGATGGCCAACTGTGACAGAGCTCGGATTTTAGCCGGATTCGCTTCGATTCCTCTGTTGGAGACGATGAAGCCTAAGAGCTTTCCGGCGGGCACGCCGAAGACGCATTTTTCCGGATTGAGCTTAATGTCGTATGTTCGGAGATTGTCGAACGTGAGCCTCAAGTCGTCTATTAAGGATTCGACGTGTCTGGTTTTAATGACCACATCGTCTACGTATGCCTCCACTGTTTTGCCTATCTGTGTCTCCAAGCATGTCTGAATCATGCGTTGATAGGTTGCACCGGCGTTTTTGAGCCCGAAAGGCATGGTGTTAAAACAGAAGGGACCGTATGGAGTGATAAATGCCGTTGCGGCTTGATCGGACTCCGCCATCTTAATTTGATGGTATCCGGAGTATGCGTCGAGGAAACACAATGAGTCGTGTCCTGCGGTAGCGTCGATAATTTGATCGATGCGAGGGAGGGGGAAGGGATCCTTGGGGCAAGCCTGGTTAAGGTCCTTGAAGTCGACACATAGGCGCCAGGATTTGTCCTTCTTTGGTACCATCACCAGGTTTGCTAGCCAGTCCGGATGTTTTATTTCTCGGATGAATCCGGCCTCCAGTAACTTGGCTAGCTCTTCTCCCATGGCTTGCCGCTTAGGTTCAGAGAAACACCGAAGAGTCTGCTTGACCGGCTTAAACCCCTTTAGAATGTTAAGGCTATGCTCGGCCAGCCTGCGTGGGATTCCTGGCATGTCTGAAGGATGCCACGCGAAGATGTCCCAATTTTTGTGCAAGAACTCCCGTAGTGCGGCGTCTACTGTGGGGTTTAACTGTGCCCCGATGGATGCTGTTTTTGTAGGGTCCGTTGGATGGACTTGGAATTTGACTATTTCATCCGCTGGTTTAAAAGAGGTGGACTTGGATCTTTTGTCAAGTATCACATCGTCCCTGTCCACTATGAAGCGCAGCGCAGTTAATTCCTCGGCCGCGAGGGCTTCGGATAACGCCTTGAGGGCCAGTGCGGCTGTTTTATTTTCGGCGCAGAGTGCTATGTCCGGATCACTAGTTAGAGTGATGATTCCATTGGCCCCGGGCATTTTGAGCTTCATGTACCCGTAATGGGGTATAGCTTGGAAGATCGTGAATGCCTCCCGCCCTAGAAGGGCGTGGTATCCGCTATTGAACGGGGCCATTGGGAATGTGATTTCTTCAGACCTATAATTCTCCAGCGTGCCGAATACCACATCTAGTGTGATTTTCCCAGCACATCGTGCCTCCCGACTGGGGATGATTCCTCGGAAGGTCGTGCTGCTTTGCTCAATGCGGCTTTTGTCTATTTCCATTTTTCGAAGAGTCTCCTCATAGATGAGGTTCAATCCGCTGCCGCTGTCCATGAGCACTTTAGTAAGCCGGAAGCCATCCACAATTGGACTAAGGACCAAAGTGGCTGGTGCTCGGGCTGTTCGGAATTTAGGTTCGTCACTAGCATTGAAGGTGATAGCCGTATCGCTCCATTTATTTATTGCTGCCATGTGGCAGACTTCGGCGAGGCTGCGGAGTGCTCGCTTACGCCTATTATTTGAGGCGAAGGTCTCGAAGACTGTCAATACTGTATTGTTGTTCTCCACGGGATGGTGCTTTGCGGTATTGTTGATGAGGAGATCCTCACCGCTCTTGGCCACCTGCCGGAGTACCCAACATGCTCTAAGGCTGTGTGTTGGCATGGTATCCGCTGTACTGTGAATTTTGCATGGCCCATTAAGCCATCCCTCCAATGCGGTTCCACGCCCTGTAGTGGGCTTTTGTTTCTTTGTAACTGGATCGGGTGACTTACGAGAGTATACCCTTTTAGTTCGGACGAGGGGTTTAGTGAGGGCCGGAGGATCCCAGAATTTTGTTTGGGTTTTCCAGGCGCTTTCCATCGCACATTACTTCCGTACTCCAAATCAGCAAAGTGTGCTATGTCACGGCGACTTATGGCGTTAAGGATTCCCCTGTCCGTGCAATTATTGCAAAAGAATGAAATTGCGTCCTCCTCGCGACAGTCCTTGACCTTGTTCATTACGAGGAATCTGGCCCAATAGTGGTGTACTGTCTCCTGGGGCTCTTGTCTAATGTGGGAAAGATCGCTTATATCTGGGTGGGTGGGTGGATTTAAGTCCGAACCTTGACCCGATCTGAGACCCAGGGGCAGAGGAGTTTCCAATCTTAGAAGTTCGGGCTCCGGGATGTTGCCCAATAGGTCTGGCCCGCTGCCTGATTCTAGGTTCAGGGTTTGGGCCATGTCCTCCCGTGGACGGGTATCCGGCTCGGAGAGCTCGGGAATCTAGACATAATTTGTCCTCAGGATAGAGGAAGAGTCACCGCATTGCTCCTCCACCACCGCTATCTGATGGGTGACCAGCGGGGAGTTAATCTCCCTTTGGTCGGGTTTAAGCCCGATCTGATCATAGTCCGTAGCGACTCCCAAGGCGGCGATGCGATCCAAGAGCTCGTTCAGGGAAGAGAGCTCCATTGGATCCAACTGCTCGGCGAATTCCGAGCCGACGTGGAGGCTGCTTTCGATGACCTGAGAAGTCACCGTCGGTGCAGCGGTCGAACGGGCGGTCATGACGAAGCCGCCTAGTCAGAGAGTTTGGCCTATAGCCAGGGCTCCCCCAGAGGTGATGTTGTCCTTGACAACGAGACGAGCCATCCAGCCTTATGATGACGGCACAGTGGAACTCTCAATGAAAGCACCAATGTCGGTGTCAAAACCGGCGGATCTCGGATAGGGGGTCCCGAACTGTGCGTCTAAGGCGGATGGTAACAGGAGGTGGGGGACACGATGTTTACCCAGGTTCGGGCCCTCTCGATGGAGGTAATACCCTACTTCCTGCTTGATTGATCTTGATGATATGAGTATTACAAGAGTTGATCTACCAAGAGATCATAGAGGCTAAACCCTAGAAGTTAGCCTATGGTATGATTGTTGTTGTCCTACGGACTAAACCCTCCGGTTTATATAGACACCGGAGGGGGCTAGGGTTACACAAAGTCGGTTACAAGGGAGGAGATCTACATATCCGTATTGCCAAGCTTGCCTTCCACGCCAAGGAGAGTCCCGTCCGGACACGGGTCGAAATCTTCAATCTTGTATCTTCATAGTTCAACAGTCCGGCCAAAGGATATAGGCCGGCTGTCCAAGGACCCCCTAATCCAGGACTCCCTCAGAGGGTGTTGCTCCAGGGTGTGGAGGCCGCCGAGCTGCAGGAGGAGGAGCTCCCCGCCAACCCAAGCCCCCAGATCCAGCCGCCACAGCCATAGCCGTGGTCGGGCTGCGGCAACCAGTAGAGGAACGCCGCCTTCTCCACCATGAAGCACGCCTCCTTCTACCCCTCGCCGCTGCGTCCAACCTGAATCCGGCAGCAGCACGGGATCCCCTCCAAATCTGAGGAGCATCTGACGCACGCGTGAGTGCCTTGTCTTCTTCCTCCTCCTCTGCTTCTTCTTCTTCTTCTTCTTCCCCTGTTCTTATGCGTCCGTGCGTGCGTGTGGTTGTGTGCAGGCAATGCAGTTGAAGGAAGGGGGCGGGCCATGGAGAAGCTGCTCCGACACTGACCAGGTAGATTGGTCTCACACGGCCAGGCCCGCCAGAGGAGCCTCTCCAGCGATGGGGATCCGACAAGGAAGGATTCCTTCTGCCTGCAACTATACAGCAAGGCCACATGAACTGCAAGTAAAACTGCACAGTCGAACCTAATAATTTGATTAAAACAGCAGCAGCAGCATAAAGCAATCCCTTTTCTATCTTCAGTTTATATTATATGAGGAGTACTAATGAACAAGTTTTCTTCACCCACTCATTCTTGCTTCAGCTTCACCACTTTTATTGGTGGTGCATAATCACAACCACCACCAGCAGACACTTGTTGGACCTACCCTCAAACTAGTTCCACAAATATGCCTCACTGTACCAACCTTGTACAACAGTGCCAAATTAGTCCAGTCATGCCAATTTCAGTATCATACAGAAGATACTGATTTCTATATGATTTAGCCAATCGAAATTCACATTAGACTGTGCCTATCTCGCTGAAGCTGTCAGTCTGAAAAACAGTTTACTAAAGTGCAGTTGATCGGCTTCAGTTAGGACTTAGGACTTGATAATAACTTCAGCCAATCTGCTTCATCAGTTACGAATGGTTTCATTAAATAATAATGAGTAAGTGAAGAAGTTGAATGGAAATAGTCGATATTTGCATTGTGGCTGTTGGATTAATCAGCCTATGTAGTATGTACAGATGCTTAGAAGGTGATCCGAATTTAGTTGGTTGTCGAAGAAGAATAAATTCATAAATCAAATGTGCAAAATTAGTCCAGTCATCTCAGTTTCAGGTTCATAGAGAAGATACTGATTTCTATATATTGATTTAGCCAATCGAAATTCACAATGCACCGTGCCTGTCTCACTGAAGTTGTTAGTTACTTGGTCTGAAAAACTGTGTACTGAAATTGTTGGTCTGAAAACACTTTACTGAAACTGCAGCGAATCTGCTTCAGTTAGGACTTAGGATTTGACAATAAGTAAGCATGCAAACTGACGGCTTTAATTTGATGCTAACGTGCTTTCATTCAGATGATTCGGTTCTTCAGTTTAATACAATATGCCACTAATGGAAAACTTTGGAACTTATAAAAATCTAAATAAATTCAGTCTGCCTCATAGAGAAGATAATTTCTACTGAATTTTTTTAGCCTACTGTAATATTGTTTTTCAGTAGCTTTTTTCTGCACATTTTCTTTCAGTTCTTAGTGCTGCTGTCCCATGAACACATTTTTTTAATTTGACTGTACATTCAAATGAAGCCTTTGTTAAGTATACACTCCAAAATTTAGTTAACATTAGCCTAACTGAATTTTCTGTTTCTGAATTTATAAACTCACTTTATATTCAGTTTATAAATTAACAATAGCTTCAAAATTAAGTATCATTCGCATGGATCAACTGTTATTTTATTTTGTGGAGGATAAAGTTCAGATCATGAATAATGGCATTACAAGTGAACTTGGCACAATTACACATGTCCTGAACCTCATAGAATCTGACACTAGCAAGTCTTCATTGGCATGCAAGTACTACTTTTACATTGTCATGACAGGAACAATTAATTTGACATGTATCATTGGTACTGCTAAAACATTTCGTTCATGTTTCAACAAATTTGGTGAAGACCACTTCATATGTATTTTGCATATATGAATTATCTCCTGTTGCTTTCTAAGATGTTAGTTCTTTCAGTTCTAGCCCTCCTATCTTTAATTCCTGGCTGCTGGACTACCTGCAGGACAACGAGTTCATCTGCGGCAGCTATCGCTGTGAGCAGTCCGTCTGCGACGCGCTCCGCAGCATCTTCATCGGGCACAACGAGATCCTCAACGTCTGGAAGTAAGTCGCCGGCCATCTGTTTCCTGATGAATTTTCTTTCTAGCTCAATGTGATCGAATCTGACTAGTACGTTCAGATTTGCTCTTGTTTTCTTTTCAAATGGTACTAGTAGTCTATATTCCAGCTGTGCGACTACCTGTATCCACTTCAACCGATGATAATTTTCAAGCCTACCTATAGCCACTTGAACAGATGTCTATCTCAGATCTGCTCATCTAAAAAATCCAAGTGGAGTAGTATACTGGTAGTATAGTATAATAATATTATCAAAAGGTAAATGCCCTGATTATTTAGCTCTGTCAGATAAATACTCGTCGAAAGTGGGCTCCTATCAAAATTCATTTCCATTAGAATCTTACTCATACAATATTCACACCATGTAATTCTGGAAATATATGCTCATATCTAGTTCTGCATAAAAAATGACAGTATTGACATGTTATAAATAGTTTGTTTGTCTTTCTGTTTTTTTGTTACATTTTGCAGGGATAAAGTGAAGAAAAAGAAGAAAAGATTACTAGAAGATTAGTTTTAGGATTTCCTTTTATTTCCTTACAATTTTCCTTTTATTGGATACTTGTAAAGACATTGTAATATTCTTACTATAATAAAAATTATGATTCTATTTCATTTTTGTTTTTAAATTATTTTCCTTATAGGTTGTTTTCTGTAAATTTGGATTTTTTTGTTTTCCAAATACATTACTAGTGGCGCATTTAAGCCCTTATTAGTGGCGCACCTTCCTTTATTACTAGTGGCGCACCTATAAGGCTATTAGTGGCGCACCTGGAGGGAATACCAGTGGAGCACCTAAGGGTTAGTAGTGGCGCACCATGTGGTGCGCCACTGGTATCTGGATTACCAATGGCGCATCAAAGGTGCGCCATTACTAATAATTACTAATGGCGTGTTAATAATGGCGCACCCATAGTGCGCCATTAATAGCAATATGTGGTGCGCCACTAATAGCCTTTTTTCTAGTAGTGTACGGAAATGATTTTCTGGGATTCATCGTGTGGGATGTACATATCTACGGAAATGATTTCTGGGATTCACCGTGTGGGATGTACATACCTACGGAAATGATTTCTGGGATTCACCGTGTGGGATGTACATACCTACGGAAATGATTTCTGGGATTCACCGTGTGGGATGTACATACCTACAGAAATGATTGGGTTTCGATGCCTCACCCGATCGCACATGGCCCCAGCCTGGGTCCCAGGAGGGCCTATCCCCGACGATTTCTGGGTCGTGTGGGAAGTACACCCTATCGCACACATTCACTTGGCGACGGTTCCAAATGCCGCCGCGGAAAGGGGTTTTAAACCGTTTGTTTAGGACGTCGTTGTACCAGTGTCTATCTCTACATAGATAGATCTTGTCTACATCATGCCATCGTTCTTATTGCATTACTCTGTTTCTCCATGAACTTAATACACTAGATGCATGCTAGATAGCGGTCGATGTGTGGAGTACTAGTAGTAGATGCAGGCAGGAGTCAGTCTACTAATATTGGATGTGATGCCTATATAATGATCATTGCCTGGATATCGTCATGAGTATTTGAAGTTCTATCAATTGCCCAACAGTAATTTGTTCACCCACCGCTTTGCTATTTTTCTCGAGAGAAGCCACTAGTGAAACCTACGGCCCCCGGGTCTCTTTCTCATATTATTTGCCTTTGTGATCTACTTTTATTTGCTTTTATTTTCGGATCTATTAATCCAAAAACCCAAAAATACTTTGCTGCAATTTATTCTTATTTATTTGTTTGGCGTTCGATCTATCAATCTAATAGAAATTTACCTCACATCCGTTTGCCTATCTTGAGGCGCCGTACCTCATAAGGGATTGACAACCCCTTTAACACGCCGGGTTGCGAGAAGTTGTTATTTGTGTGCAGGTGCTGTTTACGTTGTGTTACTTGGTTCTCCTACTGGTTCGATAACCTTGGTTTCATATCTGAGGGAAATACCTACCGCCGCTGTGCTGCATCATCCCTTCCTCTTTGGGGAAATACCGACGTAGCTTCAAGCGACACAAAAGGAATTTCTGGCGCTGTTGCCGGGGAGGATTTTCAACATATACCAGGTTCATAATCACAAATCTCATCTCTTGAAATTTACATCATTTGCTATTTGCCTCTCATTTTCCTCTCCCTCACTTCACAAAAATTTGCTGTTTTATTCGCCCCTCTTTTCCGTTCGCCATTTTCTTGTCGGATCTGTTTTTGAGTGCAATCTTGTTGTGTGGTCATCATGACTCAAGAGAATACCAAGTTATGTGATTTCTCAAATACTAACAACAATGATTTTATCGGCACTCCGCTTGCTCCTCCCGCCACTAGCGCGGAGACTTATGATATTAATACTGCTTTGATGAATCTTGTTATGAAAGACCAATTTTCCGGTACTCCTAATGAGGATGTCGCGTCCCATCTTAATACCTTCATGGAATTATGCGATATGCAAAATAAAAAAGATGTGGACAAAGATGTGGTCAAGATGAAACTATTTCCGTTTTCTTTGCATGATTCTGCAAAAATTTGGTTCTCTTCTTTGCATTCAATAGTATCGATTCTTGGAATAAGTGAAAAGATGCTTTTATCACTAAGTATTTTCCGCCCGCAAAAATTGTTTCCCTTAGAACCCAGATCATGAATTTCAAGCAACTTGAACATGAGCATGTTGCACAATCTTGGGAAAGGATGAAAATGATGCTAAGGAATTGCCCAACTCATGGGTTAAATCTTTAGGGGCCGCTTGATATCATACACACATGCACACACTTAGCATAATATCGGGATGGGAGGCACATAGATATAACAATGAACCAATCATAGAGCGGTAAACCTTTTGTTCAACCGGTTTACCATCCTTAGTCAAGTCAAGATGTCCACTAGTAGGCATGGGTGTTTTCATACCTTTGCTTTCTTGCATGTTGAACTTCTTGAATAAGTCCTTGGTATAATTTGTTTGAGAAACAAAGGTACCCTCCTTAGTTTTTGATTTGCAAACCAAGAAAGAACTCGAGTTCACTCATCATAGACATCTCAAACTTCTCCGACATTAGCCTTCCAAGCTTTTCACTAAAATGAGGGTTAGTCGAACCAAATATGATATCATCCACATAAATTTGGCACACAAATAATTCACCATTAACCCTTTTAGAAAAAAGTGTAGAATCAATTTTTCAAATCTCAAAGCCTTTTTCAATAAGGAATTTGGTCAAGCATTTATACCATGCTCTAGGAGCTTGTTTAACACAATAAAGAGCTTTGTGAAGTTTGTAAACATGATTAGGTTTCTTGTGATTAACAAAGCCGGGAGGTTATTTAACATAGACTTCCTCCTCAATTTCACCATTTAGAAAAGCACTTTTAATGTCCATTTAGTATAACGTGATATCATGGTGATTGGCATAAGCAAGTAAGATGCGTATGGACTCATGTCTAGCAGGGGCATATGTCTCACCATAGTCCATACCTTCAACTTGAGTGTAGCCTTGGGCGACGAGACGAGCCTTGTTGCGTAAAACTTGTCCATCTTCATCTTGCTTATTCCGAAACACCCATTTGGTTCCAATGACATTGTGCTTCTCAACGGGCTTCTCAACCAACGTCCATACTTGATTCATCTCAAAATTGTTTAGCTCTTCATGCATAGCGTTCACCCAATCCGGATCATCAAGAGCTTCTTTAACCTTCATAGGTTCAATACTAGAAATGAATGAGTAATGTTCACAAAATTTAGCCAAACGAGTTTTTGAGCGAGTAATTCTCCTGGTTTGAATATCATCAAAGATTTGTTCGACGGGATGATCTCTTGAGACTCTTGCTCGTACTCGTGAGAGCTTTTGTTTGGGTCGAGGTGGAACATCCTCTTCATTGTCTTGTTCTTCCTCTTGTCCTTCTTCATTGTTGTTGGCATTGTTGTTCTCTTGTGGAGGTGGAGAATGAGGTTGATGAGGTTCATTGAGGGAGTCCTGGACTAAGGGGTCCTCGGGCGTCCGGCCTGTTATTCATTGGGCCGGACTGATGGGCTGTGAAGATATGAAGGCCGAAGACTATACCCGTGTCTGGATTGGACTTTCCTTGGCGTGGAAGGCAAGCTTGGCGACCAACTATGAAGATTCCCTCTGATGTAACCGACTCCATGTAACCCTAGATCACTCCGGTGTCTATATAAACCGAAGAGCGTAGTCCGGATAGGGCGATACTCATTACCATAGTCATACAGGCTAGACTTCTAGGGTTTAGCCATTACGATCTCGTGGTAGATCAACTCTTGTAACACTCATATTCATCAAGATCAATCAAGCAGAAATTAGGGTATTACCTCCATAGAGAGGGCCCGAACATGGGTAAACATCGTGTCCCCCGTCTCCTGTTACCATCGATCCTAGACGCACAGTTCGGGACCCCCTACCCGAGATCCGCCGGTTTTGACACCGACATTGGTGGTTTCATTGAGAGTTCCACTGTGCCATCGGCAAAGGATTCGATGGCCCCTTCGATCGTCAGTAATGGCGTCGTCCAGGGAGAAACCTTCCTCCCCGGACAAATCTTTGTGTTCGGCGGCTTCGTACTGCGGGCCAACTCGCTTGGCCGTCTGGAGCAGATCGATAGCTACACCCCTGGCCACCAGGTCAGATTTGGAAGCTTGAACTACGCCGCGGATACCCGTGGAGACTCGATCTTCAATGGGTTTAAAACCGCAGTGATCGCTCTCCCTCATCCCGATGAACATGACTTATATCTGTTATCGGATTACGTCTTGGAGATGGATCATGTTGCTGCAACGGCTTTAGAACCGAAGCAGATCGTCCCCTCCGAGGCCACAAAGTCCGCGGCGTTGGAGCCGCACACGGACATGACATCCTGCAATGTTTGCGTCAATGGAACTCTGGACTCGTCTCCGGCTATACGTTCCGGATCAGGTGCGCCTGCGGACACCGAGCTGGATCGGTTATCGATTTTCGAATTTAACGCCGCAGACATCTTCCAGCATTCACCTTTGGGTGACGTACTAAACTCTTTAAAGAACTTGTCCTTGGAGGAAGACTCACAGCCGAACTATGTTTGGTTCGAGCTAGAAGCGAATGACGAGGAATTTTGCTTCCCACCCGCTGCCCACTTCATAGCCACCGTCGATGACTTAACCGACGTTCTTGACTATGGCTCCAAAGACATCGACGATATGGACGACGATGCCGAAAAGGAGCAAGGCCAAGACCCACCATTTACTGGACGTTGGACGGCCACCTCTCTGTACGACGTGTACATGGTTGATACACCTAAAGGATCTGGCGACGACAAAGAAGAGCCAGACGTGAATAAACCCTCTGAGACGCAGTCCAAGCGCCGGCGCCCCAAATGCCGCTCTAAGCCTCGTCGCTCAAAAGATAGCAACACTGGCACCAGAGAAAATAGTACTCCAGGCGACGCCGAAAACAATGAAGACCTTGTCAGAGCTACATCCGAACAGGAGGAACATGACAACATGCAAGACAACCCTGATGAACAGGCCATGGAAGATGACTCGGAGACGATAGTTACCGTCCATCCTCCGAGGAGGAGACAAGCCTCGGCAACGAAGACTTCATCGTGCCTGAGGATCCTCTAGAGCAGGAGCGCTTTAAGCTTTAGCTCATAGCCACTGCAAGGAGCCTGAAAAAGAAACAGCAGCAGCTTCAAGCTGAACAAGATCTGCTCATCGACAGATGGACTGATGTCCTGACAGCCGAAGAATACGGCCTCAAGCGCCCAGCCAAGAGCTACCCGAAACACAGACTGCTACCTCAATTCGATGAGGAGGCACCGGAGCACACGTCTCCCTCGCGTAATGCGGCACGACCACCACGTGGTCGAGACAGGGCGGCCGACCGGCCACCCTGCGGTCGGGATAAAGCGGCACCTCAGGCCGAAAAGCAGCCTGCCCCACCAACCCATAAAAATAGAGACGGAAGAGTTCGGGGTCACACGTACGCCCTCCAGCAGACCCTGGACAGTAGAGCAGGACATACAAGATCGATCCACGGATCGCGAGGACGTGCCTCGAGGCACGACGACGGCTACCTATTCGGACATGACAAACCTAACCACGCCCGGGCCGAATGCCGCAGACGGACTCCATCAGAGCTACGCTGCGATGCGGCCCGCGATAGAGGCATTGCACACCCTCTTTGCTTCATAGACGAGGTGCTGGATCATGAATTCCCCGAGGGGTTCAAGCCCGTCAATATTGAATCATACAACGGAACAACCGATCCCGTAGTATGGATCGAAGATTTTATCCTCCACATCCACATGACCCGAGGAGACGACCTCCACGCTATCAAATACCTCCCATTAAAGCTCAAAGGACCAGCTCGACACTGGTTAAATAGCCTGCCTGAGAATTCCATCGGCAGCTGGGAGGACTTGGAAGAGGCTTTCCTTGATAACTTCCAAGGAACTTATGTCCGGCCACCAGATGCTGATGACCTAAGCCACATAGTTCAACAACCTAGAGAATCAGCCAGAAAATTCTGGACTAGATTCCTAACCAAAAAGAACCAGATCGTTGACTGTCCGGATGCCGAAGCCCTAGCGGCCTTTAAGCATAGCATCCGGGACGAATGGCTCGCCCGCCACCTCGGCCAGGAAAAACCGAGGTCCATGACAGCCCTCACGGCACTTATGACCCGCTGATGACCCACAAGTATAGGGGATCTATCGTAGTCCTTTCGATAAGTAAGAGTGTCGAACCCAACGAGGAGCAGAAGGAAATGATAAGCGGTTTTCAGCAAGGTATTCTCTGCAAGCACTGAAATTATAGGTAACAGATAGTTTTGTGATAAGATAATTTGTAACGAGCAACAAGTAACAAAGGTAAATAAAGTGCAGCAAGGTGGCCCAATCCTTTTTGTTGCAAAGGACAAGCCTGGACAAACTCTTATATGAAGGAAAACACTCCCGAGGACACATGGGAATTATCGTCAAGCTAGTTTTCATCACGTTCATATGATTCGCGTTCGGTACTTTGATAATTTGATATGTGGGTGGACCGGTGCTTGGGTGCTGTCCTTACTTGGACAAGCATCCCACTTATGATTAACTCCTATTGCAAGCATCCGCAACTACAAAAGAAGTATTAAGGTAAACCTAACCATAGCCTGAAACATATGGATCCAAATCAGCCCCTTACGAAGCAACGCATAAACTAGGGTTTAAGCTTCTGTCACTCTAGCAACCCATCATCTACTTATTACTTCCCAATGCCTTACTCTAGGCCCAAATAATGGTGAAGTGTCATGTAGTCGACGTTCACATAACACCACTAGAGGAGAGACAACATACATCTCATCAAAATATCGAACGAATACCAAATTCACATGACTACTAATAGCAAGACTTCTCCCATGTCCTCAGGAACAAACGTAACTACTCACAAAGCATATTCATGTTCATAATCAGAGGGGTATTAATATGCATATAAGATCTGAACATATGATCTTCCACCAAATAAACCAACTAGCATCAACTACAAGGAGTAATCAACACTACTAGCAACCTACAGGTACCAATCCCAGACTTAGAGACAAGAATTGGATACAAGAGATGAACTAGGGTTTGAGAGGAGATGGTGCTGGCGAAGATGTTGATGGAGATTGACCCCCTCCCGATCAGAGGATCGTTGGTGATGACGACGGTGATGATTTCCCCCTCCCGGAGGGAAGTGTCCCTGGCAGAACAGCTCTGCCAGAGCCCTAGATTGGTTCCGCCAACATTCCGCCTCGTGGCGGCGGAGTCTCATCCCGAAAGCTCGCTTATGATTTTTCTTCAGATGAAAGACTTCATATAGAAGAAGATGGGCACCGGAGGGCCAACAGGGGGCCCACGAGGCAGGGGGGCGCGCCCAGGGGGTAGGGCGTGCCCCCACCCTCGTGGCCAGGGTGGGGGCCCCCTCTGGTATTTCTTCCGCTCAGTATTTTTTATTATTTCCAAAAACAACTTTCGTGGAGTTTCAGGACTTTTGGAGTTGTGCAGAATAGGTCTCTAATATTTGCTCCTTTTCCAGCCCAGAATTCCAGCTGCCGGCATGCTCCCTCTTGATGTAGACCTTGTAAAATAAGAGAGAATAGGCATAAGTATTGTGACATAATGTGTAATAACAGCCCATAATGCAATAAATATCGATATAAAAGCATGATGCAAAATGGACGTATCAACTCCCCCAAGCTTGGACCTCGCTTGTCCTCAAGTGGAAGCCGATAACGATAAATATGTCCACATGTTTAGAGGTAGAGGTGTCGATAAAATAAAATACGGACATGAGGGCATCATGATTATTCTTAAAACAGCAACATATATGGATAATGTCATATGATTTCTTATGCTCAAGTAATAATCTATTCACAATGCAAAGTATGAATCAGAAACTTTATTGAGAACCAACAAACTATAATCTCAGTCATTGAAGCAATTGCAAGTTATCATAACGTCAGAAAAAGTCTATGTCAGAGCTTTTTAGCAAGTCCACATACTCAACTATCATTTAGTCTTTCATAATTGCTAACACTCACGTAATACTTGTGGTTACGGAGTTTTAATCAAACACAGAGAAAGATAGGGGCTTATAGTTTCGCCTCCCAACCTTTTACCTCAAGGGTAATGTCAACAATAATAACTCATGCTAACTTACATCCAATTATATATATATATATATATATATATATATATATATATATATATATATATATATATATATATATATATATATATATCAGGATCTTTCCAACATACCGTGCTTGCCAAAGGATAAAATGTAAAAAGGAAAGGTGAAGATCACCATGACTCTTGCATAAGGTAGAAGATAAAAAATAAAAGATAGGCCCTTCGCAGAGGGAAGCAGAGGTTGCCATGCGCTTTTAGGGTTGGATGCACAAAATCTTAATGCGAAAGAACGTCACTTTATATTGCCACTTGTGATATGGACCTTTATTATGCAGTCCGTCGCTTTTATTTCTTCCACATCACAAGATCTTATAAAGCTTATTTCCTCCACACCAATCAATCATACATATTTAGAGAGCAATTTTTATTGCTTGCACCGATGACAACTTACTTGAAGGATCTTACTCAATCCATAGGTAGGTATGGTGGACTCTCATGGCAAAACTGGGTTTAAGGATTTTTGGAAGCACAAGTAGTCTCTCTACTTGGTGCAAAGAATTTGGCTAGCATGAGGGGAAAGGCAAGCTCAACAAGTTGGATGATCCATGACAATATACTTTATTTCAGATATAAGAAAACATAACCCATTACGTTGTCTTCCTTGTCGAACATCAACTCTTTAGCATGTCATATTTTAATGAGTGCTCACAATCATAAAAGATGTCCAAGATAGTATATTTATATGTGAAACCTCTCTTTCTTTATTACTTCCTATTAATTGCAACGATGACCAAAGCTATGTTTGTCAACTCTCAACAACTTTTAATCATCATACTCTTTCTATGTGAAGTCATTACTCTTCATAAGATCAATATGATCTCTTTTTATTTCTTTTTAATCTTTTCTCTTTTCTTTTATTCACGCAAGATCATAGCAAGATAATCAAGCCCTTGACTCAACACTAATCTTTATTATATAGCTCACGGACTCGATTACATAGAGGGATCATAAAGCAAAACTCAAAACTAGATCATACTAAAACTTTATTCTACTAGATCAAGATATTACTAAGAAGGATCGAACTAAGAAAAATGGTAAAGATAGGAGATGTGGTGGTGATACGATACCGGGGCACCTCCCCCAAGCTTGGCAGTTGCCAAGGGGAGTGCCCATACCCATATGATTATATCTCCTTTGCTGGTGAAGAAGGTGGAGGTGATGATGGATAGTCGCACATCGAGCGTAAGAGGTCCTCCAACTTGCGGATAATGCCCTTGAGTGCGATGATATGCTCCTTCAACAAAATATTTTCATGTGTGAGATACTTGTTTTGTATGCGAGCTAACTCAATCATCTTGAAAGCTTCGATCTCAGTTGGGGTAAGAAGATTGTGATCAAGTTGAAGGATGTCTTCTGTTGCCGGAACTTGGTCCTCCGTGGCCTTCTTGATCCCTTCACCCTTGTTGATCTCCATGGGTTCTTCCCTCTTCAGCTCTGTCTTCATTAGCCAAGCATCGTTGTCACCATTGTTGGAGGAGGGGGACGACATGATGCCTGGCATTGACAACCCTGACAGAAAACAACTCGAAACAAAAATAGAGGATATTTGCGTTATACAGGAGTCAAAACCTTCGGGAGATTATATAATGAATTTTTACCGACCAAAATACGTGTCGTGCAAGAAAACGGAGTCCGGAGAGCGCACGGGGTGCCCACGAGGCAGGGGGGCGCGCCCAGGGGGTAGGGCGCGCCCTCCACCCTCGTGGAGCCCTCGTGTCCTTCCCGGACTGCTTCTTATTTTTCTATTTTTCTAAATATTCCAAAACGGAGAAAAATTGCCAGCATAGTTAGTTTTATTGCAATTATATGCATCTTATGTTATGTGTGTTCTTATATGTTGGATCTCCATATGTTCCTAAATTATCTTCATGAGTGACATTGCTAGTTGCATTTTTCTTGTCTTCAAAGACAGACATTTTCCTTGCATTATTTCTAATTCATTGACTTATTTATTTATGTTGCAGTAATTTGTGGGCTGTGGCATTGCTCATCACTTGATGTCTAGGCATGATGATACACATGTGATTGACAAGGAAACTCACAGGCTTGCTATTGTGAACATGGACTGGGATCATATTAAGGTGTGTGCCAATTCAAATTTCTATTTATCTAGAGAAGTAATCTGTCTGCCTGAACAATTTCAGCCATGTTCAAAAGGCAGTTTTATTATGTGAGTTACATGAGAATTACCTTGAATTAATGTCTTTTTAGTCCAACTTGTTTCTTTTCTGTGAGGTAAATGTGCATTTCTTTGTTCTTGCATTTGTGTGTTAATTGCAGACTTGTATAAAACCTTTAAGGGTTGTTTAGATGGCATTTTATTAACTACACGCTAGTAAAACACTAAAAGGAGTTCTAAAAATACTATGTTGTTTTGGTAGTTTGTTAGGTTGGTTAGCTTGAAGTACGATGCATAGATTCATGTTGTTTGGCTTAGATGTTCTCATTTCTCATCTTTTTCTGTTGTTGAGAACAGGTGAAATCTCTATCACTAAAATTCGCCTGTTTTTAGTTGAGATATAGATGCCCCAAATGTTGATATTCAGGATTAGTTAAAATTCTGAAGTGATGTCAAATTACTGGGTTCTTTGGTCCAGACATCCTCAGTCCTCACACAATGATGCCCATATTTATCTATACCCAAATTACGTCAGCCATCATTGTCTCTTTGTGTCTTAGGTGCTAATTGTCAATATCTCACAACATCTGTGCAACCTTACCCATAAGGCCTCGCTTTGATAATAAGGAATCTAAATTTGAACTGAATCCCAAAAGTATCCAAAGAAATGCCCATTACTCAAACTTAATGTTTGTTTTTTTGCATTGAAGTGTGTATATTGTTTGTTTGGTGAGGTATTCAAGCACTTCCTATGATTTTTGCATCACCCCAACAAAATATTTTGATAATAGTCAATATTTAATTAATGAAATACTATGTTTTGCAAAACTGAAAATCAAACCAACGGAACATACCCCTTGCATTTATAGTTTGTGTTGCTCATAGAAACTTCTCTTTGGCTGCTTGGGCTCAATGATGTTGTTCCTTTGTTTTGCCCTTTCAACAGGCGGTGGACTTGTATATGGTCATGACATCTTGTATTCCGGAAGGTGTGCGAGTTCTATCAGTCTCGATATATCCAGCAGAATTTGGACTGAAGTGCATGAACATTGAGACAACTGAAGGCCCTTCTGCTCTTATTGGTGCTGATGGTTATGGTGGTGATGATGGTGGGAAAGATGATGACAGTGATGATGGATATGGTGATGGCAAAGAAGATGAACTTGACTCTGAGACTGAGAACAACAAGCTCCGTACTTATGGGCTAAACAAACTGAGGTTAGTAACAAAGCATTGAGATACTTTTGCTGATTATCACCTTGTTTACTTTTCTGTTTGTCTGGGACTTACTGCAAAAAGTTTGAATCAGTATTTTAACAATATACTCCATAATATTCTCTTGCTAATTAAAATATATAAAAATGTTCAGATCCTGTGTAAATGTAACTATGGCAGCTTCTCCTTCACATGTTTGGGATTGTGTGCATATGTCCATGGCCTTGTCTATCCATATTTGATATTTGCCATATGAAAATGTTACTACTTGCAAGGGTTTGTTGTTCCGTTCTCTGATGATTATATTGATCTTGCTGCAGGTACTACTATGCAGTTGTGGTGTGTGATTCTAGTGCAACTGCGGATCACATATACACAACTCTTGATGGTACCGAGTTCTTGAAAACGGCAAATGTGTTTGATTTGCAGTTTATTTATGACTCTATGGAGTTCAAATACCCTGCTCATGACATAGCTACAGAGGTATATTACTTGAATATATTGTATTTGCATCCATATTTTTTGAACAAGGGAAGGCTCCCAAAGGACCCAGAAACTGCATTCAAACGGGTTGTTGCGATAATAAATTATACCGAGGACCTTGTAAAGAGCCATCAACTCTAGTTTTACAGAAAGGAACATACAACAAATCAGAAAATCATGATTTGGTCCTTCTTCTCCACCGAGATTTTGTTGAAGTTTGGAGCATGGACACCTGCACCCTTGCCGGGGACATCACCACTTGGGAGAGCGCAGGGCGGTGGACGCCGTGTTGAAGCCGAACAGTCTCCATCTCGGTCTGCAAGCACCACTGGGCTAAGCACTCTGAAATGCATGCGCAGCTTCGCTTCCTTTCCATGAGAAGCTTCAGATCCGGACGACCCTTCCGCTACCATGACTTCAAAGAAAGGGCTAAATCGCCCCAGATCTGAGCTCCACCGAGCTTATTGACAAAGCTTTTGCCAGATCCCGTCCCCTCCTTGAGTCTGCACCATGAAAAACAACCAGAGACTTGAAAAAACCAAATCGCCCCAGATCTGAGCTCCATAGAGTTTATTGATTTGCCAGATCCCGTCTCCTCTTTGAGTCTACTCCCTCCGTTCCTAAATATAAGTCTTTTTAGAGATTGTATAATATGGACTCCATACGGAGCAAAATGAGTGAATCTACACTATAAAATATGTCTATATTCATCCGTATGTAGTCCATATTGAAATCTCTAAAAAAAAACTTATATTTAGGAACGGAGGGAGTAATTGCTTGTCAAATTTATGATTCTATGTAGAAAGAACCTGCCTTTCAGTTATAGTAGAAGAGGTCTTTTCAGTTTGTAACTTGTTTTAACTTTTGTGCAGGCACCTTTGAGTTACAAGGATCCTGATTTTGAGACTTTTCCTTCGCAGCATACCAAAGTTAAGCCCACCTGGGATGATGATGAACCAGATTGTAAGATCTTGAGGGAAACGTTCAAACATAAGGTCAGCTCTATTATTTTAATTATGTTGTTTTATACTCCCCCCGTCCCAAAATTCTTGTCTTAGATTTGTCTTGATACGGATGTATCTAATACTAAAATGTGACTTGATACATCCGTATTTAGACAAATGTAAGACAAGAATTTTGGGACGGAGGGAGTATTTGTTAACGTAAAACTAAAAACTAAAAACTGAGTATCTCTTTGAATTTATAACTGTCAAAGGGAGTAAACCCAGTGTCAAATGTCAAGATAGGCTTTCAGGCAGAACTAGTGAATAATAAAGGAATAAATACAGTATCATCAAAGTCACTTGTTGTTACAAAATCACAAAACTTGATAAATGATGCATTGCATGTTTCTACTCTTTTGTCTCATGAATTTTTTTGACCTGTTGGTCTTTGTTTCTTGTCCTGCACTTTGTTTATCCATCTTTGATGTCTTGTATTTTTTTTGTTGCAGTTTTATGACATTTATAAATATATTGAAAGTGATGAGAGTGCATCAGAAGATGTAGATGATTCCGGTTACCGGTCTCGGCCAAATGGTGTATCGCAATGGAAGTTAATAAATAAGGACAGGTTGGCTCTTTTACTAGAAGGAAATAAATCTGATGTGGAACAAAGACACGACCAAGACATGGAGGTAACATTCAACATGGAGCTCAAGGACTTCAGCAGATGTATCCTTGAGAGAAAGGGTATTGAGACGAAGACTATATGGGAGATGCACCAAGCAAAAATGAAGGAGAAGCAGAAAGGTAGAAAGAGGTGGCCAAAGGATGATGATGACTATAGCAGCAAAGATAGCGCTGATGATTTCCTTGATGAAAAGTTGTTTGAAGAAGCTAAGCCGATGAAGAAACCAAAGGTGAAGGCCAAAGGGAAAGGAAAGACAAGGCTCCAGAGGAACATTATGAGCCAGAAGCAACTAAAGAGGTAGCTGCTCCTATCTGCTTATGTTACTCCATTTGCATCTCTTCTCATTAAGTAGTTGCCACATCATATTTTTGCCTATGTGAAATGTATGTTAATACTTATGTTATTCCCACTGAGCAGCCTGAGGAAGTGAGGGAGACCGCCCGGATGCTGGTAGCTGACTGTGACCTAGATGTGAGTGTCGAGTAGTACTAGTCTGAAAAATGATGTAGTGGCCTTTGTGGCCTTGGTGATGCCGGTTATGGAAACTTATTCCCCGCAAAAAAATGTATAAACTTATTCAACGCAAGAAATGTATTTGTATGATTTAGTGTACATCCTGTGCTCTCACTTGAGCGTTTGTCTTGGAAGACGTGATGAATTAATTTATGCACATGGTACTACGTGTTGTGAGTTTTAGGGTTATAATCACTAAACGTCTTGCTTTTTCGCAAATTTTTTTACTAGTTGTCCCGCTGATCACCATGTGGCCTCAAGTTTATTGTCTTCCATTCATAGTGGTCTTGCATTTTAGATTTTCCCAAATCCTAAAAAGTTCTGCTGTGCTCGTCTGTGTCCTCGAGCGCACACGCCTCTGCGCCGTCGGATGTTGATCGTGGACATCAGTTGCCGCGGTGTCTTTCTGCGTCGCGTGCAAGTGGCACCTGGTCGGCTTGTGGCCCGTTGGGTGGGAGCGGTGGTCATCGGAAGGGAAGCAGCAGCCTCGTGCCGTTCGCGCAGAGGGCGAGCATTCCTTCCTCGCAATCCTTGGGTAAGCACATCTGGTCTCGATTTTGCGCTTTTCCCGCTGTTCAAATCGACTAGTACATGGTGGATGATGATGTTCTCGTTATGGTTGGCGACATTGGGAATTCGGTGCGCAGGGGATTGGCTACTCGTGGATATAGGATTTGAAGGCAGTTGGGGCTGCTGTGGTGTTGAGGCGAGTTGGTTGGTGTATATTTTTGTGCTTCAGATTCACGTTTGCTTGTTGCTCTAGTTTTGTGAATGACTTGTCTTGTATGTTGTGCCAACCCCCCCCCCCCCCCCCCCCCACACACACACAAACACACAATGTTGTAAGTAGATTTTGTTGCAGTTAGTACTGCACCGTTTGAACATTGCAAATCTAAAGCAATTCACTGTGGGGGAAATTGTTTCTGTTTAATGTATTTTTTGAAATTTTCCGAATTGCATGATGTGGTTTTAGTCTTGGATGATATGTGTGAACAATGCAAATCTAGAGGAAGTAACTGCCTTATGGAAATAGAGGTAAATAGTTTCAATTTTAATGGACAATCGTTTTTTTTTCTGATGTGAAATAGTTGGCTTGACATGGTTCAGATTTTTTGTACATTACTTGCTTGATTTGTTCGGATTTTTTGCTTTTTGAAAATTTCTTTGTTACTTAAAGTACAATCACTTTGACACTTCAGTCATACTTCATATGGCAACAGAGATAAATTTAGTTATTATACAATCACTTTGACACTTTAGTTGCCTGTCATGGCTCCCTGTTTTGCTTCAGTTTCACTAGTAGAAAAAGAGGCTTCCATACGCCCCCATTAGTCCCCAAAATAATCAAACCGCGACTAAAGGGGTCTTTAGTCGCGGTTCGGGAGGAGGCCCGCGACCAACTATCTGGGCCCAGCGCGCGCTGGCGGACGGGAGGGGCTTTAGTCCCGGTTGGCCTGGCCAACCGGGACTAAAGGTCCTCAGGCTGGCCCGAAGGCCTTTAGTCGCGGTTGGCCAGGCCAACCGGGACTAAAGGTTAGACCTTTAGTCCCGGTTGGTCTGCCCAACCGCGACTAATGGCCCGAACCTTTAGTCGTGGTTGGCCAGACCAACCGGGACTAAAGGAGGCCTCATTTTCAAACTCTACCCCCCCCCCCCCCCACGTGGATCGCCTTTTCAGTTTTAGAAAAAACAAAAGAAAATGATGGAAATGTCAAAAAAAATAAAATAAAATAAGTTTCCATGTGATATGTGGTCTAGTTGTTGGGAAAATTAACAAATATGAATTTCGACTTTATTTGCAAAATCTCTCTGGAAATTCTTAAAATGGGCATAACTTTTGCATACGAACTCGGATGAAAAAGTTTTTTATATGAAAAATCATCTACTCAAAAAGTTACATCCGAATTTAACCGGGGGAACCCTGTTAAACATTTTTAGAATCCTCAAAAACCTAACTGAAAAAAAGATACGGGGCTTTTAAGATCTGGAGAGGCAAAAAAATTCAAAAAAATTCAAATTGTGGTCAAACTGTGGTCAAACAATGGTCAAAATAATTATTCTAGAATATTAGTGTTACTAAATAATTATTTCATTTTTTTAAATTTTGGTCAAATCTGGTCAAACTGTGGTCAAACTGTGGTCAAACAATGGTCAAACTAATTATTCCAGAAATATTAGTGTTACTAAATAATTATTGTTTTTTAAAACAATAGTTTCAAACTCAAACAGTGAAATGTGTCACTTCATGCTCAAGCTAAATTCCTGAGGGTTAATAGAATTGACATCCTACTATTGTTAGGAAAACAACAAGTGCAGACTTGGAAACGAGGGAGAATAAAACCCGGAAGTTAAGCGTGCTCAGGCTGGAGTAGTGAGAGGATGGGTAACCGTCCGGGAAGTTAGATTATTTGGAATGATGAGGGGTGATTAGAGATTAGAGGATAAATTGAGCAGTGATGAGGGGTGGTGATTAGAGATTAGAGGTTAAAATAATTCAGAAATTTGAAAATAAAAAATTAAAAAAATTCGCAAAAAAACCAGGTTTAAACCTGCGGAGGAGGCCTTTAGTCCCGGTCAGCCACGAGAACCGGGACTAAAGGACGGGCCTTTAGTCCCGGTCAGCCACAGGAACCGTAGTCGCGGTTCGTAAGAGGCGCGACTAAAGGAGGGGGGGTCTTTAGTCGCGCATATTTAGTCCCGGTTGCACAGCCGGGACTAAAGGCCTTTGCGAACCGGGACTAAAGGCCTTTTTTCTACTAGTGTTTGTTATTTTTTTGCCTCATATGGTGCGTGTTGGGGATATTCCCCACGGTTATAATCCGGCAAAAGGTTTGACCCGGCCTAGAGCTTGAAGGCTCTATGGGTCGGCCTGTTTTTCGGGTTAAGATAAGATGACAAGGAGAAATGCAGGGCTTAGTGACAAGACCCGACAGGAGGCCGGCTCGCAGAGAAGGTCCAAGAAGAGGAAAGTTCCATGACAAGGGAAGCGAGACCCGGCAGAGGATTGATCCGGTTTGGGTTGATTGGTTCGGAAGAGGAGACCCGGTTTGCTATTGCCGGCTCAAGGGATCATACACGGGATGGATACTTCCTGACTTGGAAGGCACATAACATCAACAAGACTTAGAGTTCAATTAAGAGTAGGACTCGAAACCTATTGTAAACCCCAGGGTCCTTGCTATTATATAAAGTGGGCTCTGGGTCGTCTAAAGGAAGTTAGAGACAAGTCATTAGAGACAAGTTTTGGAGACACGTCAATAACTCTTGAGATAGAGGTAGCGAAAGACCGCCCTTGTAATCAAGATCATCATCATCAATATCAATCAAATAAGATGTAGGCTTTTACCTCCACCACGAGGGGACGAACATGAGTTAAACTCGCGTCTCTTGATTTCGACCAACCCCGTTTAAGCGACCACTTAGTTGCGATGGCCTCACAACTTAGTCCTTTTACGAGGACATCTGCAGTGACAAAACCACGATAGTTGGCGTCCACCATGGGACCAACACACGATGGTGTTGTGTTCTTGGAGGGAGCTCTTTAGGGATCGAGAAGCTCACAATTGGCCGGACGAAGAAGAGCTGTCACGGAACAATCGCGCAGTGTAACTCGGCATGGGGAAACTTCGTGTAGAGCTGGTAAAATTCATCGTTTGATGATCAGAGTTATGATTAATTTTGGAGCAGACAGTGTGAGGTTTGAGTTTAAGGAGAGTTAGGGTTGCGCATCTCCGCGCCGCCGTATACGATCATCAGATCGTATCGTCGAAACCGACAGTTTTACTTCAAGGCCGGGTGCGGCCATCGACAATCCGTCAGATCGCTATAGCTGCACACTACTAGAAAAACCCTTACCAGTAGTGCTGGTTTTTTTGCTATTAGTAGCGCGGGCAGGCGCGCTACTACTACGACGCTACAACTATTTTTTAGCAGTAGCATTTGTTTGACCCAGCGCTACTACTACCTATATCTACTAGTAGCACGCCTCTGTCGATCGCTACTGCTAATACTAGTAGCGTGCCCCTACAACCAACGCTACTGGTAAGGCAGCGCTGCTACTACTCCAAAACCCCACGCTACTGCTAGTATTTTTTTATTTTCTATTTTGCTGTATTCGTATTTTTACAGGTTTTATACAATTACAACATACACATACACTGAAACTATATGAAAAAGGAATGTCTCATCATCATCATCGGAGTGGTACAACATAGTCTCATCATATCATCATTATCGAACACAAATGATGTCGATCTCATCATCATCTCGAAATAGCAATACAAGTTAATGATCACATGTCTCTTACATTGTCACCGTAGACACATGTTTCATCATCTACCTAAACTATGACATACGAGATAAGAGTGATCACGATGATCAAAAGCGGTATTGTAGTAGTTTTTGCAGCGGCACTGGTTCTGAATCTCCTGTTGTGCTATGAATCTCAAGTAACTAGCTTCGGCTTCCGCTCTGCTATCAAACCCTTTCTGGCTTCCGCCGAAGAAGCCAGAGACTTGGGCCTGACACTCTGGCCATTCATCATACACACCCAGAACATGCCCTACATACACGGCATACCACTTCGTCACCATCGTTGATCTATATACCTGTCAGAGGTGCACATACATATATATATATATATCATGAAGCGAATTCAACGAAACAGTTATGAAATAGAAGCAACATATATAGTAAACATAGTTAACAAATTTCATCGTACCGAAAGTAATTAACTAGAGCGCGACACCATACATCTAATAGTTTCGTTGTACTGAGAGATTCGAAGTTCGTCGTACAGAAAGTAACAAGTAACTAAACAGACACATTGTTTTTAAGCAGTGCACTCTTCCCATCTGTCCATATCCGGAAGGGTGGACCCAAGCATAGTGAAAGGCGTCATGTCCTGACACTGTAGGGCAATGCGGGTTCGGACGTCAGCTCGCGATATTGGGCCGCCGTAGAACATCCCATTCTCTTCGAGGATATCTTTCATGATGATGGACGCAATTTCCTGCTGGATCCGGCAGAAATCATTTCAAAGTTGATTATCCGGCATGGCTCCAAAGGCTTCAGCCCATCTCTGGATATGGGTATCGGATGAAGATTTCATGCAAAGTGATTGCAGATCCCTTCTGTACTCCATCATTAGATGGATGACGTAGAATCCATCATTCTCACTTCTTGCCGGTTGCTGGATGCAACAGAAGTCAGTCTTGTGGCCGAAACAGAGCCCGGCCTTATTTGTTTTTTTGCATTGGATGTAGCCACCCCGCATGCTGAAGCCCAGCATAGCTCTGTCCAGAACATACTTTATGTGTGTGTAATCTTTCTTTTGTATGTTCTCCGACGGGTCCAAATATAGAGCGCGGGAGTAACGCGGGTAAAGTACGATGAGAACGGCACGACTACACCCCCCGCTGCGCAAAATACACGATCAAGTTAGCCTCCGTGCGTGCAAAGTAATTATTGAAATGCACGAAAGGATGTATGTGTTATAGTGCTATCCGCGGAAGACTTACCCGGGATGATAAGGTAGGAGAATCATTTCTTTGTCCTTATTGCTGACCAAGAATTCTTCGATGTACTGACTCGCATATTGACGGTTGGCGTCGTTGATTGACAAGAATCCCTCATGCATGTAGTATGGGTCCGCGACCGCAAGACCGGTGATTTCTCTCTCCTGACGATGTAGTTCATGTGCAGCGCATACAGGCGGACGAAGTAAAATCGAGTGTCCTCATTTGAAACAACTGGAAGATGTAACCAAACCTCAGGAAGAAGAGGACTGCGGGGCATGTGTGGACGTACATCTTGCAACTGCTTGGCACATGAACCATATAAAGTGGGTATCCTGGATCATCCGAGGCGAGGAGGCTTCTCTCTGTCGAAAGCACATGGTCATGGAGTCTCCTGAGATCCCCTGTTATGGCAGCTAGTGCATTCGCCAGTACCATAGGCTCTCCCGCGACATGGATTAATGGCGTATGTTTCATCGGTACACTATCAACCTTGGTCGAAGGCTGCTGGCTGCTAGAACCAACATTGCCAGCTTTATTGGATTTTCTCGCCGTCGGTCTCTTCCTCTGCTTCTTCTTGGTGGGCTGAGGTGCTGGTGGGTCTTTCAGACCCACCCTAAGCACCACCCCTAGTGTTGCCGGGCTCAGCATTGGACGACTCTGGCTAATTAGTTGAGCTTGGGTGGAACCGGCATCTGGAGGCGTGTCCTGCAAGGATTGCATGAACAAAGACTTCTTGCACTCCCGAGGACGTTCCGGCTCTGGTACATGCATATCATATTCATATGGTTGACTCATTGTTACTTCATTGTCAAAGCCGGTATTGAGATACTGGAGAGGGTTATCAGCCTCCTCCATGTCATGATCCATATCCATGGGGCAGATGGCATCATCTGCCGAACGGTTGGCCCTCCTTCCTCGTGTGTCTCGATCTCAGCAATCAGCACAGACGATGGTTGTACTTGTGTAGGTGGGGTTGTGGTCATACCTTCCTGAGGCCCCGTTTGTGTGCTCCCGGCCACCTCGACACGAAGAAGATTTTTCGGCCACAGGATCGGCCAATTTTTGCATTGGCCAAGCTGCGTGGGGGTCTCCTTAAGACATTATCAGGCATCTGCCGGTGGTGGAACAATCGATCCTTGGGCTTCAGTATAGTACCTTTCCCCACATCCACCAACCCGCCCTTCATGTGGTAAAGGAGGGTGCACGGAGTGGAGTCGGCCTACAAAGACATATACGTGTGGCGTAAGAGATCCAAAAAGAACGGCAACTGAAGATTAATTAATTAATTGAGTTGATGAGGGTGCGACGCGTATTTACCGTGAGGGCATCTAGCTCAGCCAATGTCGACGGCCCGACATTCAAGCCAAAGACGGAGCTAGGGCTGCTGTGAGAGCTGGGTGCAGGAGCAGGTGCTGGAGTAGGTGCGGGTGCGGTTGCCATACTAGGTACGGGTATGGGTGCGGTGTTCATTGAGTTGCTCCCGGTGAAGCCGGGCATGGGAAAATCAGTTGGTGGCGCGTTTGGATTTTGTTGCACCCAGGTGACCACAGTTGGAATCAAGCTTGTAAAGGCAGCCACCATATCATGTCTACAGGCAGCTACCGCTTCCCGGATTGCCTCAGCTTTGGTCTCAGCTTTAGTTTTCTCCATCGCCCGCGCCACCTTCTCGTCGATAGTCACTTGACTGAACTTCTTTCTCTGTCTTTTAGCCTCGGGGTCCTCGGTATAATAGTACTTCCATGTGGCGACGTCCCCGGCGCCATGCACACGTCCATATTGCGGCCGCTGGCCCGGCGGGTGTCCCATCATTATGTTCATGGCCCGGTTGAAAGGAGTGTCCCACTTGTACTTCGCCGACGACTGAGTCGACAAGTTGGTTTCGGCCGCAAGCTTGTGTTGCTCTCTCTGCAAAATGGATCGTGAATCATTTACGAATGCGACTAGAATGCAGTAGACTTCATTGATCAGAAGCTAATATGTAAGATGGTAAAAGGATAATTACCAGTAATCTCATGAATTTCCTAGTCGGCCCGTCGGTGAAAAAAAAATCTTTTTTAGGGTCCCGCAAGAATCGGGCCCTGATGAAGTCGTGCTCCTACTAGTCGGTGAACTCAGCCAATGGGTCTGGGATCCCCTGACGTTCACGTTCTGCGTCCTCCTTAGCCCACACGGGCCTCTTTCCCGTGTAACCATGACTTCCAAGGCGGTGGTTCCCCATGTTCTTTGCCTGCAGCTGCTTGCCTCTCTCCGACCTGGCCTTGGCAGCTTCTTCATCGCAAGTCTCCTTGAATTTTTCAAAGTCCTCTATCATAATTTTCGGATTGTCTGCAATAATCTCGGCGTAGGTTTCATGGTCTACTTCAATCGCCTTTTTCACCCTAGTTTTCCAAGCGCTCAATGCGTTGCTGAACTTCCCTAGGGCTTTGTTGTTGATTTTTTTCATGGCATCATCATCCCATGGGTCGACATCGTCATTCTGACCGGGGAATAGGAATCTTGCATGCAACCTAGTTAGGAGCAGCTTCTTCAAATGTTCATTCTTCCGTATTTTTGTGGTGTTGATGTTAGCGGTATCCCTGTAGGATGCATGTTAGTTGGTTGTCGTAACACGCTGCCACTTCCCGCGACTCTATTGGCTCGAACTCGCCAGGGTGCACCACCGTGACCACCAGTCTTCAGGTGCCGAGCTCATTTGGGCGTCGTGTCCTCTTTTCCTTCTTTCTCTCACTGGCTTGGGAGGTTCTACCTTCCATGTTGTAGTTAGCAACATCATCAGCGCCAGTCTCAATGCCGGTGTCGTTGGTGGCATCAGTGTCGGTGCCGGCGCCACCACCGTCGTCCTCCGTCATGACAAGGGGGTCCTGACATCCGCCAGAAAGTCGAGGTAGGCGTGTGCTCGACCTAATTGGGACTGAGAACCTCCGGCCTCATCGGTGTCAGTCATGTTTCCTAGGGTCCATGTCGTAGTCATTTAATTATCGAGCTTTATATAATAAAGTGAATAATGAAAAAAGTGACTTTTGTTTTGCCGGAAATGTCGTTTCATTCTCGTCGCGACAAATCTCGAGCACTCGATATGTCCAACTTTCTAGCACAAGTTATGCCGAAATTCACGAAAAATTTCGGCATGACCTTTGCTAGAAAGTGCACATATAGAGCGCCTGAAATTTGCCGGAATGGAAATGAATCAACATTTCCGGCAAAACGTTGGTCACTCGCAATCGGTTTCCCTGCAAATGACAATAAGCACTATGTGCTGAAGTAGCATTTCACTAACAAGTGTGAGCATGAGCATACTCATCTGCATGTCAAGTGATGTGTGTCATCACACATGCATGCTATTACTCATGATTCTCTATTTAGAAACAAGCACATACATAGTAGCAGCAACATAAGCTAATTAAAAATCCTCATTTAAAAAATAAACTAAACTACCATTAAAAATCCTCATTTTCAAAATGGACAGCAACATATAAGCTAATTTTCATTTTCTACAGTGCTGCAAAAGTGAAGCTTACTGCCCATAGCTAGCTGGTACTACATATCCTTCAAACTAGCACTGCATGTCCTTGCAATTTTCTCCAATGCCAAAATGGCTCACTGCTGGTCACTACCAAATTGAAACAGGCAAAAATATCTACCAATTGATCGCAAGCTAGAGAGAATTAACAGCAACATAAACTATCAAATGCTACTGCTCATGAACTCAATTTGGACCCCCTACATAGAAAAAATTGGCCCTAATTTAAGAACAGGAGGAAAGGAAGGGGGTGGCTCACCGCGCGTCGGGGTCAGGGTCGCCGGGGCTGAGGGGGTGGTGTCGGGGTTGAGGGCGTCAGCGTCGTGGTCGGGGTCGCCGGGGCTGAGGGGGTTGAGGGCGTCCTTCTCCTCCTCGCCGAGCACCTTGCTGATCGATGGGTTGAGGGTGTCCTTCTCCTCCTCGCTGATTTGCCCTGTCGATCTGTAGAGACCAAATTTGGTCAGAGAGAGAGAGAGGGAGAGAGAGGGAGAGAGAGAGACCTGCCGGCGGAGAGAAGATGGCGTCGGTGGTGGGGACTGCACGGGGGAGCGGAGAAACGGGGGGAGGGGCCGGGGGCGCCACAGGGGGAGGGGGCGACAGGCGGCCGGTGGCACGGGGGAGGGGCGGCACGGGGGAGGGGTCGGGTGCGGCACGCGTCGACGACGGTGTCGGCGGGTGCGGCGTCGGCGGTGGCGGGGATCGATCGGATCGAGCGAGAGTGAGATAGAGGAAAGAGATGTGTGGCTCTGTGTAGGCAACTTAGCTATAGCGCGGGGCAGCAAAACGCGCTATAGCTAAGTTAGCTATAGCGCTGCCCAGCACAAACCGCGCTACTGTTTATTATTTTTCTTTTTCTTTTTCTTTTATTTTTATTTTTCTTTTTCCTTTTCCACAAACTTCCTTCATTTTTCTTTTTCTTTTTATTTTTCCACAAACTTCCTTCATTTTTCTTTTTATTTTTATTTTTCTTCTATTTTATTTTTATTTTTATTTTTCTGTTTCTTTTTCTTTTTCATATTCCACAAACTTCCTTCCTTTTTCTTTTTATTTTTCTTTCATTTCATTTTCCACAACTTATTAATTACTTTTCTTTTTCTTTCATTAATTTCATTTTGCAAAACTTTCTTTCTTTTTCTTTTTCTTTCATTTGCACTTTTCTTTTTCTTATCTTTCATTTGCATTTGTACAAGTTTGTATAGCAGGGGTATATATAGCTCTAGCTAGCTAGGGTTTAATTTGGTCTGTTGTTGGAGCAATACCATTATTACCCTCTGGATAATAATTAGTATAATATATATTACACCATTTGACCGCTAACCGCGGTATACAAAATAGACACACACAAAATTTGTGGATTAGTTTGTCAGCTTGGGCGACGACGACGCTTTAGATTGATCTTCTTCCCTCTTTTGTTCGTTGTCGAATAATTGAGCCCATGGTCGTGAGTTTTCCTTCTCGAGGGATTACGATCTTTCGTAGGTAATGTAGTCTTCATTCTTCTTTTGACGTATGTTTCATCGTCATCAGCATCATCTTCCCTCATCGGATCACCGTACTGGTCGTAGTCTTCCTCATTGGCGACTCCATCCATTCCGGCGATGCTCCTTTTGCTTCTCCTCACGACAACACGGCTGGGATTGATCGGATCAGTTATGAAGAAACATTGTGTCACGTGTTTAGCGTGTACCCATGGGTCATTTTTGGCGATGGCGTTGACGGTGCCGCTATCGGAGTCGGGTATACACATGGTAGTGAAATGTCGGTTTTCTCTTTGTACATTCTTAGCCCATCTGACATGGAACATCGTCGCGCTATGCAATCCAGAGTAGTTAAGCTCCCATATCTCTTCGACCCTTCTGTAATATCTTTCAATTACATTCCCGGTCATGGCTTCCATCGTCACCCCTGAGTTTTGGTCATCACTGTTTATATCTTTCTCCTTCGTGTAGAACGTGTATCCGTTGATATCGTATGCTTGATAAGTCGTGAGGTTGGTCGACGGGCCATGTGCTAAGGCGTATATGAGTGTTCCGTTAGGACAGCCCTCTTCCGGGGGATTAGCCAGAACTCGCTCTTTGAACCAACGCAAGAAAGTGGAGTTGTGCTCTCTAATAACTTCAGCGTCCGTCATGTGCACCCCACGGTCACGGTACTTCTTTGCGATGGTCTCTTTGTGTAGTGCTCTATTGGAAAAGGCAGTGCCTAGGAGACGCTTAGGCACGCCTAGGTGCTAGGCAATGGCCAAACGCCTCGCCTAGGGCATAAATGGAAGTCTAGGCAGGGCAAGCAAGAAATTGTCTACCCAAGCGAGGACTCATACCATATTGCACTGATATGCCAAACGGGCCGTATTCAAATGGCAGTAGCTCGCAGTTAATTTATTTATATGCCCTAAATTAATATCGATACACATATAATACTAACAAATACACCATGATAGTAAAACTATATTATCGCCTAGGCCGCGCCTAGGGTGCTTAAGCATCGCCTAGGCACTAGGCGAGGGCCAATCGCCTCGCTTACGCCTACCGCTTTTTCCAGTGTCACGAAATCTTCTAGCACATCTAGGTGTTGTAGAACTACTAAGTTTGCCCTGTCAAGGTCGTTTTGTCGGCCTGAGCGTAACACATTCACATCCCTATGACCGTTGGTGTGACCTTCGCCTTCGAGCCTTCCACAGTGCTTGTTGACAGGCAAACCAACAACAGGGTCTCCAGTGCCTACTAGATAACTCTCACAGAAAGAGATGCAATATTTGGTCAGATATCCCTGGACTATGCTTCCATCTAGACGGGACATGTTACGAACGAATCCTTTGATGACCCCATTCATCCTCTCGAATGGCATCATGCTGTGCAGAAATGTCGGCCCTAGGTCAATGATGTCGTCCACGATGTGGACATATAGATGCACCATGACATCAAAGAACGCGGGCAGGAAGTACATATCTAGCTCATTCAGTATGACAACGATCTCTTCCTGTAGCCTATGGAGTTGCTTCACACTTATCGACTTTCGAGAGATAGCATCAAAAAAGTGGCATAGGTCAGTAAGCGTCTCACGCACATGTGTGTCCATAATCCCTCTAAGTGCAACTGGGAGTAACTGCGTCATCATCACATGACAGTCGTGAGACTTCATCCCGCTGAACCTTTTTTTCTTAGTGTCCAGATATCTGCTTATCTTCCCACAGTATCCGGAACTAACTTTGATTCCGGCAAGACACTTGAACAATTGATCGACCTCCTTCGGATCTAAGGTGAAGCAAGAGGGGCGGCAATATTGTTCTTCCTTCTTGTTTACTTTTTTTGCCCCTATCTTCCATCTCCGTCTCGATCTCCTCTGATGACTTTTTACCGAGCATTTGGAGATCTTTCGTGATATTCAAAAATTCCAAGTCTTTTCTTGCCTTCGGCCCATCCTTGGTCCTCTCCGGCATGTTCATCAATGTTCCAAGCAAACTCTCAAGGATATTTTTTGTGATATGCATTTGATCAAGGCTATGAGGCGTGTCGAGTTTGGGCCAGTATTCCAAGTCCTAGAAAATAGATCTCGTCTTCCATACCTTCGCAGGGGCTCCGGCGCCTTTTTCTTCATCTTTCCCGGCGAGGGGCACTCTTCCCAGTTCTTCAATAACTCATATATTTCTGCACCGCTACGCTTACGTGGAGGACCTCGATGCTCAGCCTTACCATTGAATAGATCTCCACGCTTTCTCCACGGGTCATCCTTCTCGAGCCATCTTCGATGCCCCATGTACATGATTTTTGAAGACCCGCCATCTTCCAATAGCTGCAGAGAAGTTGTATCATCCATGCACCTCGTGCAGCCGCAATATCCGTGGCACACCTGACCAGAGAGATAGCCGTAACCGAGATAGTCCTGCACCGTGTGATCAGCGCGGCTCTCATGTAGAAATACTCTCCTTTGCTTGCATCCCATGTCTTGGCCGGCGTTGTCCATAAGGTTTGTAGCTCCTCTTTCAGTAACCCAAGATACAGATTTATATCATTTCCCGGTTGTCTCGGCCCTTGAATAAGCATAGCCATGTGTATGTATTTTTCCTTCATGCACAACCAGGGGGGAGGTTGTACATCCATACAAACACGGGCCATGTGCTATGATTGGTGTTCTGGTTGCCAAACGGATTCATGCCATTACTACTAGCACCAAGCACTATGTTCCTTGGATCATTTGCGAAAAAATCAAATTCAGCATTTAATGCTCTCCACTGGCTAGCATCTGCGAGGTGTCTCAGCTTTGGATCATCTCCGTCATCTGGCTTCACCCTCTCCGCGTGCCAGCGCATAAGCTTTGCTTCCTTAGGATCTACGAAATACCGTTGTAGACACGGAGTGATCGGAAAGTACCATACAACTTTCTGTGGAGCTTTCTTTCCGACCTTTTTATATCGTGAAGCATTGCACTTTGGACATATGGTTTTTTTCCCGTGCTCGTTCCGATATATGATGCAATCATTGATGCATGTGTGATATCTAATGTGTGGCAGATCAAGAGGGCACACGATTTTCTTTGCCTCCTCGACACTAGCAGGACACAGGCGTCATGCGGGAAGAACCTTCTTTAGATACTTCAGAAGCTCATCCAGGCTTGCATCTGTCCATTTGTTTTTTGCCTTCGTCTTTAGAAGTTCTAGTGTGAAACTCAAGCGGGTCTCCTCGGGGTTGCAACTATCATACAAAGGAGTCATCAAGTCTACCTCCAGTTGCGCAAGCTTGGCCTCCTCTCTAGAAGCAGCTCTGTCGCTAGTCATCTTCTTGCGAAGCAGGTCTCGAACATGCGGGTCCCGCATGGCTGAACTTAGTAGCGACGAAGACGGCGGCGTGTCCGCGTCTTCTCCTCCTTGAACTGTCTCTTCGCCATCGACATTTCCGAGGCCGTCTTCCTCTTCGGGCACATAATCGGTCATCTCTTCGCCTGGTGGCCCCATGTCATTATTTCTTGCCCCGTCGACGTCCTCATCATCATCATCTTCACTTATCCACCGAGTATGGCCATCCATGAAACCATGCATGAGCAGGTGCGCCTTGAATGTACCACCCTCAAATGGGTCGAGCCTGACTATTCCTTCGCATTTTCGACACGGACATACAACATCCTTCAGTCTTTTTTCATACATGTCGTCCACAGCGGATTGCCAGTATCTTTCCACCATCCTTCCATTGACCTTCATGATCACTTGCGCGCGGAGCAAATATTATAACCACGTATATATGCATGCATGGATCAAATTCATACAAAAATTCGGCATGACCTTCCCTAAACATAGGACATATTGAGTTTGCCCGAAATTCGCCGAAACGGAATTGAATCGACATTTCGGCAAAACATAGGCATCTCATGTCACCCACATTATTTCATTAAATACACAATGTAGGCAACTCAAATTATGCCACACACAATTAGGTATATTCTCATATCGCCCATATATATATATATATATATATATATATATATATATTCCACACAAACACTTTTTCTTGCTCACCTATGTGTCGAGAGGGATATCGAGCACCTTTCTTCTTAATTACCTAGTACCTCTAGATATATAGCTCTAACTAGCTAGCTAGCTAGGGAGAGAGAGCTAGGGAGAGTGGGAGGAGAGGGAGAGGAGAAGAGGGAAGGCATTAATGGAAGGGGGTGGTGGAGGGTAAAGAAGAGGGGGAGGGAGGGCATTAATGGAGGGGGTGGTAGTTGATACGTCTCCATCGTATCTACTTTTCCAAACACTTTTTCCCTTGTTTTGGACTCTAACTTGCATGATTTGAATGGAACTAACCCGGACTGACGATGTTTTTAGCAAAATTGCCAAGGTGTTATTTTTGTGCAGAAATAAAAGTTCTCGGAATGACCTGAAACTTCACGGAGAATATTTTTTGAATTAATAAAAAATACTGGCGAAAGAATCAAGGCCAGGGGCCCACACCCTGTCCACGAGGGTGGGGCGCGCCTACCCCCCCCCTCCCGGGCGCGCCCCCTGCCTCGTGGGCCCCCTGGTGCTCCACCGACCTCAACTCCAACTCTATATATTCACGTTCGGGGAGAAAAAAATCAGAGAGAAGGATTCATCGCGTTTTACGATACGGAGCCGCCGCCAAGCCCTAATCTCTCTCGGGAGGGCTGATCTGGAGTCCGTTCGGGGCTCCGGAGAGGAGAATCCATCGTCGTCATCATCATCAACCTTCCTCCATCACCAATTTCATGATGCTCACCGCCGTGCGTGAGTAATTCCATCGTAGGCTTGCTGGACGGTGATGGGTTGGATGAGATTTACCATGTAGTCGAGTTAGTTTTGTTAGGGTTTGATCCCTAGTATCCATTATGTTCTGAGATTGATGTTGCTATGACTTTACTATGCTTAATGCTTGTCACTAGGGCCCGAGTGCCATGATTTCAGATCTGAACCTATTATGTTTTCATGAATATATGTGACTTCTTGATCCTATCTTGCAAGTCTATAGTCACCTATTATGTGTTATGATCCGTTAACCCCGAAGTGACAATACTCGGGATACTTACCGGTGATGACCGTAGTTTGAGGAGTTCATGTATTCACTAAGTGTTAATGCTTTGGTCCGGTACTCTATTAAAAGGAGGCCTTAATATCCCTTAGTTTCCAGTAGGACCCCGCTGCGACGGGAGGGTAGGACAAAAGATGTCTTGCAAGTTCTTTTCCATAAGCACGTATGACTATATTCGGAATACATGCCTACATTACATTGATGAATTGGAGCTAGTTCTGTGTCACCCTATGTTATAACTATTGCATGAGGAATCGCATCCGGCATAATTCTCCATCACCGATCCAATGCCTACGAGCTTTTCACATATTGCTCTTTGCTTAGTTACTTTACCGTTGCCACTGTTACAACTACTACAAAACTGCTACTGTTACTTTTGCTACCGTTACCACTACTATCATATTACTTTGCTACTAATACTTTGCTGCAGATATTAAGTTATCCAGGTGTAGTTGAATTGACAACTCAACTGCTAATACTTGAGAATATTCTTTGGCTCCCTGTCGTGGAATTGTCACGGCAGATGTCCTCGAGCAAGGACTTAGTCGTGGAGCCATCGCCGCTAGGAAGCTTAAAGGGGTTAAACGGGACAAAGGACACAAAGATTATACTGGTTCGGCCCCTTAAGTTGAAGGTAAAAGCCTACTTCCAGTTGAGGTGGTATTGCTTAGGGTTTCGATGACCAGGAGCTAAACCGCTCTGCTTGGCTATCGATCTGATCTTACTTGTCCTGAACAGCCGCCGGGTCGTCCCTTTATATAGAGAGGTTAACGCCCAGCGGCTCTCGGAGTCCCGGTCGGCTTATAAACAGCGTCCGGCTCGGACTCCTAACTATTCTTGCCTTACACTACAAGTCACGCCTTACGGCGGTTTACCACTACGGGCCTTAAGCCGCCTCTGGGCCTTAAGCCCATTACTGACCCGCCATCTTCGAGCTTGATTATGGGCTTCATGCGATGATCGTCTCAATGTAACCCGGCCCCTCCTGGGCGGGTGACACCAGTAGTTATATCCCCAACATTAGGCCCCAGATTGATTTGAACTAGTTCATGTCAATCTTCAATACCTTAAGAGAAAATCTTCCGGCTTCTGTTTGCGCGAAGGTTATAACCCGCCATGACGTCATCTTCTGGATTCTTGGTAACCCGCCGTGACGTCATCTTCCATTAATGCACGTTCCGTCCAATGTATCTCAACGGATCCTTATCTTAATAACTATCCCAAAAATCGAGGCGCCTCTGCAGCTGGATAATCATGTCTTCAGCCTCCTCGTTTCTCCCGCCCACTCATCAGCCGTCCCTTATAAATAGGCCCGGCCCTCAGGTCTTCGTCACTCTTCTCTTTCCATCGTCTTCCTCCTCTCGACACGCCAAAGCCCGAGCTCCGCCGCCGCCGCCGCGCATCCCGTCTGCACCAACCAAGGCCGCTGCATCGACCTGTCTTGACCAGAGAATCGCGACGCATCTCCGCTGCTCGTCAGCACCAGTAAGTCCTCGCCGTCCCGTATACTAGATCCACATTAGGGTTCGCAAGTTCTTCTGTGTTCTTCGTGGTTCCTTGCGATTCCTTCGCAGTTCTTCCACAATGGCTCCCTTTGATCCAAGAGTAATGCACAACTCCGGCGGTAGTCGTTTCACGCCCATTTTCAATATTAGCAGACCCCTTTTGCTTGCAAAAAGACCTCATTTAGAGCTTATGAACTTCTCCGTATCAGTTTTTAGGTCTAGAAATTTTTCCTTTCTGGACGATCGTTTGATCCAAAATAATCCCTGTAATCTGTGAAACTTGTTTGTGCAACACTTAGGCAAAAACTGCATCTGTTAACCATGGCGGGTCATATCGCCGGCTTAAAAGAAGCCATGCTTGTGAAATTTCTGGATCATTCATAATAGAGTTAAATAACTTAATTGCTCATGATATCCACGGCGGCTTAAATAACCTGACACAATTAACCATATATCATTAGGCCCTTTCATAAGCCGCCATCTTGAATACTAAACTGAAATTTTCCTCCGGCTTAAATTTGAACCGGAAACTTTATTTTGTCATAGGCTTCCATCTTTCACAATGCCACCTAAGGCTCCCAAAGCACCCATCACATGCAACTGGGTTAGATCCAACGTCACCGACAGCATCTTAGCTGACTTCGTGAAAACGGGTTATCTGCCAAAGAAAGAGGTCATGTCCTATCGTGCTCCTAACCCGTCAGAAGAGAGGCCTCAACCCAAGGATGGGGAAGTTGTCATATTTACTGATCACATGAACCGGGGCTTTGCTCCTCCCGGCTCAAAATTCTTCAAAGATGTCCTGCACTTCTTTGACCTGTGACCTCAAGACATCGGACCCAATTCCGTGTCAAACATCTGCAACTTCCAAGTGTTCTGTACCTCGGAGAAGAACCCAGCTTGCTGCTCTTTAGGGAGTTATTTTACCTGAACCGCTAGAATGAATGTGCCAACGGGCCTAGCTTGGAACTTGGCGGAATTTCAATCCAACGACGGAGAGATTGTCTCTTTCCTTATGCTGAGCCGCCAAGCCACCCGAAAGATTGGAACCAGACATGGTTCTACTGCCAGGACACTTCTCCGGCTGACGAGAACCCTCTGCCCGGCTTTCGCGCCCTGCGTCTGGAATCAAATCACCCCTTGCCAGACAAATTATCTCAAGCTGAACGTCAACCACTTACACCCACCATCAACAAAATCAAAGCTCTTCTGGGGAACGGCTTGAATGGTATTGACCTGGTCCGGGTCTGGGTTGCCTGGTGGGTGATTCCTTTAAGCCGCCGCCCCGGCTTGATGTGTGATTACACAGGCCGGATAGATGATCCTCTACGACACAGTCCAGACGACTTACCTGAGGACGTCATTGATGATACAACCAAGTCGCTTCTAAACGAGAGCCTGGCAGATTGCGGGAGAATGGGCTTAAGCCCTTTCTGCAAGACTAACCCAGCTCCTGCGGTAAACCATTGACCTGAATGCTTCTCCTTCCATTTTAACGATTTTGTCTTAACTTACTAATCTTTGTTGTATTTTACAGGCTAATGATAAATTCTGGAAGGTCAAGTATGACCATGAAGCTGCCAAAAAAGCCAAGAAAGTTAAAAAAGCCGCCAGGAAAGCCGCTCCCCGTAAGAAGGGGAGTAAACCTAGCGCCTCAGACCTGCTTCGTCTGGAAGACACCTCCGAGTCAGAGGTAGTTTTTGACTCTTTAGGCTCCTTTTTTAACCATCTTATTGACACGGATTATCAGCAGGAGGATACTGGAACAAGTGACGAAGTGAATGAAGAGGTAACTATAATTTCATCCGACTCCGAGCCTTTGCCGAGACGGAAAGTTCGAAGAGTAACCCGGAAAGTAAGATTTTCACATCCTTTAGCTTATCAAGATCCTCAATTTCTTTTGAAGCGACAGATTTATGAGAGCCGGAGGCAGATCCGAACCAGCAAAGACGCAGACCTCTCCTCCGGCTTACCCGAAGCATCAAGGAAGCGCCGGACTGAGGTTATCTCCGACTTATATCCTTTTCATCCTTTGGCGGGCGTCACTCGTCAACCACTCAATTCTTCTGATTCAAACTACCACGGGACTTCACCTTCCTCCGGCGACTCAATGCAGTCTAGCTTGCCGGCCTTCAAGACCGCACCCGGGTAATGATGATCAGCTTAATTTGTGCATATCTTACTCTTGTTTTTGCACTAACTCTTTGACTTTCAGTGTACAAGTAAAGCCCAGCAAGAGGGCGAAGAAAAATAAGCCGGCCGAAGAGCTAGTCCTGACTGAACCTGAGGCTTCTGCTCATGAGCCGCCGTATGCACCAGCTCCAGAAACCACCACTGCTCCATTTGATGAACAAGTCATTGAAGGTTTTGATAACCCGGAGATCCCCAGCCCGGCTCATCCAGATGATCCGGACGTTGTAATCACCCGGACAGAGTTTGTCGAACCGGGAAGACCCACCGTGTTAGCTAGATGCTTTGCCAAGGAAGAACTGGAACGCCGCAGGGCCAGGCTGGACATCACTGACTATGCTAATCTGAGCATTGGAGATATTGTCTCTGGCTATGTTAATCAAGTGCACAACAGCCGGGACCTGGAAATTGATATGGTGAAGCAAATACAGCAAAAATCTGAGGTATGACTCTCTTGCTTACTCCATAGTTATCCTTACCATGCCAGCCCCCAAGTCTATGACTTATGATAAAATATGTTGTAGACTTAATACCGGCTTAATAATTACTGCAAGAAAACCGGCTTACCTGGTAACACTCAAGGGCCGGCTTAAACAGCATAGTTGACCCGGTTCTTTCCTTACTTTAATCAAGTAGTTGAGCAACTTTACACATTAGCCCCCAAGTGCCAAGTACCTTTGCCTGCAAAGTGCTTGGGACTTATTTTCATGAACCGGCACTGTAAATAGAGCTCTTCAGCATACATTAGCCCCCAAGTGCCAAGTGTCTTTGCTTGCAAAGTGCTTGGGACTTAATGTTGCATTATAATCACCCTAACTGTAACCCGGAATTTGTACAGGCCGCCTGTAAGAAATTTGAATCGGAAATCTCTGATCTAAAGAACCGCCTGAAGACTCAGGAAAGTGAGACCCAAAAGGCCAATTCCAAATTTGAATTCAGTGTATCTGCACAAGAGAAACTGAAGAAAAAGTTTGAAGCAGAAAGAAAAGCTTGGGCGGATGAGAAAACTGCCTTGCTCAGCCGGGCCGAACAAGCGGAGGCCGCTCTTACTGAAAGAACCGCCGAACTTTCCGGCTTAAAACGCCATGTATCTCAGATGGTCTCCGCAATTTTCGGTAAGTTACTCTGTAAGTTTCTAACTAGTTTATATCGTTCATTTCCCAGAAGTATCACCATTGCCATCAGCTCACCTGACTTTGTCATGCAGGCCCCAGGAGCTCCAATCTTAATCAAAATGTGCTGACCAAATTGAAGGCGGTTTATACCTTGGTAGAGCAACTTTACACCGGGTCACAGCGTGCCTTAGCCGTTGTGGCTCTATCAAATGAAGTTCCCACTCACCTGGCAGATGTACTCAGGCAGCTTGCCGTACTTCCTCAACGTTTCCAAGAGTTGAGACGGGCTTCTGCAAGAGCCGGAGCTATAGCCGCTCTGAGCCGGGCCAAGGCGTTTCTACCGGAGCTAGACCCGGCCGACATCGCCCTTGGATACCCCAGTTTGAAGGAAGACGGCACCCCTTTTGACCAGAAAGACTTCGCCGCCTGTGTGAAGAGCGTGCGTCCGGTGGCCACGTTGATTGGTAATGATACAGACCTTACCAAGTATCAACCGGGCTATGACGCGGAGAATCAGAGGATCCCAACACCATGCTACGAAGCAATCAGCTTGATTCCTCCGACTCGTAAGCATACCTTCGCCCCTAAAGTTGACCCGGCCGAGTTAATTGATGATGAGGCTCAATTTGAAGCCTTGAGTGGCATTGACTGGAAATCATCAACCTTCCAGGTCATGGACACAACCGGAGGAGCGGAGAGGGATGACCCGGAAACCTCAGGCCAACAACGCCCTTGATCTCGCAGGCGGCTCATATGATGTCTTAAAAGACGATGCCTCACCTTTCGGACTCGGGGAGTCATGTAATAGAGTAGGACGAACACTTAATTTTGTCGTGCCATCGTGCACGTGTGTAGTGCTTAACTCTGTTTAAATTGCTCTTTTATATTCTTTCGGGTTATGTTTGACCCTCTGCTTTCCTTAAGTTTAAATAGCTGTCTTTAATTGTCCTGCATAGAAAACAAGTCACAAGTCTCTAGGCGGCTTACTGCACGGAGAGTCATATAACCCGGAATATGAATCAAAGTCATAATAAACCGGCTCTCAATTATATCTTCGAGATAACCATAATAGCATACCTGCAAGCCTTCAAATACACTTCCAGGTTATGTAACCAGAATAATGAGGTTGAGAGCTCAACTCCGGTTTAATAAGCCAGCATATATAATGCTTACTATGTGCTATCAACATTATTAATCAAGGCTAAGCCGGTGGAATAAGAACCACCCTTGAATACTTTAGATATGATCAAAAGAACTGGTTTGCAACAAAAAGATGTCAAAAATTTGGAGGCTTCTGATTCGAATACGACCAGAGAACCGTCCCAAAGGGGTTAAGCTAAGATTCGAATACGATCATATAGCCCCCAGTGGCTTTGGCGTTGCCGATCAAGAGGGTACCGACAGCTATGTTCTCTTTGGTTCGAATATGACCTATGTTTGAACAGGAAGCCCCCAAATGACCTTGAGAGTTTTTTAACGGCGCTGATTCGAATACGATCCACGTCGGTTCCCAAAGAGGGTTAAGCTATGATTCAAATATGATCAAGAAAAACTCCCCAATGAGCTCGGCAATATGCCAATCAAGTGGGTATCGATAGTTATGTTCTCTTTGGTTCGAATACGACCTATGTTTGAACAGGAAGCCCCCAAGTGATCATATTTTTAACGGCTAGATTCGAATACGATCATAAGCCGGATCAACCTCCAAGTGACCATGTAATATTATAATGAAAATAATAATGATACATTTACCTTTGGAGGAAAAAAGGACAGAGGTCCTGCTTTATTATTTATCTCAATATATACATGGCTATAGAAATATGTACATTATGAGAGCCGGTGGCTCAAGTGTAATAAGGCCGAAGCTGAGCTATGTTCCACGGCCGGCGGGTCTCCTCCTCCGACTTACGTGAATCTTTGTGCTCCCGAACATCGATAAGGTAGTATGACCCGTTGTGCAAGTTCTTGCTGACCACAAAGGGCCCTTCCCAAGGCGGGGATAACTTGTGTGCGTCTGTTTGATCCTGGATGAGCCAGAGCACCAGATCACCTTCCTGAAAGACCCTGGACTTAACCCGGCGGCTGTGATAGCGGCGCAGGTCTTGTTGGTAAATCGCCGAGCGAGCTACTGCTACGTCACGTTGTTCGTCCAACAAGTCAAGAGCATCTTGACGCGCCTGCTCATTATCCGCCTCGACATAAGCCGCCACTCGAGGCAAGTCATGACGGATGTCGCTAGGGAGGACCGCCTCCGCTCCATAAACCATGAAGAAAGGCGTGTAACCCGTAGACCTGTTAGGAGTAGTATTGATGCTCCATAACACGGAGGGTAACTCCTCCACCCAACAACCCGGCGTCCGTTGCAAAGGGACCAAAAGCCGGGGCTTGATGCCCTTCAAGATTTCCTGATTGGCTCTCTCAGCCTGACCATTGGATTGAGGGTGAGCCACTGATGAAACATCAAGCCGAATATGCTCTCGTTGACAAAATTCCTCCATGGCGCCTTTAGACAGATTGGTACCATTATCAGTTATAATGCTGTGTGGAAAACCAAAGCGAAATATCACCTTTTTCATGAACTGGACCGCCGTGGCTGCGTCACACTTACTAACTGGCTCTGCGTCTACCCACTTTGTAAACTTGTCAACCGCCACCAAGAGGTGGGTCTTTTTATCCTTGGACCTTTTGAAAGGCCCAACCATATCAAGCCCCCAGACTGCAAACGGCCAAGTGATTGGAATCATCCTCAACTCTTGAGCCGGCACGTGAGCCCGTCTTGAGAACTTCTGACAACCGTCACATTTGCTGACCAAGTCCTCTGCATCAGCATGAGCCGTCAGCCAATAAAAACCATGACGAAAAGCCTTGGCCACAAGGGATTTTGAGCCGGCATGATGGCCACAATCCCCCTCGTGAATCTCACGTAAAATTTCTTGACCTTCCTCAGAGGAAACACAACGCTGAAAAGCTCCAGTGACACTGCGATGATGCAGCTCCCCATTGATAATTATCATTGACTTAGATCGCCGGGTTATTTGTCTGGCCAAAGTTTCATCCTCAGGCAATTCTCCCCGGGTCATGTAAGCCAAGTATGGCACTGTCCAATCTGGGATAACATGGAGAGCCGCCACCAACTGTGCTTCTGGGTCAGGAACAGCCAAGCCTTCCTCTGTAGGCAACTTGACAGAAGGGTTATGTAGAATATCCAAGAAAGTATTAGGCGGCACTGGCTTTCGCTGAGAGCCCAGCCGGCTTAATGCATCAGCCGCCTCGTTCTTTCTGCGATCGATGTGCTCTACTTGGTAACCCTGAAAGTGTCCAGCAATGGCATCAACTTCGCGGCGATAAGCCGCCATGAGGGGATCCTTGGAATCCCACTTGCGTGATACTTGTTGGGCCACTAAATCTGAGTCGCCAAAGCACCTTACCCGGCTTAAGCTCATCTCCTTAGCCATCCGAAGACCATGGAGCAAGGCCTCGTACTCAGCTGCATTGTTAGTACAGGGAGACATCAACCGTAGTACATAACGAAGCTTGTCACCTCGAGGGGAAGCTAACACAACTCCAGCCCCGAGCCCTCCAATTGCCTGGACCCGTCAAAGTGAATAGTCCAGTATGTATTATCCAGTTTCTCTTCAGGCACCTGCAGCTCTGTCCAATCGTTGATGAAATCCACCAATGCTTGAGATTTGATAGCAGTGCGTGGCACGTATTTTAGACCATGAGGCCCAAGCTCTATAGCCCACTTAGCAACTCTTCCTGTGGCTTCTCTATTTTGGATGATATCTCCTAGGGGAGTAGAACTGACGACAGTGATAGGGTGGCCCTGGAAATAATGCTTAAGCTTCCGGCTTGCCATGAACACCCCATAAACAAGCTTCTGCCAATGTGGATACCGTTGTTTGGACTCAATGAGTACTTCGCTGACGTAGTAAACTGGCCGATGAACCGGATGCTCCTTACCCGCTTCCTTACGCTCCACCACCACAGCTACACTGACGGCTCGTGTGTTAGCGGCGACATACAGCAATAAAGGCTCCTTGTCGACAGGAGCAGCAAGGACTGGCGGCTCAGCTAGTTGTTTTTTCAAATCCTCAAAAGCAGCATTAGCAGCATCATTCCAAACAAAGTCATCTGTTTTCTTCATCATCTGATACAGTGGCATGGCCTTTTCACCCAACCGGCTTATAAACCGACTCAAAGCAGCGATGCGACCCGCCAGACGCTGGACGTCATTTATGCACGCCGGCTTAGCCAGAGAGGTGATTGCCTTGATCTTCTCCGGGTTAGCCTCAATGCCTCTGTGAGAAACCAGAAAACCGAAGAGCTTGCCTGCAGGAACACCAAAGACACACTTGGCCGGGTTAAGCATCATCTTGTAGACCCGGAGATTATCAAAGGTCTCTCTCAGATCATCTATCAAGGTCTCCTTCTTTCTGGATTTGACCACGATATCATCCACATAGGCATGAACGTTGCGCCCAATCTGATTATGAAGACAATTCTGCACGCAACGCTGGTAAGTCGCCTGTGCACTCTTGAGCCCAAAAGGCATAGACACATAACAGAAGGCTCCAAAAGGAGTAATGAACGGTGTCTTCTCTTGGTCCTTAACAGCCATTCTGATCTGATGGTAACCAGAATACGCATCCAAAAAACTCAAACGCTCATAGCCCGCCGTAGCATCAATAATTTGATCAATACGAGGGAGAGCAAAAGGATCAGCCGGACAAGCCTTGTTTAAATCCGTATAATCCACGCACATACGCCAGGTGCCGTTCTTCTTGAGCACGAGCACCGGGTTAGCTAACCATTCTGGATGAAAGACTTCAACGATAAACCCGGCCGCCAAGAGCCGGGCTACTTCCTCACCAATGGCTTTCCGCCTCTCCTCATTAAACCGCTGGAGGAATTGCCTGACTGGCTTAAATTTCGGATCAATATTGAGAGTGTGCTCAGTGAGTTCTCTTGGTACACCCGGCATGTCAGAAGGTTTCCATGCAAAGATGTCCCTGTTCTCACGGATGAACTCGATGAGCGCGCCTTCCTATTTCGGATCCAGATTGGCACTGATGCTGAACTGTTTAGATGAGTCACCTGGAACAAAGTCAACAAGTTTAGTCTCATCAGCTGACTTAAATTTCATTACCGTCTCATGCTCCGTGGTTGGCTTTTTCAAAGACGTCATATCTGCCGGGTCAACATTATCCTTGTAAAACTTCAATTCCTCTGTCGCACAAACAGATTCAGCGTAAGCAGCGTCACCTTCCTCACACTCCAAGGCTATCTTTTGGCTGCCATGAACCGTAATGGTCCCATTGTGACCCGGCATCTTGAGCTGCAAATACACGTAACACGGCCGTGCCATGAACTTGGCGTAAGCCGGCCGCCCAAATAAAGCATGGTACGGGCTTCTTATTTTAACCACCTCAAAGGTTAGTTTTTCCGCCCTGTAGTTGTACTCATCTCCGAAGGCTACTTCCAGCTTGATCTTACCGACTGGATACGCCGACTTACCGGGCACCACCCCATGGAAAACAGTGTTGGACTGGCTGAGGTTTTTATCAGTTAATCCCATACGACGGAAGGTCTCATAATAGAGGATGTTGATGCTACTGCCTCCGTCCATGAGCACTTTAGTCAATTTATACCCCCCAACCTGGGGAGCCACCACCAAGGCCAGGTGACCCGGATTATCAACCCGGGGAGGATGATCTTCCCTACTCCATACAATAGGCTGCTCAGACCATCTTAAATAGCGTGGAACCGCCGGCTCAACAGCATTCACAACCCTTTTATGAAGCTTCTGATCTCGCTTGCACAGACTGGTAGTAAACACATGATACTGTCCACCATTGAGCTGCTTTGGATTGGTCTGGTATCCCCCCTGCTGCTGCTGTTGATTACCCTGGCCAGGTTGCTGATTAAAACCCCCTTGAAAATTCTGAGAATTGGAATTTGAGCCGCCGCCCGGGCCATGAAAGCCGCCGGCGCCTGAGCCGCCGCCCTGCCCATTGTTGCCATTAAAAGCGTTTGAATTTTTGAAGGCTTTCATGATTGCGCAGTCTTTCCATAGATGAGTGGCCGGCTTCTCCCTAGAGCCATGCCTTGGACAAGGCTCATTCAACAACTGCTCAAGCGTCGGGCCTGACCCGCCGGCTCGGGGAGGTGGTCTCCCCTTACGTCGGTGGTTGTTACCCTGCGCATTGGCGTTGGCCACAAACTCCATACTGCCATCAGCCTTACGTTTGTTACCTCCCTGGTTCGCCGGGTTATGCTGAGGGCCCTTGCCATTGCCATTCTTCTTTCCCTTCCCTATCCTTTCATCATCCGATGCGGGATCCTTGGTACTATCAGAGTCGGCGTACTTGACCAGAGCCACCATCAGCATACCCATATCATTGCAATCGCGCTTGAGCCGCCCGAGCTTCATCTTCAGGGGCGCAAAACGACAATTTTGCTCCAACATTAAAACTGCAGAGCCGGCATCCATTTTATCAGACGAATGTATTATCTCTTTGACCCGGCAAACCCAATGGGTTGTAGACTCGCCCTCCTGCTGCTTGCAGTTAGTCAAATCCACAATTGACATAGATTGCCCACATGTATCTTTGAAGTTTTGGATGAACCGGGCTTTTAGCTCTGCCGATGACCCGATAGAATTAGGCGGCAGTCCTTTCAACCAAGTGCGGGCGGTCCCATCCAACATCATGGTGAAGTATTTGGCCATTGCCGCTTCGCTGACCTCTAGCAACTCCATAGCCATCTCGTAGCTCTCGATCCATGCTCCGGGTTGTAAATCAGCCGTATAATTAGGTACCTTCCTAGGTCCTTTGAAATCCTTGGGCAGACGTTCATTACAGAGAGCCGGCACCAGACAAGGGACACCTCCGGTCCTCGCAGGTATACCCGCCTCGATAGAAGCCGTCGGATAAACCGGGAGGGGCTGGTAAGCCGTCAACTGAGGCATCTGCTCCGCCTCTTGCCGTGCTCTGTCTGGGTCTGCCGCGTTAAAGGCTCCATTATGAGCCGGGCCGTGGCCAGCTGGCAAGTCACGGCATCGGACGTTGCTTGAGCCGGTCGCTGAAACCATGTGTCTGCTATAACTTGGGCTCCGGCCTGGACGAGGGGTTGAATGAATCCTGTCCCGGCTATATGAATATGCCTCCTGTTGCGCCAGAGCCGTCTGAAGAAGTTCTCTGACCCAGCGGGTTTCGACCGCCGTTGGAGAGTCGCCCTCGATTGGGAGAGCCGCCAGTCGCGCCGCCGCGGCGACCATGTTTTCCAACGGGTTGGCATAATGACCCGGTGGTATTGGCACGTACTGAGGCGGGGTAGTGTTCACACGGGGAGGCCCCATCACTTGCGGCTGAGTCGGCGTTCCAGCCCCGGGTGCCGTGATCTCTGGCGGGTTACTGGGCCCGGCACCAGGCGTGTTGAAGAGGTTTCGAGGATCGTAAACCGGAGGGAGTCGAGATTGAGCTTTCTGATGCCTCCTTCTCATGATCTCATTGGATGCGTTCTGATCCATCGTGAGCCGGAAAGACTGCGCCTGAATCAGCTGAGTCTGGGCGTCGAGAGCCGCCCGCTCTGCAGCCATCCTGATCCCTTCCGCTGCCAGATCTTCCTTGGCTTTCGCTATATCCAGCTTTAACTGTGCCACCTCCGCATCATGCTGAGCTTGATCCGCTGGGACGACCGTAGCGGTTAACAGGGCCGCCATCTTATCTGTGAGATCCATTAGCACCTGAGCCGGCGAGTGCGCAGGGCCCCCTGCCCCAGCGGGGTTTTGAACAGGTTGTGCGCTGGCCATGAAGATTCCAACCCGGCTGGGTGGCTCAAAGGGGTCCGGAATACTGTTGCCATCGGAATAACCCTTGAGCCTGCCATCTTGAAGTTGATATAACGAGTTCGTCTCATCTGTGGACGACTCGTCGTCAGAGCGAGCGGCCGTCTCATCGCCAGATCCGGATCCTTCAGAGAGTCCTCCATGGACGCATCCCACGAAAGCACGCCTCAAGGCAGGCAAAGTCCGGGCGGGTCTCGCACGCTGAGCCGTCTCGATGAGGTCGGCGCAGAGGTCCGGCTCAGGGCCCGGCTCGCCAATCTTGCCAATGAAAATGTGGATTCTGCCGAAGGGGACCCGGTACCCGTACTCGATTGAGCCGGCGTCGGGGCCCCAGCTTGCATCGTCGATGTAGAGCTTGCCGCAACGACTCTTGGCCATCCGGCCCACAGCGTATCCCTTGAGCCCTTCGAAGCTGCCCTTCAAGAACTCAAATCCACCGTGCCCTGGCCCCACGGTGGGCGCCAACTGTCGTGGAATTGTCATGGCAGATGTCCTCGAGCAAGGACTTAGTCGTGGAGCCATCGCCGCTAGGAAGCTTAAAGGGGTTAAACGGGACAAAGGACATGAAGATTATACTGGTTCGGCCCCTTACGTTGAAGGTAAAAGCCTACTTTCAGTTGAGGTGGTATTGCTTAGGGTTTCGATGACCAGGAGCTAAACCGCTCTGCTTGGCTATCGATCTGATCTTACTTGTCCTGAACCGCCGCCGGGTCGTCCCTTTATATAGAGAGGTTAACGCCCAGCGGCTCTCGGAGTCCCGGCCGGCTTATAAAGAGCGTCCGGCTCGGACTCCTAACTATTCTTGCCTTACACTATAAGTCACGCCTTACGACGGTTTACCATTACGGGCCTTAAGCCGCCTTTGGGCCTTAAGCCCATTACTGACCCACCATCTTCGAGTTTGATTCTGGGCTTCATGCGATGATCGTCTCAATGTAACCCGGCCCCTCCTGGGCGGGTGACACCAGTAGTTATATCCCCAACACTCCCCTTGTGTCGAAACAATAAATTTGGGTTGAATACTCTACCCTCGAAAACTGTTGCGATCCCCTATACTTGTGGGTTATCAAGACTATTTTCTGGCGCCGTTGCCGGGGAGCATAGCTCTATTCTTCGAGTCACTTGGGATTTATATCTGCTGGTCACTATGAGGAACTTGAAAGACGAAAGAACTAAGATTTTTCCCTCAACTACAAGGGAAGGTAAGGAATTGCCATCTAGCTCTGCACTTGATTCACCTTCTGTTGTGAGTAAGCTTGCGACACCTACACATGCTATTGATTCTGATAGGTCGCATGTTATAGATGATGCCACTTCTGCTATGCATGATACTTGTGATGAAACTACGTCTATGATTGATACTACTGTGCCACTAGGTGAATTTCTTGATGAACAACTTGCTAGGGCTAGAGAGAATGAAATTATTGAAACTGATAATATTGATGAAAGTGATGATGAAGATTCTCCCCCTAGATATGAATTGCCTGTTGTGCCTGAGGGTTATGTTATGGATGAAGAAACTGCTAGAGACTTTCTTGCTTGCAATGATAGGAATGATCTTAAGAAATTATTAGCTAAGCTTAAAGAAAAATCTTTGAATGCTAGAATGAAATATGACCCTGCTTTTGCTACTTCACCTATTTGTGTTACTGATAAGGATTATGATTTCTTTGTTGATCCTGAGATAATTACTTTGGTTGAATCTGATCCTTTTTATGGCTATGAATCTGAAACTGTTGTGGCACATCTTACTAAATTAAATGATATAGCCACCTTGTTCACTAATGATGAGAAAACTCGCTACTACTATATCCTTAAGTTATTTCCGTTCTCATTAAAGGGTGATGCTAAAACATGGTTAAATTCTCTTGATCCTGGTTGTGTGCGTAGTCCCCAGGATATGATTTATTACTTCTCTGCTAAATATTTCCCCGCTCATAAGAAACAAGCTGCTTTAAGGGAAATATATAATTTTGTGCAAATTGAAGAAGAGAGTCTCCCACAAGCTTGGGGGAGGCTTCTCCAATTACTTAATGCTTTGCCTGATCATCCTCTCAAGAAAAATGAAATACTTGATATGTTTTATAATGGACTAACCGATGCTTCCAGAGACCACCTGGATAGTTGTGCTGGTTGTGTTTTCAGGGAAAGAACAGTTGATCAAGCTGAATTGCTATTGAATAATATGTTGACTAATGAAAACAATTGAACACTTCCTGAACCAACTCCTAAGCAAACTCCGAAGAAAAGGGGTATTCTATTTCTCAGTGCTGAAGATATGCAAGAGGCAAAGAAATCTATAGAAAAAGGTATTAAAGCTGAAGATGTTAAGAATTTGCCTCCTATTGAAGAAATACATGGTCTTAATTAGCCTCCTGTTGAGGAAACACGTGGTCTTGATAACCCGACACAGGTAGTAAAGGTAAATTCTCTCTATAGATTTGATGAAGGTGATATTCCTCGTTATAAGTCTGCTAGCCAATGCTTAGATGAGTTTGGTAATTTTATTGTTAAACAAGAAAACTTCAATGCTTATGTTGGTAGACAATTGAAACGAAATGCTTATATGATTGAACACTTGAGTGATTATATGTCTAGAGTTAAAGGTGAACTTAAACTCATTAGTAAACATGCTTCTATGGTTACCACTCAAGTAGAACAAGTGCTGAAAGCTCAAAATGATTTGCTCAATGAATTAAATAATAAGAAGAATGATAGTGCTGTTAGAGTTATGACTAGAGGGGGTAAAATGACTCGGGAACCTTTGTATCCTGAGGGCCACCCTAAGAGAATTGAGCAAGATTCTCAGAAAACTAATGTTGATGCACCTAGTCCTTCTAAAAAGAAGAAAAAGATAAATGATAGGACTTTGCATGCTTCTAGTGAACCTGTTGTTGACACACCTGAGAATCCCAATGATATTTCTATTTCTGATGCTGAAACACAGTCTGGTGATGAACATGAACCTAGTGATAATGTTCATGTTGATGCTCAACCTAGCAATTATAATGATGTAGAGATTGAACCTGTTGTTGATCTTGATAACCCTCAATCAAAGAATCAACGTTATGATAAGAGAGACTTTGTTGCTAGGAAGCACGGTAAAGAAAGAGAACCATGGGTTCAGAAACCCATGCCTTTTCCTCCTAAACCATCCAAGAAAAAGGATGATGAGGATTTTGAGCGCTTTGCAGAAATGATTAGACCTATCTTTTTGCGTATGCGCTTGACTGATATGCTTAAAATGAATACTTATGCTAAGTATATGAAAGATATTGTTACAAATAAGAGAAAGATACCAGAAGCTAAAATTTCCACCATGCTTGCTAATTACACCTTTAAGGGTGGAATACCTAAGAAACTAGGAGATCCAGGAGTACCAACTATACCATACTCCATTAAAAGAAACTATGTTCGAACTGCTTTATGTGATCTTGGAGCCGGTGTTAGTGTTATGCCTCTCTCTTTATATCATAGACTTGATTTGAATAAGTTGACATCTACTGAAATATCTTCGCAAATGGCGGATAAATCAATTGCTATACCTGTCGGTATTTGTGAGGGTGTGCCTGTTGTGGTTGCAAACGTTACTATTTTAACGGACTTTGTTATTCTTGATATTTCCGAGGACGATAGTATGTCAATTATCCTTGGTAGACCCTTTTTGAATACTGCAGGGGCTGTTATTGATTGCAACAAAGGCAATGTCACTTTTCATGTTAATGGTAATGAGCATACGGTACACTTTCCGAGGAAACAACCTCAAGTCCACAGTATCAATTCTATTGGAAAATTTTCATCGATTACTATTGGAGGTTTTGAATTTCCTCTTCCTACTGTCAAGAAGAAATATGATATTCTTATTGTTGGGGATGTGCATATCCCCGTTGAGGTAACATAGTGTTATTCGAAATTTCTCCGGATCCATGTTACTCGAAATTAGTTTGTTAACAAGACTTGATCAACCTTGTTAGTGGATTCTTTTTGATGAGCATGAGATGGATGAAGTTAGAAAGCACAACCTTCTGTACCCTCCTTTTACTTTCTGTTATTTAGATTAAATAAAGCAAAAATAGTATTTTCTGTCTGTTTTCTGAATTATCCGTGCAATAAAAAAATACCTCAAAAATAAAAGTTCTCCAAATGCCCCGAAAATGAAATATGATTTTTTTCTAGAATATTTGAGAATATCTGGCACTGAGAACACATCAGGGGGAGCAAGCACCTGGCCACGAGGGTCCAGGGCGCGCCCCCTGCCTCGTGGGCTCCTGGTGGCCCCCTCCACTTATTCCAGCCACCACACACTCCTTCTTCCTCCCAAAAAAATCACCAACCAGCTCAAGCACGAGTGCTAGCTCATCTTGCTGCCATTTTCGATCTCCTTGATCAAAGCTCCATTCACAAAACTGCTTTGGGAGATTGTTCTTCGGTATGTGACTCCTCCAATGGTCCAATTAGTTTTTGTTCTAGTACTTTATTCATTGCAAATTTTTGCTGCCTAGGTGACCCTGTTCTTGAGCTTGCATGTCAAACTTATATGGTCCCAAGTAGTTCTAATGCATGATATAGTCTCTAGGCACTTGTGGGAATAGTTGCTATCAATTTTGTTGAATTTGGTTCACTTTTATTTTAAGTTACTAAAAATTTCAGAAATTGATGAAGAGATTTTTGAAGGGCTCTTCGAGCCAAAGCTCGAAGGATAAGCAAAGTGAAGAGGATAAGAGGCCCAAATATAATCTCCCTCGCACCGCGGAAGTTCGGCCGTGTGAGTGGCCTTGTGATGAGTTCTTGACAGCAGCCATGATTCATTATTATTTTTATTATTTGGCTGAGAATGCGGGCCTCACCGACTTACTCCACGACCACCGCGAACAGTATCTCCTACTCACTAATATTTTTGTGCAAAATTTTCATTTCCATTCTAGGAGATCACCACCCTCGGTGGATTTTTATTTATATGATAAGTATAAGGAGATACCCCTTTTTGATTTCTGTCGGGTCTGTAAGATACCCTTTACGGGCATCATAGAGGAACCACATCGTAATGATGTGGAAGGGTTTATTGATATGATTGCTAGTAGATGTTTAATTGGTCGCGGAAACTATGGAAACCTTAGTGCCCCTGATATTGTTATTTTGTGCCATGCCTTGTTCCGTGACAACACTTTTAGTCTAGGCGCTATTATTGCCAGGCGGTTAAATCTGAACCGCACGAAGGGTCCCATCTTGGGAGGTATCTTCGCCTCGCGCCTCGCTGCACACTTTAACATACCTATTAGGCATTATGAGAAAGAAGAAAAGTTGTTGCCTCCTGTTTTTCTAGACTATAAGAGTATGGTAGCACATGACTTTATTGTTAAGAATAAGAAAAAGATGCTTAACTACAGACTGATATTTGATAAAAATCACCTTGAGACTATTACTTTGCCTGCTCCTTGTTTGTTTAACTTATCTTCATGCAAGTATCTTGTTCTGCCAGAGGCATTTCATGCCTACCAGAGCCTCACACCAGCTCCAGAGCCAGAGCCGGAACCACAACTTGATCCTCCACGTCAGTCTGTTTACCAGTGGGATCCGGAGGAGATCGCCAATCAGTGGTACCCTGAGGCTCCATCTCAGTACGACCCCAGCTACAACTTTGGATATCCGCCAGGCCAGCCGTGGCCATAGACCAACTTAGGCCAAAAGCCTAAGCTTGGGGGAGTACGTATCTCTCACCGACATTACATTCATGTTCACACACTCATGCTAGTTGTCGGTGCTCATACTTTTTCATTGTACTATCCATGCTAGTTTATTTTCTTTTCTCGCTTTCTTCTTGTGTGTTTGAAAAACCTTAAGAAAAACCAAAAAAAATTAGTTGTAGCCTTTAGCTAGTTTACTTTCCATGCCTTTAGTAGTAGTAATTAAAAAGAAAACCCAAAAAGATTTCTCGTTCTTCTTTTGCTTGTTGCGAGCTTTCCCGTGTAAATAGTTTTATTTCTTTTCCTGTTCCTTGGGGGTCGAGAGGAGAAGACCATAATGAAAATGTTGAAGTGGCTCTTATATGCATTATTGTTGATCTAACAAAGAGCCCATATTACCTTGTCTTCTCCCTTGTATTGAATGCCTGCAGATTCCAGCTTAGTCCAATGCACGTGCACTATTATTATTATCCACACCATTCGGTCGTGCAAGTGAAAGGCAATAATGATGATATATGATGGACTGATTGAGATGAGAGAAGCTGGTATGAACTCGACCTCTCTTGTTTTTGTAAATATGATTAGTTCATCGTTCCTGATTCTGCCTATTATGAATGAAACATGTTTGCAATGACAATTAGATATTATAGTTGCTCATTCCATGCTTAATTAGCTAGGAGTTTATAATGGTTCACCTTGCGTGCCAACATGCTATTAAAATGGTTGTGATGTGGTATGATGGGGTGGTATCCTCCTTTGAATGATTCAAGTGACTTGACTTGGCACATGTTCACACATGTAGTTGAAACAAAATCAACATAGCCTCCACGATATTTATGTTCATGGTGGATTATATCCTACTCATGCTTGCACTCAATGTTTATTAATCTTAATGCATGTTCATGACTGTTGTCGCTCTCTAGTTGGTTGCTTCCCAGTCTTTTTCTAGCCTTCACTTGTACTAAGCGGGAATACTGCTTGTGCATCCACTTCCATAAACCCCAAAATTATTCCATATGAGTCCACTATACCTTCCGATATGCGGTATCTACCTGCCGTTCCAAGTAAATTTGTATGTGCCAAACTCTAAACCTTCAAATGAAATTCTGTTTTGTATGCTCGAATAGCTCATGTATCAACTAGGGTTGTCTGTATCTTCCATGCTAGGTGGGTTATTCTCAAGAGGAGTGGACTCCGCTCCTCACTCACGAGAAAATGGCTGGTCACCGGGATGCCCAGTCCCATGCTCTAAGCAAATCAAATCGAAATAATTGCAAACAAAACTCCCCAGGGCAGTTGCTAGTTGGAGGCACTCGTTGTTTCGAGCAAGCCATGGATTGATGCTTGTTGGTGGTGGGGGAGTATAAAATTTACCATTCTGCTTGGGAACCGCCTATAATGTGTGTAGCATGGAAGATATCGAGATCTCTCGGTTGTTATGTTGACAATGAAAGTACGCCGCTCAAAATATTATTTATCTCTATTTCAAAATCAAGCTCTGGCACCTCTACAAATCCCTGCTTCCCTCTGCGAAGGGCCTATCTATTTACTTTTATGTTGAGTCATCACCCTCTTATTAAAAAGCACCAGTTGGAGAGCACCGCTGTCATCTGCATGCATTATTATTAGTTTATATTGGGTATGACTATGACTGGATCTCTTTTACCATGAATTACAATGTTTAGTCAGTCCTTGATCTTCAGAGGTGCTCTGCATTTATGTATTGCGGTCTCAGAAAGGGCTAGCGAGATACCATCTTGTTATATCATATCATGATTGTTTTGAGAAAGTGTTGTCATCCGAGATTTATTATTATTGCTCGCTAGTTGATTATGCCATTGATATGAGTAAACATGAGACCTAAATCTTATTGTGAATATGGTTAGTTCATAATCTTTGCTGAAAACTTGAATTGGCTTTCCATATTTGCAACAACAAGAGCAAACAGAGTTTGTAAAAGTTTTTCTTTATCACTTTCAGTTTGTCAACTGAATTGCTTGAGGACAAGCAAAGGTTTAAGCTTGGGGAAGTTGATACGTCTCCATCGTATCTACTTTTCCAAACACTTTTGCCCTTGTTTTGGACTCTAACTTGCATGATTTGAATGGAACTAACCCGTACTGACGCTGTTTTCAGCAGAATTGCCATGGTGTTATTTTTGTGCAGAAATAAAAGTTCTCGGAATGACCTGAAACTTCACGGAGAATATTTTTGGAATTAATAAAAAATACTGGCGAAAGAATCAAGGCCAGGGGGCCCACACCCTGTCCACGACGGTGGGGGCGCGCCTACCCCCCTGGGCGCACCCCCCTACCTCGTGGGCCCCCTGGTGCTCCACCGACCTCAAATACAACTCTATATATTCACGTTCGGGGAGAAAAAAATCAGAGAGAAGGATTCATCACGTTTTATGATACGGAGCCACCGCCAAGCCTAATCTCTCTCGGGAGGGCTGATCTGGAGTCCGTTCGGGGCTCCGGAGAGGGGAATCCGTCGCCGTCGTCATCATCAACCTTCCTCCATCACCAACTTCATGATGCTCACCGCCGTGCGTGAGTAATTCCATCGTAGGCTTGCTAGACGGTGATGGGTTGGATGAGATTTACCATGTAATCGAGTTAGTTGTGTTAGGGTTTGATCCCTAGTATCCATTATGTTCTGAGATTGATGTTGCTATGACTTTTCTATGCTTAATGCTTGTCACTAGGGCCCGAGTGCCATGATTTCAGATCTGAAACTATTATGTTTTCATGAATATATGTGAGTTCTTGATCTTATCTTGCAAGTCTATAGTCACCTATTATGTGTTATGATCCGTTAACCCCGAAGTGACAATAATCGAGATACTTACTGGTGATGACCGTAGTTTGAGGAGTTCATGTATTCACTAAGTGTTAATGCTTTGGTCCGGTACTCTATTAAAAGGAGGCCTTAATATCCCTTAGTTTCCAATAGGACCCCGCTGCCACGGGAAGGTAGGACAAAAGATGTCATGCAAGTTCTTTTCCATAAGCACGTATGACTATATTCAGAATACATGCCTACATTACGTTGATGAATTGGAGCTAGTTCTGTGTCACCCTATGTTATAACTATTGCATGAGGAATCACATCCGGAATAATTCTCCATCACCGATCCAATGCCTACGAGCTTTTCACATATTGCTCTTTGCTTAGTTACTTTAACGTTGCCACTGTTACAATTAGTACAGAACTGCTACTGTTACTTTTGCTACCGTTACCACTACTATCATATTACTTTGCTACTAAATACTTTGCTGCAGATATTAAGTTATCCAGGTGTGGTTGAATTGACAACTCAACTACTAATACTTGAGAATATTCTTTGGCTCCCCTTGTGTCGAATCAATAAATTTGGGTTGAATACTCTACCCTCGAAAACTGTTGCGATCCCCTATACTTGTGGGTTATCAGTGGTGGAGGGCAAAGAAGAGGGGGGTGGTGGGCAAAGAAGAGGGGGAGGGAGGGCTCTAATGGAGGGGTGTGGTGGAGGGGCAAAGAAGAGGGGGTGGTGGAAGGGCAAAGAAGAGGGGAAGGAAGGGCTCTAATGGAGGGGTGGTGGAGGGGGGCATTGAAAGGAACAAGCAAGGTGCAAGGAAACGGGGGGAAAGGAAGGGGGAGAGGAAGAAGAGAGGCGAGGAAGAAGGGGAAAGGTGGTAGGTGGCTGGCGGGCATAGCAGTAGCACGGGTCACCTATGCATGCTACTGCTATGGCAGCTTGCAAAATATCTACGGCTAGCGTTGCACTACCTATAGCGCGGGCTAGAAAAACACGCTACTGGTAAAATGTTATACATAGAAAAAATAGCAGTAACGCGTTTACCTCAACAGGCGCTATAGATCCTAAACTAACAGTAGCGCTGGTTAGGCGACCAGCGCTGCTAATATTTATTGATCAGGGGGTGTAGTGTGTTACACTTAACAGTAGCGTGGGGCTAGATAACAAGCGCTGCTGCTAACAGATACCAGTAGCGCTCTTCCTAGCCAGCGCTACTACTAACTACTAGTAGCGTGGGGTCATAAACAAACGCTACTGGTAAACTTCTATCTATAAGCATTTTCCTAGTAGTGGCAAGTGGACGAGACGGACAGGAATTTGATTCTAGGTCAACTTGGAGCTGATGCAATGCATGTGTTCACGAAAATTTCAACCGAGGCAGTACTCCACATGAAGCCACCAGCCAAGTCCTGAGGCGAATTATTGCTAGGCTCGGGCCAACGCAGGCCACCACATAGACACAAAAAGCAGCGTACTAAGGCTAGTCATAGTGGGTAGTAACTTAGACTAGTAACATACATATGTTACTAGTCTATGTTACTACCTCCATAGTGAGAAGTGTCATAGGTGTAGTAACATGCATATATACATTTATTGCTTTGTAGACTCATTTTGCATTGGAAAACGCTATGTGATGGTAACATATTATGTTACTCCATTTGTCTCTCTCCTCTTTAATTGCATGACACATCATCTTTTTTGCTTATGTGGAATGTATGTTACTACTTATGTTACTCTCATTATGACAAACCTTAACTAGCCTAAGGTTGGTCATAGTGGGAGTAACATAGATGTCACATAAACAAAAATTGTGAGGTGGCAAGTAGTTAATGAGAAAGGCAAATAAAGTAACATAATATGTTACCATCACATAGCACTTCCCGATGCAAAATAAGTCTATAAAGTAATAAATGAAGACATCTATGTTACCATGCATATGACACTACCCACTATGAAGGTAGTAACATAGACTACTAACATATGCATGTTACTATTCTAAGAGCATCTCCAGCCGTTCGGCCCCCCAGGGGCTTGAAATAGCGCCGACTGGGGGCGAACCGACGATAAATTTGGCGTGGGGGCGGTGGGTTTTCCAGCCGCCGACCCAAGGTCGGCCTAGACGCCGTTTTTTAAAACCATACTCGACCAAAATTCGGTCAAACACGACGCAGAATTGGGTGAAATTTAGGCGTTCCATTGATTTTTGTACATATTGAAAACATAATTTAAGAAAAACAATGACTACTATTACGCCGCCGCTGCCTGTCGCACTGCCTTGAGCCTACACGCCGAAGAGCTTGCAAAAGGCGATGTAGTCGCTGTCGGTGTCAAAACCGGCAGATCTCAGGTAGGGGGTCCCAAGCTGTGTGTCATGCATCGATGGGTAACAGGGGACACGATGTTTACCCAGGTTCGGGCCCTCTCTATCGAGGTAATACCCTACTTCCTGCTTGATTGATCTTGATGAATATAGGGTTACAAGAGTTGATCTACCTCGAGATCATATGTTGTGGTCTAAACCCTAGAGGTATGATGAGTAATGTCATAATAATCTATCGACTAGCCTGGCATTGGCTTATATAATGCACCAGAGGCCTAGGATAACAAGAGTCCTAGCCGAATACGTTGGTAGAGAGGAGTCCTTGTCTTGATCACCAAGTCTTGTGGAATACTCCTTGTATGCGGCATGGGCTACCCGAAGTGGCCCATGAGTGAACCGCCATGGGGGTCCTCGGCCCGACCCACCTGGTCGGGAGACGATGTGGTGAGTACCCCCTAGTTCAGGACACCTTCAGTAGCCCCCTGAATCGGTCTTCAAGTCGGGGACGCTCCTCGATCCTTCCGAACTGTTCTTCATCTTCGGTCGTCGGTCTTGAAAACTGGTTCAACAAATCTTCTCATCTTCGATCTTGAGGATCGCCGAAATAAATCCGAAGAGTTTACACGTCGGGTATCCGAGGAGCCCCTTTAAGTGCTCGGCCTTTATCAATGCCTTGCTATTTTTACGCCTACCTCGGGTTTGAAGTTGTTCCCGTGTGGCGGTGTCCTCTTGCATCCGAGCTCCAACGCCGGACTGCATTCAAGATATCTTTTGCAGCCGTGCACCAACACCGGACTGTATCCGAGCTCCAACGCCGGACTATATCCAAGGTGTCATAGATCACCTTGGCTTGAAAAAGTTTGAAGGAGGTCATCCAAGCTTAATGCCAGAAATGCCCTCTATGGAGCCGGCCACTGGCGCCCGAGCTTTATACCGGACTGCTTCCGAGGTGGTGCACCACCCCGACTGCGGGCCGATTTTTTGTCAATATTTTCGATTGGTGCCATTTATTCTCTGTCGAGATATATAGCCAGTAGCCCTTAAGGTGTGTATCGGTCTAAAACCCGAGATGCACCTGAAGGATGACATAAGACCGCTGATCCTAGTAGCCCCTGAGACTCAGGTCGATTCGCGAAATCGGCCTGAGGATCAACTCCTAGCTCGGGAGCATACATAGGAATAGAAACGCGGTGTAATATATTAGAGGTAATAGTGATCGGCGGACGGGCCCCTGAGAGAGGGTCGTGAGAAGTCACCGTGATATATTAGCTTGATGTCGGATAAGTCCCAGATGGTACTTATTGTTGTCCGAAGACGCGCTTGTCCATAGTTCGGTCATGCCAAACACTGAGCACTTTGAATTTTTTGTATTGAATGGGCAATGCAGTAGCCCCCGAGCCACTGGTCGGGTGGCAACACCAGATCAGGGGATCGATGTGCCCCTTAATATTAGTAAATGAAAGGCCCGAAGCCCAGTAGCCCCCGAGCCTTAATGTAGGCACAGGTGGCCGAATTAAGGATCGATATCCGAAGTAAAATCACAAATTATGTGTAATGATTCTATGTATCAAAGTACTTTACATCATTAATGTTCAGATCCGCATTGTACAAAACTTTGTTGACCGACCATCGGCTTCAACCTCCTCGGCCAGTAGCTGAGGAGTGTTTTCCTACTTTATAATGTTGTTATAAGGGCAAAGATTTATGAAAAACAAGGCAATCCGGCCATACGGTTTTATAAACAAAGGTACACAGAGAGATATGTTATATTACGTTTTAACGTAAGAAACATCTTTCAAAGAAAATAGTCCCGCTATCGGTTCCTTTCTTTGGGTCGTCATGCTTATCATGATCATGAAACCTCACCTCCGATCAATGTGGGAGGAAAATATTGAGGATTTAGTTCGGGGAAAGTTCCCGAACTCTATGATATTAATGAACCAAAATTTTCACTTCCGTCATTGCCGACCAATGTGATCCTTTAAGATTGCTAGCTTTCGGCTTCACCCAGTCTGAGGTACTTACTCGGATGACCGTGTAGTAACAATCACAGAGGTGCTCCCTTTACCACCTAGCCGAACAATCGGGAACGTAGGGGTAAGCACAGGAGCCAGGCAACCCAGCTTGGCCAAAATCTTAAGTCAAATTCATGCATATTTGTGGCTTTATAACGATGATTACGGAAGGCAGCCCCTCGTATATTAAATACAAACACCGATGATATGTTTATTTTGACTCTGTTGCGACCGTTTATCACTTGAAAGTGGCCCATCCTCGGCTTCCACCCCCTTGTAGATGCTATGCAGGGTGTCTCCGCAATAACAAAACAACCCTTAGCCGACGTCTTCGTGCCCGAAGGCGGTTGTGTTAGCGGAAACGAGGCAATGAGATATGCGGGCTTTATAACTTTCACTTAGTCATAGGAGCTTAAAGTTGGGAGGCCAGTTACTAGCCCCCAGCTTAGTGTTCGGCGACAGTCGAGGTCAAGCCGTTAACACTTCGACCAATATTATGAACGGCATGTCGCTTAACACGGGGTGACCTCCATCGATCTTATAATTTAACACGGTCATCGGATTGCTGACCAGTTTACGCTTATTGTGACAGTCAGTTTTCGGCTTTCTCCACTGAGGCGCTTAACCATGCGAGCTGGAAACACAATCGCAGTGGTTCTCCCTTTGCACACCTAGCCGAACAAAGCGGAACGTAGGAGGCAAGCACAGGAGCCGGGCAACCCAACTATTGACCGAAGACACAATTCGAAACTGATGCATATATAGCAATATCCGAGAATGATTTTGCTGAATCTCTAATGGTGTCCGACGTTGCACTGCGAGACTTATGCTGGAAACACACAAATAGTTTAAAAGTGCCATAGGCTTGGAAAACCAAAAACTTCAGTAAAAACTTGACGTCCGAACTAGATCAAGTGTTCGGTGCCAATCCGAAAATTGGTCTTAGAAAAAAAAATGGTGCTTCTGTCGTGCTTTAACATGACACATCCAAAAGACTTCAAGCGGCTTAGCCTACGGCTTCAACCTCCTATCCCGAAGGGGGAGTACTTCTCGTTAGGCCAGTTTAGCAAACTAAACTGTAGCGGCTTTGAGAGAGAAATTAGGCTCCCCGGCTATTGACCACACACTCGCGTAGAAAAAAGGAGTGATAGAAAAAGACTTTGCAACGACTAAGAAGAAGAACACTTATTATAAAACAGCTCACATAAATTTAAGAGCCCCCAGTTAACAGGGGAAATGAAGTGTTTTTAATCAAACAACATTTGTGAGCATGGTCGAACCGAACGCAAATTAAAAATTTAAAACTTTGAGCATGAAAGCAACTTAGCTGGTTAATGTGTTCGGCATTGATGACGTGGTCCGAGCTTGATGCGGGACAAGGTCCCAGCCCCCAAGCCGGTCCCGAGGTGGCGGAGCGAAGAGCTCGACACTCTGAAGTGGCGACGTAGCACGGCCAATGTGTCGAGGTGTAACCCCCAGTCCGACTGAGGCGACGAAGCAGGCCGGCAGTATGACGCCGAAGTCCTCGGCATGGGTTAATGAAGTGTTGACGAAGCCCCCGGTCCAGCCGAGTTGACGTGGTATGTTGATACGCCGAAGTGACAGCGCTGCCCAACCCGGATCATTTACCTGTGCACAGAAAATAGTGCCATCCGGAGATAATAGTAATATTTTTTAAAAGGTTGCATGATTAATAATTTATGCAAAGTGAGTAATAAGAGAAATATGGCCGGTGCGCCGAACACCCGACGTGGTAGGACCCTCTTGATGATGCCGAAGTCCCCGAGGCAACCGAACATGTCGGTATGGCAGTTCGATCAACAAGGTGATCACGCGAGCCAATTTATGCCGATTGGGACAACGACGTTGGCTTGTCGAAGTGACCGCGTGACGCAGTCGAAGTCGATTACGCAAAATATTTTTTTTAAAGAGATGTGGCATGGCGTCGAAGCCAATGTCGGTGCTGGGCACTGGCGTGACAAAGCCTATATTCATAGGGCGGTCCGAGTTCCCGATGAGGCGTTTCGCCGAAATGCGGACGGGAAACTGGCCGAACCATTACGCAACCATCATTAATGCAGCCGTCATTTGACAGACCTGTGCACAGATGATGGAACAAGCCAGAGTAATAATTCCACGGAAAAAATAAACCCAAGCAAGAAAAAAGTACTAGGATTAACATTACCTGGTTTATCTGTTGCAACAATCTAAAGAAAGCTTATACCCAACATTGGGACTCGATCCGCACACCCATTGCCTGATGGGCGATGAAGCGACGACATGGCGATGCTAGCAAATGTTGGCTTGCTGAGGCAAAGCCCCCGGTCCAGCTAACGTGACGAAGCTGGTCGGCTGGTGACACCGAAGTCTCCGGAGTAGGTTGATGAAAAGATGCAGAAGCCCCCGGTCCAGACGAGGTGATGGAGCAGGTCGGTAAGGCGATGTTGCAGCTGTGCCAGCCGAGGTGTTGAAGCGGTTCAGCGTGGCAGACATTGGTTTGAAGAAGCTACGGCTCGGCCATGCCGACGCTGGCCATAACTTGTGACACGGTCAAAGCCGGATTGATGAAGTGACTGAGCGGCGATGTCGGCGCCTGACCCGTGCAATCCGTGGGGCGATGGTGTTAGTGATAATTTAGTCTTCATGATGTCGAACTCTTGTTCGGCCTGCCGAGCTGATGATCCGATAAGGTTGGGATTGGCTCGATGAAGCGACAATTTGTCTAGCGCAGGTCGGCAGACGTGAAGTAAGGGCTGGTTTGACACTGGCACGACGGTGAAGATTACCTCCAAAAAGGAGCAAAATTTGTGAGCATGTGTTCGGAAACAAAACACAATACCCTAGAAAGAGATTCTTCCAAAAAGGTTGTCCAATATCCCGTTCATGAAGAAAGATGAACTCGGGTCGGATTCATATTCGCGTAAAAAACATATCCGAAAAGTGATGCACTAATCGGAAGGTTCCCGGAGTTTAGACGGTCGGATCGAGCTGAAATTTTGAGAGGTGGTAGATATGGAAATTCCGCGGAAGATGAATGATTGGATCTTCCAAATGACCTCTGAGCTAGGCTCTGGAGACCACACCCTAAACTCGTCCAGATTCCCGTCTAGACTCGATAGGTCTCCAGTATATCATAGATCGCCAAAGATTCCTCCATCGGAACGCGACGAAATTTTACAGGGTTGTTGTAGACTCAATTCTGCACAATTCCACCGAAGGAATCGTCAAAGCGATGCTCGAGGAGGCGGTGGCGGCAGATACAAGTTCGTTGTTCAGAAAAATAGCACGGTCGCTCAAGGGCAATGTTGACGTTGAGCCCCCGGGGTCCATGGATGATTCCTCCATGATCTTGATAGAGATCGGAGTTGATGATGACGAGGACATATGTCCGATATTGACGATCCAAAGAGGAGCCTGGTCCTCGGACCAGCCGAGGTGACCAGTCGAGCCGGCGATGAAGACGCCGACGTCGCAGTTGATCTGCAGACCAGCCATTGATCCCTCGCCGATCACACAGCGGAATCTCAATGAAAGCACCATTGTCGGTATTAAGACCGGCAGATCTCGGGTAGGGGGTCCCAAGCTATGTGTCATGGATCGATGGGTAACAGCAGACACGGGACACGATGTTTACCCAGGTTCAGGCCCTCTCTATCGAGGTAATACCCTACTTCCTGCTTGATTGATCTTGATGAATATAGGGTTACAAGAGTTGATCTACCTCAAGATCATATGTTGTGGTCTAAACCCTAGAGGTATGATGAGTAATGTCATAATAATCTATCGACTAGCCTGCCATTGGCTTATATAATGCACCAGAGACCTAGGATAACAAGAGTCCTAGCTGAATACGTTGGTAGAGAGGAGCCCTTGTCTTGATCACCAAGTCTTGTGGAATACTCCTTGTATGCGGCATGGGTTGCCCGAAGTGGCCCATGAGTGAACCGCCATGGGGGTCCTCGGCCCGATCCAATTGATCGGGAGACAATGTGGTGAGTACCCCCTATTTCAGGACATCGTTAGTCGCCGCCGCCACCGTCGTACTCGTTCTTCACGCCGTCGCGATCCTTGCTACAACCCTGCCCTAGGTCGCCTTGGCGGACGGGTTTGGTTGGCGGCGGTGCCTCCTCGTCGCTATCCTCGAGGACGATGACGCCACTCTCGTCACAACCGCGGCGCCAGCTGGCGATCTCCTCGAGGGCGAGGCGCTCGCGCTCCATCTCCAGCTGGACGTAGTCCGCCCGCGCCCACTTGAGGGCGGTCTCTTCATCAGCGGCCATGTCATTGTGTTCCTTCTTTACGGCGATGAGCCCCGTCTCGATCTTCAGTTTAACGAGGCAGGAGGAGAGAGCAGAGGGGCCACGACCGTCCTTGTTGATGACAAGGGCGCCGCCGCGGGTGCGCCACCCGAGCGGCGTCTCCACGGGCTCGGCCTTGACGTTGGCGAGCGCCGGCGACCCGGAGGAGTGGGAGTAAGAGCGGGAGGAGGAGAAAGAGGACCCGCCCGCCATGTGCCTCGGCAGCCAAGAGCTGCCGCTCCGGTGGGGGACCGGGGCCGGGGCCGCCGGTTACTCGAGCCGCGGCTTGTTGCCGCCCTCGAGGTACTCGAGGATGGAGTGGAGTGTGCGCCCGGGGGCGCCCCACCACAGGCGGCGCCCGTCCGTGTTGTACCGACCACTCACCGGCGCGTTGTTGGTGGAGGCGAGCTGCTCCTCGTGGCAGCGTTGGAAGTACGCCGTCCAGAACGCGTGGTTGCTGGCGGCATACTTCGGGAGGTCCCGCACCTCCTCTAGCAGAGATGCCCAAACGCGCTCGATCTCGGTGGGGCGGCAGTCATCGCTCGACAGAGGGGGGATGGGGATGCCTCCGGCGCTGAGCCTCCACGAGCCCGGTACGCGCATGTCAGGCGGCGTCGGGTAGTTCGCCTCGTGGAGGAGGTAAGCCTCCCACTCGTGCAGGTGGCGTCGGCCGAATCCGTTGGCCGTCGCCCCATCCCCGGGGAATCGCTCTCCCATCAGCGGTCGTAGACGCGACGACTATAGACGGGGAGAGAGAGACGAGGTTGGGGGCGTTGGCGATGAGAGAGGGACTGTGGGTGAAGGAGTGTGCGTCCACCGGCGCGGGAGGCGACGGCTTTTATAGTGGCCGGTGGCGGCGAGCGGGCGGCACACTTGTGTACGTGTGGCGAGGCCCGCGTCGGCACGTCTTCGCTGCGCCGCCCGTGAGAAATCAATGGAAGGCTGACCGGCGACAGCCTTGGCACTGATTCCCCGTGGGAAAACGAGGCGATGAGGACGACGAAATGCGGCTGGTCGCTGACTTGGCGGGTCCACTATGCTTTGGTGCCAAAATTGTTTCCCCCGGCACCCCGAGCACCCCGGGTTCGGCCTGGGCCCGCTGGCGCCAAATTCGACCCTAAGCGACGAAACATGGGCTTCTACGGGCGCAACTAGGCTTTTTTAGCGCTAGCGATAAAAAAAAGAGCCTTGAAGGTTGTTGGGAGGGGGATGGGGCGAGTGGAGATGCTCTAAGTTACTCTCCACTACGAGCCTAAGGAGCACCACGACAGCAACCATCCTGCATGGCGTCACATTGGTCCAGAGCTGTGTTGGGATTGATCTCAGGTTATTGTTTTTAACCGAGAGAAAAATATGGGAGACAAAGTCTCCTCCTCTAACGATTGTGGTCTGATCGGATGCACCCATAACCGACTTTTGGTTTTGGTCCCTGATCCACCTAGCGCCACATATAAAAGGAGGAAGTCGTACCCATCAAGGGCTCTGACACACACGTACCAAAAAACCACGACTCCTAACAACCGATCCTAAAAGGGTGCTAACGCGGATCAGAAGGCCATCTCCACCGCCGGCCGCCGCAGGGCTGTGCCGGCGGCTTCCTGCTGCCACCGGCGAAGCTCCTGGATGAGCGGCTGCCTCTCCACAATTACATCACCGCGGCGCCACTGCTGTTGCTCATCCTCGCCACTGGAGATCATGGGCCACGCTGTGCCTGCAACGGGAGAGCCTCTAAGATCTCACGAACCACTCTGTTAACCACATCTGGGTGATCTAATGCTAGGCAAATGATCCTATAACAATAATCCTAAAGTATTATTTCTAACATTGGTATCATGAGCATGTTTACGCCTAGATTAGATCCCTGACCGATCCCTGACCTTCTGTTTACGTTAATGGTCATGGTTAAGTCATAATGTTTTCGGATTAAGAACGATGGTTAATGCCTATAGATTAATGCCCTCTGTTAAGTCAATGAAATATGTTCAGGTTAATTGGTTTCGGTCAAGTCCTAATTGCTATGGGTGAATGCTAATTAGACAGAAAGTTCAATCTATTTTGTTAGATTAATTAAGCCTTGCTTCCGCATTTTGTTTGAATGATCTAATTAGCACTGTTAGCCCAGTTTAAGCAATTAGAAGCAGGGGAATCGGTTTTTTTTAAGTGATCCCCAAATGCAAATCTCTAGAAATCGAATCACCAAATTTTGGAACCCAAAAGTTGAAATGAAAGGACAAAAGGTGAAGCGCTCACCTTGATGACGCCGCGTCGGGATCCAGCACAGCCGCCGCCGTGCGTGGGCATCATCGTCGCGACGCCGTCATCTCTGGACGACGCGCGAGAAGAAGGTAGCCGGCGGCACACTTACGGACGTGCACGTGTGAAGCACCTCCCACGTGGTCGTCAGCCACATGCTCCGCCGCCGGTGCAAACGAACCTGCCATCGCCGCTTTGCGCCTTTTGTGCGCCGCGAGTAACGACGCTCGGCGGAGGAGTGCGCGGGACTCGGTCCGCTGCACGCTGCTCCGTCGAGCGCAGCCACCGAGACGCCATGGCCGGCGAGACTTAGGCTCCGCCATGGTCGTCTCTCCGGGTCGGGAGCCGAATAAATCGGGGAGGGAGGAAGGAAATGGGGGCTGTAGGGTTTCAGCCCCACGACTTTGTTCCGGCCAGCAATGGTCTGAATCGTTCGATGAGATCGGACGGACACGAGATGAAGGGAATTGTCATGGATCTGCTTAGTATTTGGGCCGTTTTCGGCAACAGGCTTTAGCCCAGGTTGTATCATCCTGCAATATTCCTTTTTTTCTTCTCTGCACGTGGGAAACTGTTGTGGGCCAGTTCGGGCTTTGAGCCGAATTACGATATGGGCACTTCTGAATCTTCAGAGAAGATTTAAGTTTTGTTTTTGATTGTTTATTCACTGTTATATCAGAAAGTGGAGACTTACCTTGAAGATTATAAAGTTTTATCAAGGACTGTCGTGGGTTCATACGGGTCAAATAATGTCTTAGGCAAGTTTTTTTTTGGTGCATTTGATCCAAGTTATTGATAATGTTTATGCACCATTAATACGTTTTAGTTGCCTAAGATTATGCTAAAGATAATTTTCGAATTTTCTAAATAATATCGAACGATGAGAATTTATTTGGAAAATAGTCATGTGCTATAATGTTAATGTCATTTATGGCATTTTAAATGACGATGTTTTTCTTTATGACATTTAAAGTTCAATATTAATTTTGTAAAATGATGTTTATCTTGATCACAATTTATAATGTTTCATTCTCTAAAGTTTCTAAAAAAATTGGGTACTTTATTTGAGTGTGAAATATATGGTGATGCCATCCTAATGGCATTTCTTAATGATGTGATCATTTCTAATGGACTGAGGCCACCTCAAGGAGAATGTTGATGGCCGCATGGTTTGGTTTTCTGCACCCTGCTATGCGTCATAATGATATTGGGGCGATATGCCTATTGGGAAAGAGTGAAATTTCTATTTGGTGCATTTCATGCCATTTCATTATGATATGCATCGTGAAATATGCATAAAGATTCAAAATAACGTTTATGGAGTTATGGACAATCCCCTAAAAGAAAGAGGAATTTTGTTTAGGGAATTTGTTTTACAAAGTACATGGTGTCATTTGCTTGACAACTCCTATTTGCCAAATGTTGTTATTTTATGAATCCTCATGAAAATTTATGTCGAATTTTATTGTTTGGAAAATGTTATGTTTTCTTGACAATAATATTACTGTCATTCTTCACTCCGAATGTCTAGTTTAATGTTTACTCCATGACAATGGCATTTATATTTATATGTTAATTCTGGTGTCGGTTTCATTGTATGTCATTGAGAATTTTAATGCTCATTTTGACACTAAGGTTTAATGTTATTTTCAATGTCAATCAAGTGTCAAAATTGAAAACAAGATGTTTACAACATGTTGTGAATCCTTGTGTCCCATGACACATTGGAGTGGACTGTACTGTTGCCTTGTGTTAATGAATGTTATTAATATTGCTAATGTCATTGTTGGTCACTGTGTGACTTTATGTTTTTCTAGTCAAAATGGAACCAAAGACAAGTTTTGATTAGATATTTAATGAGAAAATGTTATTAAGGCATATGATGATATTCTGACCAATGTTGATTACTTTTCATGTGTCATATATAAATAAGTAAGGTTCTTTTCTATTTTCTGCCCAACGGTGATACAGATTGGAATAATAATTAAGCATGTATTTAATTCGTCTCATTGCATGATTAATTTATGCTTACATTTTATTATGATGTTCATATAGTTGCCTCCTCTTTTCAAGTAATGAACTTTACTAATGATGCCAAACTTTGTTTTTGGCATAAGCTTTATGTAAATAACTTTCCCAAGTGAAGAGTAGAGATCCTTGTCTCGTGTAAGAAAACTCCCAATGTTTCTGCCACTAATGTTGAAGGATTTAATCTTGATGTTAACGTACGCATTGGGAGTGTCCTCATAAGTTGCATGTGTCATCATGCACATTACTAATGCAAAGGAGGTTGAAGTCAAAACTATTGAATTTATTCCACTAGCATTTAGAGATGGATTAATTCTGCATCTTATTGATGATGTTTGTTCATGCTCCTAGTTATTGGAGAGACTTTATTTTGTCTCTCGAACAGATGACATGATTTTGTATGTTATTAAGTCCACTCCAATTATGTAATGTTAGTCCCACCTTATGGTGAGATGAGTTATGTTTTCGCTAAATGAATCTGTTGTAAAGATCATATGCTATGTTACAATTGAAGATGTATGTAACACCCACGATGCGGCTATATCTCCCACGTGTCGAGGCACGACTTAGAGGCATAACCGCATTGTGGTTTTGTCGCAAGAAGGGTCATCTTCACACAATCCCATGTAATGAACAAGAATGGGATAAAGAGTTGGCTTACAATTGCCACTTCACACAATACATAAATAAAATTCATACAACATTCAGAGTACACACATAGACCGACTACGGTCAAAGCCAAAAGAAAAGAAGATAACCCAACTGCTAGATCCCTGATCGTCCCAACTGGGCTCCACTACTGATCAACATGAAAAGAAACATAATATCGACCAAGGTCCTCGTCGAACTCCCACTTGAGCTCGGTTGCGTCACCTGCACTGGCATCAACGACACCTGCAACTATTTTGGAAGTATCTGTGAGTCACGAGGACTCAGCAATCTCACACCCGCCAGATCAAGACTATTTAAGCTTATAGGAAAGGATGGGGTAATGAGGTGGAGCTGCAGCAAGCACTAGCATATATGGTGGCTAACATACGCAAATAAGAGCGAGAAGAGGAGCAACGGAACGGTCGTCAACTAGTAATGATCAAGAAGTGATCCTGAACTCCTACTTACATCAACCATAACCCAAAAGCCGTGTTCACTTCCCGGACTCCGCCGAAAAGAGACCATCACGGCTACACACGCGGTTGATGCGTTTTAATTAAGTCAAGTGTCAAGTTCTCTACAACCGGACATTAACAAATTCCCATCTGCCACATAACCACGGGCACGGCTTTCGAAAGATAATACCCTGCAGGGGTGTCCCAACTTAACCCATTATAAGCTCCCACAGTCAACGAAGGATATTCCTTCTCCCAGGAAGACCCGATCAGTCTCGGAATCCCGGTTACAAGACATTTCGACAATGGTAAAACAAGACCAGCAAAGCCGCCCGATGTGTCGACAATCCCGATAGGAGTCGCACGTAACTCGTTCTCAGGACACACCGGATGAACACTACGTACAACTAAAACCAGCCCTCCAGTTTCCCCGAGGTGGCGCTGCAAGTGGCTCCAGTTTGGACCAACACTCCGAGGAGCACTAGCCCGGGGGGTAAAATAAGATGACCCTCAGGAGCGCGACTCCCAAGGGAAAAAAGGCTAGGTGAGGCAAATGTAAAACCAAGGTTGGGCCTTGCTGGAGGAGTTTTATTCAAAGCGAACTGTCAAGGGGGTCCCATAAATCACCCAACCGCGTAAGGGACGCAAAATCAAGGAACATAACACCGGTATGACGGAAACTAGGGCGGCAAGAGTGGAACAAAACACCAGGCATAAGGCCGAGCCTTCCACCCTTTACCAAGTATATAGATGCATTAATAATATAAGAGATATTGTGATATCCCAACATAAACATAATCCAACATGGAGCAATCTTCATCTTCACCTGCAACTAGCAACGCTATAAGAGGGGCTGAGCAAAAGCGGAAAACATAGCCAAACAACGGTTTGCTAGGAAAGGTGGGTTAGAGGCTTGACATGGCAATATGGGAGGCATTGTTGGGGAACGTAGCAGAAATTCAAAATTTTCTACGCATCACCAAGATCAATCTATGGAGTAATCTAGCAACAAGGGGAAGGGGAGTGAATCTACATACCCTTGTAGATCGCGATGCGGAAGCGTTGCAAGAACGCGGATGAGGGAGTCGTACTCGTAGCGATTCAGATCGCGGTTGATTCCGATCTAAGCACCGAAAGAACGGTGCCTCCGCGTTCAACACACGTGCAGCCCGGTGACGTCTCCCACGCCTTGATCCAGCAAGGAGAGAGGGAGAGGTTGGGGAAGACTCCATCCAGCAGCAACACGACGGCATGGTGGTGGTGGAGGAGCGTGGCAATCCCGCAGGGCTTCGCCAAGCACCGTGGGAGAGGAGGAGGAGGGAGAGGGGTAGGGCAGCACCAAAAGGAGACTTTCTCATGTGTGTATGGCAGCCCAAACCTCAAGTATATATAGGGGGGAAGGGGGCTGCACCCCCCTTAGGGTTTCCACCCCCAAGAGGAGGCAGCCAGCCCTAGATCCCATCAAGGGGGGCGGCCAAGGGGAGGAGAGGGGGAGGCGCCCCACTAGATGGGCCCTAAGGCCCATCTGGACCTAGGGTTTGCCCCCTCCCACTCTCCCATGCGCCTTGGGCCTTGGTGGGGGGGCGCACCAGCCCACCTGGGGCTGGTCCCCTCCCACACTTGGCCCACGCAGCCTTCTGGGGCTGGTGGCCCCACTTGGTGGACCCCCGGGACCCTCCCGGTGGTCCCGGTACATTACCGATTTCACCCGAAACTTTTCCGGTGACCAAAACATGACTTCCCATATATAAATCTTTACCTCCGGACCATTCCGGAACTCCTCGTGACGTCCGGGATCTCATCCGGGACTCCGAACAACATTCGGTAACCACGTACATGCTTTCCCTATAACCCTAGCGTCATCGAACCTTAAGCGTGTAGACCCTACGGGTTCGGGAACCATGCAGACATGACCGAGACGTTCTCCGGTCAATAACCAACAGCGGGATCTGGATACCCATGTTGGCTCCCACATGTTCCACGATGATCTCATCGGATGAACCACGATGTCGGGGATTCAATCAATCCCGTATTCAATTCCCTTTGTCCATCGGTATGTTACTTGCCCGAGATTCGATCGTCGGTATCCCTATACCTTGTTCAATCTCGTTACCGGCAAGTCTCTTTACTCGTTCCGTAACTCACATCATCCCGTGATCAACTCCTTGGTCACATTGTGCACATTATGATGATGTCCTACCGAGTGGGCCCAGAGATACCTCTCCGTTTACACGGAGTGACAAATCCCAGTCTCGATTCGTGCCAACCCAACAGACACTTTCGGAGATACCCGTAGTGCACCTTTATAGCCACCCAGTTACGTTGTGACGTTTGGCACACCCAAAGCATTCCTACGGTATCCGGGAGTTGCACAATCTCATGGTCTAAGGAAGTGATACTTGACATTAGAAAAGCTCTGAGCAAACGAACTACACGATCTTGTGCTAGGCTTAGGATTGGGTCTTGTCCATCACATCATTCTCCTAATGATGTGATCCCGTTATCAACGACATCCAATGTCCATGGTCAGGAAACCGTAACCATCTATTGATCAACGAGCTAGTCAACTAGAGGCTTACTAGGGACATGGTGTTGTCTATGTATCCACACATGTATCTGAGTTTCCTATCAATACAATTCTAGCATGGATAATAAACGATTATCATGAACAAGGAAATATAATAATAACCTATTTATTATTGCCTCTAGGGCATATTTCCAACAGTCTCCCACTTGCACTAGAGTCAATAATCTAGTTCACATCACCATGTGATTAACACTGACAGGTCACATCACCATGGGACCAACACCCAAGAGTTTACTAGAGTCAACAATCTAGCTCACATCTCTATGTGATTAACACTCAATGAGTTCTGGTTTGATCATGTTATGCTTGTGAGAGAGGTTATTAGTCAACGGGTCTGAACCTTTCAGATCCGTGTGTGCTTTACGAATATCTATGTCATCTTTGTGGATGCTACCACGCGCTATTTGGAGCCATTTCAAATAATTGCTCTACTATACGAATCCGGTTTACTACTCAGAGTCATCCGGATTAGTGTCAAAGTTCGCATCGACGTAACCCTTTACGACGAACTCCTTTCCACCTCCATAATCGAGAAAATTCCTTAGTCCACTAGGTACTAAGGATATGTTCGACCGCTGTCATGTGATCCATTCCCGGATCACTATTGTACCCCTTGACCAACTCATGGCAAGGCACACTTCATGTGTGGTACACAGCATAGCATACTGTAGAGCCTACGTCTAAAGCATAGGGGACGACCTTCGTCCTTTCTCTCTCTTCTGCTGTGGTCAGGTCTTGAGTCTTACGCAATACTCACACCTTGTAACACAGCCAAGAACTCCTTCTTTGCTGATCTATTTTGAACTCTTTCAAAATCATGTCAAGGTGTGCGTTCTTTGAAAGTATCATCGGGCGTCTTGATCTATCTCTATAGATCTTGATGCCCAATATGTAAGTAGCTTTTATCCAGGTCTTCCTTTGAAAAACTCCTTTCAAACAACCCTTTATGCTTTCCAGAAATTTTACATCATTTCGGATCAACAATATGTCATTCACATATACTTATCAGAAATGTTGTAGCGCTCCCACTCACTTTATTGGAAATACAAATTTCTCATAAACTTTGTATAAATCCAAAATCTTTGATCATCTCATCAAAGCGTACATTCCAACTCCGAGATGCTTACTCCAGTCCTTAGAAGGATCGCTGGAGCTAGCATACCTTTTAGCATCCTTAGGATCGACAAAACCTTTCTGATTGTATCACATACAACCTTTCCTTACGAAAACTGGTAAGGAAACTTGTTTTGACATCCATCTGCCAGATTTCATAAATGCAGCTAATGCCTACATGATTCCGACGGACCCAAGCATCGCTGCGGATGAGCAAATCTCATCGTAGTCAACTCCTTGAACTTGTGGAAATACTCTTTGCCACAAGTCGAGCTTCATAGACGGTAACATTACCGTCCACGTCCGTCTTCTTCTCAAAGTTCCATTTATCTCGGATTTCATGGCTTCTAACCATTTGTCGGAATATGGGCCCACCATCGCTTCTCCATAGCTCATAGGTTCATCGTTGCCCAACAACATGACTTCCAAGACAGGATCACGTACTACTCTGAAGTATTACGCATCCTCGTCGTCCTACGAGGTTTGGTAGTGACTTGATCTGAAGTTTCATGATCACCATCATAAGCTTCCACTTCAATTGGTGTAGGTGCCACAGGAACAACTTCCTGTGCCCTGCTACACACTAGTTGAAGTGACGGTTCAATAACCTTATCAAGTCTCCACCATCCTCCCACTCAATTCTTTTGAGAGAAACTTTTCCTCGAGAAAGGACTCATTTCTAGAAACAATTACTTTTGCTTCCAGATCTGAAATAGGAGGTACACCCAACTGTTTTGGGTTTTCTATGAAGATGTATTTATCCGCTTTGGGTTCGAGCTTATCAGCTTGAAACTTTTTCACATAAGCATCGCAGCCCCAAACTTTTAAGAAACGACAACTTAGGTTTCTATAAACGGTGTCGTCTCAACGAAATTGCGTGGTGCCCCTTTTAAAGTGAATGTGGTTGTCTCTAATGCCTAACCCATAAACGATAGTGGTAATTTGATAAGAAACATCATGGTGTGCACCATATCCAATAGGGTGCAGTTGTGATGTTCGGACACACCATCACACTATGGTGTTCCAGGCGGTATTAATTGTGAAACACTTTCCACATTGTCTTAATTGTGTGCCAAACTCGTAACTCAGATACTCATCTCTATGATCATATCACAGACATTTTATCCTCTTGTCACGACGATCTTCAACTTCACTCTGAAATTACTTGAACCTTTCAATAATTCAGAATTGTGTTCCATCAAGTAAATACACTCAGCATCTACTCAAATCATCTGTGAAGTTAGAACTTAACGATATCCACTGCATGCCTCAGCACTCATTGGACTGCATACATCAAAATGTATTACTTCCAATAAGTTGCTCTCTTGTTCCATCTTACTGAAAACGAGGACTTTCAGTCATCTTGCCCATGTGGTATGATTTGCATGTCTCAAGTGATTCATAATCAAGTGAGTCTAAATGATCCATCTGCATGGAGTTTCTTCATGCATATATACCAATAGACATGGTTCGCATGTCTCAATCTTTTCAAAAATGAGTGAGTCCAAAGATCCATCCACATGGAGCTTCCTCATGCGTTCTATACCAATATGACTCAAGTGGCAGTGCCACAAGTATGTGGTACTATCATTACTATCATATATCCTTTTTGGCATGAACATGTGTATCACTACGATCGAGATTCATTTTAGGTGCAAGACCATTGAAGGTATTATTCAAATAAACAGAGTAACCATTATTCTCCTTAAATGAATAACCGTATTGCGATAAACATAATCCAATCATGCTCAACGCAAACACCAAATCTCGATGGTAGAGGGAGCATGCGATGCTTGATCACATCAACCTTGGAACCACTTCCAACACATATCGTCATCTCACCTTTAGCTAGTCTCCATTTATTCCGCAGCTTTTATTTCGAGTTACTAACACTTAGCAACCGAACCAGTATCTAATACCCTGGTGCTACTAGGAGTACTAGTAAAGTACACATTCATCTAACGTATATCCAATATACTTCTGTCGACCTTGCCTGCCTTCTCATCTACCAAGTATCTAGGGTAGTACTGCTTCAGTGACCGTTCCTCTTATTACAGAAGCACTTAGTCTCGGGTTTGGGTTCAACCTTGGGATTCTTCACTAGAGCAGCAAACGACTTGTTGTTTCATGAAGTATCCCTTTTTCCCTTGCCCTTCTTAAACTAGTGGTTTTATTAACCATCAACAATTGATGCTCCTTCTTGATTTCTACTTTCGCGGTGTCAAACATCGCGAGTTGCTCAAGGATCATCATCTATCCTTGATATGTTATAGTTCATCACGAAGCTCTAATAGCTTGGTGGCAGTGACTATGGAGAACCATCACTATCTCATCTGGAAGATAAACTCCCACTCGATTCAAGCGATTGTGGCACTCAGACAATCTGAGCACATGCTCAACGATTGAGCTTTTCTCCCTTAGTCTTCAGGCTTAAGAAACTTGTCAGAGGTCTCATACCTCTTGACGTGGGCACTAGTCTGAAATCCCAATTTCAGTCTTCGGAACATCTCATATGTTCTGCGACGTTTCAAAACGTCTTTGGTGCCACAATTCTAAACCGTTAGCATTACGCACTGAACTATCACGTAGTTATCAAAACGTGTATGTCAGATGTTCCGCAGCATCTACAGACGACGCTGAGGTTCAGCACACCGAGCGGTGCATTAAGGACATAAGCCTTCTGTGCAGCAATGAGGACAATCCTCAGTTTACGGACCCAGTCCGCATAATTTGTACTACCAACTTTCAACTAAATTTTTCTCTAGGAACATATCTAAACCAGTAGAACTTAAAGCGCAAGCTATGACATAATTTGCAAATACCTTTTTTGACTATGTTCATGATAATGAAGTTCATCTGATTATGAACTCCCACTCAGATAGACATCCCTCTAGTCATCTAAGTGAAACATGATCCGAGTTCAACTAGGCCGTGTCCGATCATCACGTGAGACGGACTAGTCAAGATCGGTGAACATCTCCATGTTGATCGTATCTTCTATACGACTCATGCTCGACCTTTCGGTCCTCCGTGTTCCGAGGCCATGTCTGTACATGCTAGGCTCGTCAAGTCAACCTAAGTGTATTGCGTGTGTGCCGAGGCCATGTCTGTACATGCTAGGCTCGTCAACACCCGTTGTATTCGAACGTAAGAATCTATCACACCCGATCATCACGTGGTGCTTCGAAACGACGAACCTTCGCAACGGTGCACAGTTAGGGTGAACACTTTCTTGAAATTATTATAAGGGATCATCCTACTTGCTACCGTCGTTCTAAGCAAATAAGATGCAAAAACATGATAAACATCACATGCAATCAAATAGTGACATGATATGGCCAATATCATTATGCTCCTTTGATCTCCATCTTCGGGGCACCATGATCATCTTTGTCACCGGCATGACACCATGATCTCCATCATCATGATCTCCATCATTGTGTCTTCTTGAAGTTGTCACGCCAACGGTTACTTCTACTTCTATGGCTAACGCGCTTAGCAATAAAGTAAAGTAACTTACATGGCGTTATTCAATGATACGCAGGTCATACAAAAAATAAAGACAACTCCTATGGCTCCTGCCGGTTGTCATACTCATCGACATGCAAGTCGTGATTCCTATTACAAGAATATGATCAATCTCATACATCACATATATCATTCATCACATCTTCTGGCCATATCACATCACATAGCACTTGCTGCAAAAACAAGTTAGACGTCCTCTAATTGTTGTTGCAAGTTTTTTTACGTGGTTTGTAGGTTTCTAGCAAGAACGTTTCTTACCTACGTATGACCACAACGTGATTTGCCAATTTCTATTTACCCTTCATAAGGACCCTTTTCATCGAATCCGTTCCGACTAAAGTAGGAGAGACAGACACCCGCTAGCCACCTTATGCATCTAGTGCATGTCAGTCGGTGGAACCTGTCTCACGTAAGCGTACGTGTAAGGTCGGTCCGGGCCGCTTCATCCCACAATGCCGCCGAAACAAGATAAGACTAGTAGCGGCAAGAAGAATTGGCAACATCAACGCCCACAACTACTTTGTGTTCTACTCGTGCATAGAAACTACGCATAGACCTGGCTCATGATGCCACTGTTGGGGAACGTAGCAGAAATTCAAAATTTTCTACGCATCACCAAGATCAATCTATGGAGTAATCTAGCAACAAGGGGAAGGGGAGTGAATCTACATACCCTTGTAGATCGCGATGCGGAAGCGTTGCAAGAACGCGGATGAGGGAGTCGTACTCGTAGCGATTCAGATCGCGGTTGATTCCGATCTAAGCACCGAAAGAACGGTGCCTCCGCGTTCAACACACGTGCAGCCCGGTGACGTCTCCCACGCCTTGATCCAGCAAGGAGAGAGGGAGAGGTTGGGGAAGACTCCATCCAGCAGCAACACGACGGCATGGTGGTGGTGGAGGAGCGTGGCAATCCCGCAGGGCTTCGCCAAGCACCGTGGGAGAGGAGGAGGAGGGAGAGGGGTAGGGCAGCACCAAAAGGAGACTTTCTCATGTGTGTATGGCAGCCCAAACCTCAAGTATATATAGGGGGGAAGGGGGCTGCGCCCCCCTTAGGGTTTCCACCCCCAAGAGGAGGCAGCCAGCCCTAGATCCCATCAAGGGGGCGGCCAAGGGGAGGAGAGGGGGAGGCGCCCCACTAGATGGGCCCTAAGGCCCATCTGGACCTAGGGTTTGCCCCCTCCCACTCTCCCATGCGCCTTGGGCCTTGGTGGGGGGGCGCACCAGCCCACCTGGGGCTGGTCCCCTCCCACACTTGGCCCACGCAGCCTTCTGGGGCTGGTGGCCCCACTTGGTGGACCCCCGGGACCCTCCCGGTGGTCCCGGTACATTACCGATTTCACCCGAAACTTTTCCGGTGACCAAAACAGGACTTCCCATATATAAATCTTTACCTCCGGACCATTCCGGAACTCCTCGTGACGTCCGGGATCTCATCCGGGACTCCGAACAACATTCGGTAACCACGTACATGCTTTCCCTATAACCCTAGCGTCATCGAACCTTAAGCGTGTAGACCCTACGGGTTCGGGAACCATGCAGACATGACCGAGACGTTCTCCGGTCAATAACCAACAGCGGGATCTGGATACCCATGTTGGCTCCCACATGTTCCACGATGATCTCATCGGATGAACCACGATGTCGGGGATTCAATCAATCCCGTATTCAATTCCCTTTGTCCATCGGTATGTTACTTGCCCGAGATTCGATCGTCGGTATCCCTATACCTTGTTCAATCTCGTTACCGGCAAGTCTCTTTACTCGTTCCGTAACTCACATCATCCCGTGATCAACTCCTTGGTCACATTGTGCACATAATGATGATGTCCTACCGAGTGGGCCCAGAGATACCTCTCCGTTTACACGGAGTGACAAATCCCAGTCTCGATTCGTGCCAACCCAACAGACACTTTCGGAGATACCCGTAGTGCACCTTTATAGCCACCCAGTTACGTTGTGACGTTTGGCACACCCAAAGCATTCCTACGGTATCCGGGAGTTGCACAATCTCATGGTCTAAGGAAGTGATACTTGACATTAGAAAAGCTCTGAGCAAACGAACTACACGATCTTGTGCTAGGCTTAGGATTGGGTCTTGTCCATCACATCATTCTCCTAATGATGTGATCCCGTTATCAACGACATCCAATGTCCATGGTCAGGAAACCGTAACCATCTATTGATCAACGAGCTAGTCAACTAGAGGCTTACCAGGGACATGGTGTTGTCTATGTATCCACACATGTATCTGAGTTTCCTATCAATACAATTCTAGCATGGATAATAAACGATTATCATGAACAAGGAAATATAATAATAACCTATTTATTATTGCCTCTAGGGCATATTTCCAACAGGCATGATATAGCAAGTGGTAGGTAGCGCAACATAGCGATAGAGCGAACAACTAGCAAGCAAAGATAGAAGTGATTTCGAGGGTATGGTCATCTTGCCTGAGATCCCGCAAGGAAGAAGAACGAGTCCATGAAGAAGACAAACGGACGTAGTCGAACGAATCCTCACAACTCCGGAACGAAACCGAAGCTAACGAGAGAAGCAACCCGGAAAGAAACAAACAACATAGTAAACACACAATCATAAACATGGCATGATGCACAATCAAGTATGATGCATGTCCGGTTTAAAAAGGCATGGCATGGCAAAGTGCAACAAACAATACTACAAATTAAGTGGAGCTCAATATGCAACGAGTTGCATATTGACGAAACACCACATCAATTATTTAGTTCTCTCTCGTTTATGTACCCAACAATATTAACTGTTATTAAACGTGGCAAGGGGTGAAGCATAATAAAACTACCTATTTAGGCAATTTAAATGAGGCCGGAAACAACAAACAACAATTCCGGAAAATCCCCATATGTCATCTAACAATTTAAAGCAAACAACAATTTTAAATGTTGTTAACATGATGCGGATGACATATGCAAGTTTTAAGCAATTTTATGGAAATGTTGACATGAGCATGTTATGAAGCATTTGTCACCGTGGTGGAACGAAAGGGGTGCCACGACAACGACAACGACAACGAAAATGGTGCCACGGCAACATTCCGATGATCCGATAACTCATTGAGATACCGGTGCAAAAGAGCAAGTGTGCGGATGTGCGAAACATGCAAAAGATGGTGGGGTGATCCCGGCAACCGGGTGTCCCACATGTCGGTGGCATGGAAACAAGGAACGCGCAAGCGACAACTGGGACACGGAGCAAACGCGAGCATCTCATACAACAAAGCATTCGATCCACGGGTGATCGTCTCGTTGGTTATACCTTCGAAGCGTGCATTCGGGGCGGAACGCGTCGGTGCGATGTAGAGGACGTAGACGTTCTCGCGATGGTAGCGGAAGTAGTGGTTCACGTCTCGGAGAGGGACTTGACGGATACAACGCCTTCGGGGCAATGGTAGTGTACACGGCAACCGAAGTCTAACTTGAAGGGTCGTCGATGTCGTGGTACTTGGTGACATGCACGGGATGGTAGTTGTACACGTTCGTATACTTCCAGTGTCGTTCATAGAGGTACTTGATGTCCAGTGCGGTACTTGGCGAATCCCAGACGTAGAGGTACACTTGTTGAAGCGGAACTTGACGAAATCCCTCTGGAGGTAGCCGTCCGTGGTCGTACTCATGTTGACATGCAACACAATGGTCTTGATGGATCGTAGTCGAACTTGGCGGCAGAGATTCTTGTGCTCACGAAACGGCGAAGAGACACAACAGCAGCGGACGAGGGACTCCGGGACGGCATGGAGGTCGAGGATGATGAGCTCGAGGCGGCGCTGGAGCATGGCGGCCGGGCGAAGCAGGGAGGCACGATGGAGGTCGACGGCGTGGAGAAGTCGCAGGCGAGGTGCGGGCGTAGCATAGGAGACGAGGCGACGCTTGGGGCTCGGGGTCGCGGGGAAGGAGCAGCTCCGGTGCTGCGGCGCCGGAGACGGCAGGGGAGCGACGTCCTGGGGCAGCGCGGCGAGGCGAAGCCCGGCGGCAGCGAGCAGGCTCCGGTGGCCGGCTGGAGGGGAACTTGCGGGCACACCATCGGGCAGAGGGCGGCGCGGGGCTCTGCTCCTCTCTGCGTGTCACGGCGCAGGAGGAGGACGATGGGGAGAGGGGATCGGGCGAGGCGAGACTCTGCTCTCTCTCTCTCTCTCTCTCTCTCTCTCTACGACGGCGCATCGAGGAAGGAGGAGATCGAGCAGGGCTCACCCTGGCGATGTGTGTGTTGCGTGTGATGGCGCAGGAGGGAGAGATCGATGGGAGAAGGGGAACGAGTAGGGGAGGCTAGGGTTACAGCGGGGCGCGGCTGGGCCTAACCGGCTGCAGCTACAGGAGGCCCAAGTGGCCGGCTGGGGTGCGCTGGGGGTCTCTCTCTTCTCTCTCCCTTGATTCTTTGGCAGAATGGTATTAGAGAAAAGAAAAAGAAAGAGAGGTTAGAGAAAGGATTTGCGCATGCGGTTAATTTTCCCGGGCTCATAAAAATGCGCTTGATCCAGGAAAAATAGAAGTGGCATGATTGAAAGATATAAATTCAAATGCATTTGAATTTAATTCAAATGATTTGAATAGGAAGTGAGGGTTGGGAAGGTCCAAAAATGTTCGGATTTTTGGTGGAGCTCCGGAAAGTAAAGAAAGAATTTAGGGCAGAGTTTTGAGACCAAACTTGAAGCAGAAAAGGCACGGAATTATTTTGCAAGTGTGTTATGGTTAATTCCAAAGTTAATGGAATATTTTAATATAGCTCCCTAATAATATTGGGAGATTTTATATGTTGTAAAGAGAAATCAACATGTGCATTTCCTTCGATTTAAATGGATCAAAGATCCATGCAATTTATTCAGTTGAGTTTTTTTTTAAAGGTTGCATGATGACATGATGCAATGCAAGGGATGCAACAAACAAAACAAATCACACGACGAAACTCAGAGCATCTGAAAGTCTTCTGGAGCATCGGTCTCGGGGCGTTACAATGTAAGAGAAGTGTAATTAAAGAGGCCTCATCAAAATTGTGGTTTTACACCACATTTTGAAGGGGAGAATGGAAGTCTCTTTTAATATGAGAAATCACATTCACTTCTCCTACTTAGATCATAGCATGTACAACTAAGCAAAATATGTATCTCAATTCTCTAATTAAGATGGAACCAACGAGAAGTCTTGGTTGGAGAATGTATGAAAAGCACTTTCTAATGTTGGTTCTCTAATTAAGATGCAACAAGTCTTATTTAGAAGAATGAATAAAAAATGACTTCTTTATCATGTTAGTGTGTACTTAGTCCCTTATGAGCATTACGAAGCACACATGAATGCTAAAGTGGCAAGCTTGCTAGTCTAAGTACCATCATGATGTAACATGTTGATTATATATCTGACCAACGTCGGTTATAATCATATGTGACACTTCACCCAAGAGGCAAGTTTGTCAGTATCATGTGTCTTGTGGTTATATTTCTGACTAACATCGTTTATAATCATTTGTCACAGTTCATTATGTTCTTTTCCATCTTCAGCCCAACGGTGTTGTGGTTTAGAACTGAGATGATTGTTATCAAGATTTTGGATATATTTTCCATCTTCTAAATAAAGTGATCATCAGGGAACCTGGAGCATTTGAACATTAATCTTAAGGATAACTCCATTAGATCTTTGTTCATATGCATCAGGTAAATTGAGAGAAAAATACCTAAAGCAACACTTGGTGTTGAGACTCACCAATTTCCCTATGATTGATAATGTGTGTGAATGATCATCTTAGTGGCTTGTTGCCATATAGGATGAAGATTATGAGCTCTAATGATGTATGGAACTCCATAGAATTTTCTTAGTGAGTTGTTGTGCCGCTTGTGTTATTACTATGACATGCTCTTGTGTTGACTTAGTTGAGAATGTATGTATGACTCAACCATACGGTTTTGTCATGGTTGAAGTTGACATAAGGTATGTTATCTAAAGAAATACAATTATGAGATAATACAAGCGTTGGGACACTCATACTATAAAACGAGGGGGAGTAAGATCACTACCTTGTGAAGATGGAATATTTTTTGTGAGCCAAAAATTTCTATCTTCTATTTACGACATAAATTATCTTGGTGATGCCTCATATTTTGCTTGTGTTGAATTTCACCAAGATATAGGTCGAAAAGGAGTGTAGCTTTGTTATGATGACATACATCGATAGAGTACGAAAGAAAATATTATGTGCTAGTACTCTTATCGCACCTGCTACTAAAGTCAAGGGCAATAAAGGTGGACATTTTAGTGTCCAAGGGACCATTATGAACTGATCAGATAATGTCGGTTCCTTATGCTTCAGCTGTCAGAAGCAATATGTGTATTCAACTATGAACATGCCCTTGTTTGTGATCGGGATAATTGGCAAACATACAAGTAAGTCCAGAAATGGCCACTAGAAAAGCCACCCAATGTCTTGCTGACATGCAAGACAATAAAGTTTGCATGCTCACTAATAACTTCGATATCCTAGGATATTCAGACATTGTTTCTGCAAGATGTGTGGATCTTAAAGTTTCCACGCTATGTTACATCCTCACTCTCGCATATGGAAGTATATCGTGGAAAAGCTCTATAATGACACTAATGGCATTAGAAGTAATGCACTTTCTTATGTGGCATGTTAAGAGGCTATTGGGCAGATTGTATGTCAAGAAGCTTTATTCAAGAAATTATGGTGGTAGACAGCATTTTGTAACCACTTACTGCAATATGAACACGCAATTTTCTATGCGAGTAACAACAAGTTAAATGGTATTGCCAAAGCCATTGACATTATGTCTCTGTTGTGAAAGATAGAGGCCAGGATCAAACATAAGATTTTATTTCTAAGCTTTTGCGGTTCCACTTACTAAGGCTTACCATTTACCCATTTTATGATTATGTTGTCGGCATGGGTTCATAAAGCCGTTTGATCCTGGAAATTAGGACCATTAAATAAACCAACTCCCATAAAGTAAAATGGTATCCATTTCAAGATAGAATGGTATACTATAAGGGTTGAGGTTCAGTGACATTTTTTGGGGCATTGCAACACCTTACTTTGGTATATTATTTCTATTGAGAGTGGGCTTATGATGTTTATTAACCTTACGGTCAAGGGGGAGAATGTTGGGATTGATCTCAGGTTATTGTTTTTAACCGAGAGAAAAATATGGGAGACAAAGTCTCCTCCTCTAACGATTGTGGTCTGATCGGATGCACCCATACCCGACTTTTGGTTTTGGTCCCTGATCCACCTAGCGCCAGATATAAAAGGAGGAAGTCGTACCCATGAAGGGCTCTGATACACACATACCAAAAAACCACGACTCCTAACAACCTATCCTAAAAGGGTGCTAACGGGGATCAGAAGGCCATCTCGCCGGCCGCCGCAGGGCTGTGCCGGCGGCTTCCTGCTGCCACCGGCGAAGCTCCTGGATGAGCGGCTGTCTCTCCACAACTACATCACTGCAGCACCACTGCTGTTGCTCATCCTCGCCACTGGAGATCATGGGCCACGCTGTGCCTGCAACGAGAGAGCCTGTAAGATCTCACGAACCACTCTGTTAATCATATCTGGGTGATCTAATGCTAGGCAAATGATCCTATTACAATAATCCTAAAGTATTATTTCTAACAAGCTGACCTCACAAGACCAAGTTCCAAGGTGCAAGCAGGGCTACTACAAATCCACAGAATTTTCTCATCCACTGGAATCAAGCAACGCGTGGGAAAACTCCAAGGTGCAGTCGATAATTCTAGTACTCCCTCCGTCTAGGCGTACAAGTCACCTTACGAAACCAAATAATTCCAAAACATTTAGACACGGTACATAAACTCCCTCCTCTTTTCTTGTTCCACGACATATCAACCAATAAGAGATGTGGGATGTACATGCTTTTTGTGACTTGAGACTAACAAACATGACATGCAGTTGTTAGTCCATTGCATGCAATACTATTAATTAGCAAAAAGACATTAAGTTCTCTCGTTTTCCCCTCCATCTTGGTCGCGGTGCACATCACGTGATTTACTACTGCAGCATGGCCTTCGGCCCCGTCCGCGCAAAAACAAAAGGTCAACAAGGACTACACGTGGCCGGGCTCGAAAAGAAAAAAAATCGCAAGTCACCAGGTCATGTGCATTATTAAAAATATCAAAGAAAAGAGCTCACGTACGATGAAAAAACGTCGAATTAAAGGAAGCATGATCACTTTTTTGTCTCTTCTATAGAGGTCAAACATCAACCAACAACACAAGCAACCAGCGGACGGTGCCACTCTGTTCTATGCGTGATTTATCGATATGCATTTTGTCCAGAGTGTCTGCACATATCAAATTTAAGCTGCTGCCTTCGTCCATGAGCACCTTCCGAAGTCAGCAGCTACCCACAATTGGGTTGAGGACCAGTGCGGTGGGGCACCTGTTCAGGGTCGACCTCGGTTGATCTTTGTGATCAAAGGTGATCGGCGTGTCTATTCACGCGCCCCGAGTTGGCACCTGTCGGATAGAATTGATTTCCCGCATGGCTCATTTGCGCCGGTTGTTGGATGTGAAGGTCTCGTAAATCATCATGACCTCGTCTTCGTCCGAGGACTATTCTGCGTGGCTGGGGCTGTCTACCAGAAGGGCGGGTCCTCCTTTAGCCACCTACCTCACAACCCAGCAGTCGCGAAGGCTGTGAGTCGGGCGGGAATTGAGCATAATAGCATGTATTGGGCATGGTTTATCCAGGAGGTCATCGAGGGTAGTTTCGGGGTGGCCGGAGGTTTTCTTCTTCTTCCGAGGTCTCTCGACCGGTGTGTTTCGCTTGCGGGACTCGCGCCGAGGTGCAGGTATAGCACTTTCCTTTTGTTTAGCTGTCCTGAGCACTGAAAATGGTAACTAATTGCAACAAAAACATGAAGTTTGTTCATTTTGGTTCGTACTGGTTCGTGTGTTTAAAGTATTTAGCTTCTTTTTTGCGATAACAAAAATTAAGTTACCTCTTGGCCACAGACCCACAATACGAGTTTAATGTTCAACTAGTCATTACTACTGGTGAGGACACTCATTCACTCTCGTATTTCCTCCGTCTCGGTTTACAGGGCATGTACGTCGTTCTAGGTTGAGAATTTAACTAGCTATATATATATATGTATTATATGTGATGAAAAATATATGTTTAAAAACCACATCTGCTTAAGAATCCAATGATATACTTTTTGTGACATATAAATCATATTTAATTTGTCAAATGGATGACCAAGAACTACGTGCACGCCCTATAAACCGAGACGGAGTGAGTATCGTTTTATGTTTATGATGCCTCCTCTACCTCAAGATGGTCTAGTTTTTGAAGGAAATATGCCCTAGAGGCAATAATAAAGTTGTTATTTATATTTCCTTATATCATGATAAATGTTTATTATTCATGCTAGAATTGTATTAACAGGAAACTTAGTACATGTGTGAATACATAGACAAAACAGAGTGTCCCTAGTATGCCTCTACTTGACTAGCTCGTTAATCAAAGATGGTTAAGTTTCCTAACCATAGACATGTGTTGTCATTTTATGAACGGGATCACATCATTAGAGAATGATGTGATGGACAAGACCCATCCGTTAGCTTAGCATAATGATAGTTAAGTATTATTGCTATTGCTTTCTTCATGACTTATACATATTCCTCTGACTATGAGATTATGCAACTCCCGAATACCGAAGGAACACTTTGTGTGCTATCAAACGTCACAACGTAACTGGGTGACTATAAAGACGCTCTACAGGTGTCTCCGGTGGTGTTTGTTGAGTTGGCATAGATTGAGATTAGGATTTGTCACTCTGTGTATCAGAGAGGTATCTCTGGGCCCTCTCGGTAATGCACATCACTATAAGCCTTGCAAGCAATGTGACTAATGAGTTATTTGTGGGATGATGCATTACGGAACGAGTAAAGAGACTTGCTGGTAACGAGATTGAACTAGGTATGATGATACCGACGATCGAATCTTGGGCAAGTAACATACCGATGACAAAGGGAATGACGTATGCTATTATGCGGTTTGACTGATAAAGATCTTCTTAGAATATGTAGGAGCCAATATGAGCATCCAGGTTCCGCTATTGGTTATTGACCGGAGATGTGTCTCGGTCATGTCTACATAGTTCTCGAACCCGTAGGGTCCGCACGCTTAACGTTCGATGATGATTTGTATTATGAGTTATGTGATTTGATGACCGAAGTTTGTTCTGAGTCCAGGATGAGATCACGGACATGACGAGGAGTCTCGAAATGGTCGAGAGGTAAAGATTGATATATGGAAGGTTATATACGGACATCGGAATGGTTCCGATAAAGTTCGGGGATTTATCGGAGTACCGGGAGGCTATCGGAACCCCCCGGGAAAGTTATTGGGCCTAATGGGCCATAGTGGAGGAGAGGAGGCAGGCCACAAGAGGTGGGTCATGCCCCCCTTTCCCCAATCCAAATTGGACAAGGGGAAGGGGCGCGACCCCCCTCTTTCCTTCTACCTCTCCCTCCTTTCCCCTTTCCCCCTCTCCGTTGGAAGGAAAGGGGGGCGAATCCTACTAGGTTTGGAGTCCTAGTAGGACTCCCCCCCCTTGGCGCGCCTCCTCCTTGGTCGGCCTCCTTCCCCCTCCTTTATATAAGTGGGCAAGGGGGCACCCCAAAGCACAACAGACAATCTCTTAGCCGTGTGCGGTGCCTCCCTCCACAGTTTAACACCTCGGTCATATCGTCGTAGTGCTTAGGCGAAGCCGTGCACCGGTAACTTCATCATCACCGTCGCCATGCCGTCATGCTGACGGAACTCTCCCTCGTCCTCAACTGGATCAAGAGCTCGAGGGACGTCATCGTGCTGAACGTGTGATGAACACGGAGGTGCCGTACGTTCGGTGCTTGGATCGGTTGGATCGTGAAGACGTTCGACTACATCAACCGCGTTACTAAACGCTTCCGCTTTCGGTCTACGAGGGTACGTGGACACACTCTCCCGTCTCGTTGCTATGCATCTCCTAGATAGATCTTGCGTGATCGTAGGAAATTTTTTAAAATACCGCGTTCCCCAAAAGTGGCATCCGAGCCAGGTCTATGCGTAGATATGCACGAGTAGAACACAAAGAGTTGTGGGCGATAATAGTCATACTGCTTACCACCAATGTCTTACTTTGATTCGGCGGTATTGTTGGATGAAGCGGCCCGGACCGACATTACGTGACCGTGTTCATGAGACTGGTTTTACCGACGTGCTTCACACACAGGTGGCTAGCGGGTGTCTGTTTCTCCAACTTTAGTTGAATCGAGTTTGACTACGGTCGGTCCTTGTTGAACGTTAAAACAGCACACTTGACGAAAAATCATTGTGGTTTTGATGCATAGGTAAGAACGGTTCTTGGTAGAAGCCCGTAGCATTCACGTAAAACTTGCAACAACAAAGTAGAGGACGTCTAACTCGTTTTTGCAGGGCATGTTGTGATGTGATATGGTGAAGACATGATGAGATATAAATTGTTGTATGAGATGATCATGTTTTGTAAAAGTTATCGGCAACTGGCAGGAGCCTTATGGTTGTCGCTTTATTGTATGAAATGCAATCGCCATGTAATTGCTTTACTTTATCACTAACCGGTAGCGATAGTCGTGGAAGCAACAATTGGCGAGACGACAACGACGCTATGATGGAGATCAAGGTGCCAAGCCGGTGACGATGGAGATCATGACGGTGCTTTGGAGATGGAGATCAAAGGCACAAGATGATGATGGCCATATCATGTCACATATTTTGATTGCATGTGATGTTTATCCTGTATGCATCTTATTTTGCTTAGTTCGGCGGTAGCATTATAAGATGATCCCTCACTAAATTTCAAGGTATAAGTGTTCTCCCTGAGTATGCACCGTTGCTACAGTTCATCGTGCCGAGACACCACGTGATGATCGGGTGTGATAAGCTCTACGTTCACGTACAACTGGTGCAAGCCAGTTTTGCACGTGCAGAATAATCGGGTTAAACTTGACGAGCCGAGCATATGCAGATATGGCCTCGGAACACTGAGACCGAAAGGTCGAACGTGAATCATATAGTAGATATGATCAACATAGAGATGTTCACCATTGAAAACTACTCCATCTCACGTGATGATCGGACATGGTTTATTAGTTGATATGGATCACGTGATCATTTAGATGACTAGAGGGATATCTATCTAAGTGGGAGTTCTTAAGTGATATGATTAATTGAACTTTAATTTATCATAAATTTAGTCCTGATAGTATTTGATATGTCATAGATCAATAGCTTGCGATGTAGCTCCCCGTTTATTTTTTATATGTTCCTAGAGAAATATAAGTTGAAAGATGATAGTACAATGATGCGGACTGGGTCCGTGATCTGAGGATTATCCTCATTGCTGCACAGAAGAATTATGTCCTTGATGCACCGCTAGGTGACGGACCTATTGCAGGAGCAGATGCAGACGTTATGAACATTTGGCAAGCTCGGTATGATGACTACTTGATAGTTTAGTGCGCCATGCTTTACGGCTTAGAACCGGGACTTCAAAAACGTTTTGAATGCCACGGAGCATATAAGATGTTCCAAGAGCTGAAATTGGTATTTTTAGACTAATTCCCGAGTCGAGAGGTATGAGATCTCTGACAAGTATTTTGCCTACAAGATGGAGGAGAATAGCTCAACCAGTGAGCATGTGCTTAGAATGTCTCAGTACTACAATCGCTTGAATCAAGTAGGAGTTAATCTTCCAGATAAGATAGTGATTGATAGAGTTCTCTAGTCACTATCACCAAGTTACTGGAACTTTGTGATAAACTATAATATGCAAGGGATGACAAAAACGATTCCCAAGCTCTTCGCGATGCTGAAACCGACAAAGATAGAAATCAAGAAAAGCATCAAGTGTTGATGGTTGACAAGACCATTAGTTTCAAGTAAAAGGGCAAAGGAAAGAAAGGGAACTTCAAGAAGAATGGCAAGCAAGTTGCCACTCCCATAAAGAAGCCCAAAGCTAGACCCAAGCCTGAAACTGAGTGCTTCTACTGCAAAGGAAATGGTCACTGGAAGCGGAACTGCCCCAAATACTTGGCGGATAAGAAGGATGGCAAAGTGAACAAAAGTATATATGATATACATGTTATTGATGTGTACTTTACTAGTGTTCATAGTAGCCCCTGGGTATTTGATACCGGTTCAGTTACTATGATTAGTAACTCGAAACATGAGTTACAAAATGAATAGAGACTAGTTGAGGGCGAGGTGACGATGTGTGTTGGAAATGATTCCAAGGTTGATAAGATCACCATCGCATACTCCCTCTACCTTCGGGATTAGTATTGGAACTAAATAAATGTTATTTGGTGTTTGCGTTGAGCATGAATATGATTGGATCATGTTTATTGCGATACGGTTATTCATTTAAGTCAGAGAATAATTGTTGTTCTATTTACATGAATAAAACCTTCTATGGTCTTACATCCAATGTAAATGGTTTACTGAATCTCGATTGCAGTGATACACATAATATTGATGCCAAAATATGCAAAGTTGATAATGATAGTGCAACATATTTAGTGCACTACCATTTAGGTCATATTGGTGTAAAGCGCATGAAGAAACTCCATGCAGATGGACTTTTGGAATCACTTGATTATGAATCATTTGATACATGCGAACCATGCCTCATGGGCAAGATGACTAAAACTCTGTTTTCCGTAAAATGGAGCGAGCCAATGACTTATTGGAAATAATACATACCGATGTATACGGTCCTATGAGTGTTGAGGCTTGCGACGGGTATCGTTATTTCCTTACCTTCACAGATGATTTGAGCAGATATGGGTATATCTACTTAATGAAACACAAGTCTGAAACATTTGAAAAGTTCAAAGAATTTCAGAGTGAAGTGGAGAATCATCGTAACAAGAAAATAAAGTTTCTACCATCTGATCATGGAGGAGAATATTTGAGTTACGAGTTTGGCCTTCATCTAAAACAATGTGGAATAAGTTTCACAACTCACGCCACCTGGAACACCACAGCGTAATGGTGTGTCCCAACGTCATAACCGTATTTATTGGATATGGTGCGATATATGATGTCTCTTACCGATTTACCACTATCGTTTTGGGGTTATGCATTAGAGACAACTGCATTCACGTTAAATAGGGCACCATCTAATCCGTTGAGACGACACCATATGAACTGTGGTTTGGAAAGAAACCTAAGCTGTCGTTTCTTAAAGTTTGGGGCTGCGATGCTTATGTGAATAAGCTTCAACCTGATAAGCTCGAACCCAAATCGGAGAAATGTGTCTTCATAGAATACCCAAAGGAAACTGTTGGGTACACCTTCTATCACAGATCCGAAGGCAAGATATTCGTTGCTAAGAATGGATCCTTTCTAGAGAAAGAGTTTCTCTCGAAAGAAGTGAGTGGGAGGAAAGTAGAACTTGATTGTACCTTCTCCCGAATTGGAAAGTAGTTCATCACAGAAATCAGTTCCAGTGATTCCTACACCAATTAGTGAGGAAGCTAATGATGATGATCATGAAACTTCAGATCAAGTTACTACCGAACCTCTTAGGTTAACCAGAGTACAGTCCGCACCAGAGTGGTGCGGTAATCCTGTTTCGGAAGTCATGTTACTAGACCATGACGAACCTACGAACTATGAGGAAGCGATGATGAGCCCAGATTCCGCGAAATGGCTTGAGGCCATGAAATCTGAGATGGGATCCATGTATGAGAACAAAGTGTGGACTTTGATTGACTTGCCCAATGATCGGCAAGCCATTGAGAATAAATGGATCTTCAAGAGGAAGACGAACGCTGATAGTAGTGTTACTATCTACAAAGCTCGAATTGTCGGAAAAGGTTTTCAATAAGTTCAAGGTGTTGACTACGATGAGAGTTTCTCACTCGTATCTATGCTTAAAGTCTGTCCGAATCATGGTAGCAATTGCCGCATTTTATGAAATCTGGCAAATGGATGTCAAAAACTGCATTCCTTAATGGATTTATTAAAGAAGAGTTGTATATGATGCAAACAGAAGGTTTTCTCAATCCTAAAAGTGCTAACAAAGTCTGCAAGCTCCAGCGATCCATCTATGGACTGGTGCAAGCATCTCGGAGTTGGAATATATGCTTTGATGAGTTGATCAAAGCATATAGTTTTATACAGACTTGCGGTGAAACTTGTATTTACAAGAAAGTGAGTGGGAGCACTACAGCATTTTTGGTAAGTATATGTGAATGACATATTGTCGATCGGAAATGATGTAGAATTTTCTGGAAAGTATAAAGGAGTGTTTGAAAGGATTTTTCAAAGAAAGACCTCAGTGAAGCTACTTACATATTGGGCATCAAGATCTATAAAGATAGATCAAGACGCTTGATAAGACTTTCGATGAGTACATACTTTGATAAGATTTTGAAGGAGTTCAAAATGGATCAGTCAAAGAAGGAGTTCTTGCCTGAGTTGTAAGGTATGAAGTTGAGTAAGACTCAAAACACTACCACGGCAGAAAATAGAAAGAGAATGAAAGTCATTCCCTATGCCTCAGCCATAGGTTCTATAAAGTATGCTATGCTGTGTACCAGACCTATTGTGTACCTTGCCATGAGTTTGGCAAAGGGGTATGCTACCTCTTGAGCATGTGTTGGTTTTCCCTTGAAGAGGAAAGGGTGATGCAGCAAAGTAGCGTAAATATTTCCCTCAGTTTTGAGAACCAAGGTATCAATCCAGTAGGAGACAATGCACAAGTCACCTAGTACCTGCACAAACAATCAAGAACCTTGCAACCAACGCGATAAAGGGGTTGTCAATCCCTTCATGGTCACTCGCAAAAGTGAGATCTAATAAAGATAGTAAACTAAATATTTTTGGTATTTTTGTTGTATAGATTGGAAAGTAAAGATTGCAAAATAGTAAACGAGATGCGATGTAAATAAAAGAGATGCAATATAATAAGAAAGAGACCCAGGGGCCATAGGTTTCACTAGTGGCTGTTGGGTATCGTAGCATAATTTTAAAATTTTCCTACGCTCACCAAGATGCATCTATGGAGTATACTAGCAACGAGGGGAAAGGAGTGCATCTACATACCCTTGTAGATCGCGAGCGGAAGCGTTCCAATGAACGTGGATGACGGAGTCGTACTCGCCGTGATTCAAATCACCGATGACCGAGTGCTGAACGGACAGCACCTCCGCGTTCAACACACGTACGGTGCAGCGACGTCTCCTCCTTCTTGATCCAGCAAGGGGGGAGGAGAGGTTGATGGAGATCCAGCAGCACGACGGCGTGGTGGTGGATGTAGCAGGATGTCGGCAGGGCTTCGCCGAGCTTCTGCGAGAGAGAGAGGTGTAGCAGGGGAGGAGGGAGGCGCCCAAGGCTGTAATGTTGCTGCCCTCCATCCACCCCTTTATATAGGCCCCCTGGGAGGGGGGGCGCCGGCCAGGATCCCATCTGGATGGGGGGGCGGCGGCCAGGGGGGATACTTGCCCCCCAAGGCAAGTGGGGCGCCCCCCACCCTAGGGTTTCCAACCCTAGGCGGAGGGGGGAGGCCCATGGGGGGCGCCCAGCCCACTAGGGGCTGGTTCCCTTCCCACTTCAGCCCACGAGGCCCTCCGGGATAGGTGGCCCCACCCGGTGGACCCCCGGGACCCTTCCGGTGGTCCCGGTACAATACCGGTAACCCCCGAAACTTTCCCGATGGCCGAAACTTGACTTCCTATATATAATTCTTCACCTCCGGACCATTCCGGAACTCCTCGTGACGTCCGGGATCTCATCTGGGACTCCGAACAACTTTCGGGTTTCCGCATACACATATCTTTACAACCCTAGCGTCACCGAGACGCCTACGGGTTCGGGAGACATGCAGACATGACCGAGACGCCTCTCCGGTCAATAACCAAAAGCGGGATCTGGATACCCATGTTGGCTCCCACATGTTCCACGACGATCTCATCGGATGAACCACGATGTCGAGGATTCAATCAATCCCGTATGCAATTCCCTTTGTCAATCGGTATGTTACTTGCCCGAGATTCGATCGTCGGTATCCCAATACCTTGTTCAATCTCGTTACCGGCAAGTCTCTTTACTCGTACCGCAATGCATGATCCCGTGACTAATGCCTTAGTCACATTGAGCTCATTATGATGATGCATTACCGAGTGGGCCCAGAGATACCTCTCCGTCACACGGAGTGACAAATCCCAGTCTCGATCCGTGCCAACCCAACAGACACTTTCGGAGATACCCGTAGTGCACCTTTATAGTCACCCAGTTACGTTGTGACGTTTGGCACACCCAAAGCACTCCTACGGTATCCGGGAGTTGCACGATCTCATGGTCTAAGGAAAAGATACTTGACATTGGAAAAGCTCTAGCAAACGAAACTACACGATCTTTTATGCTATGCTTAGGATTGGGTCTTGTCCATCACATCATTCTCCTAATGATGTGATCCCGTTATCAATGACATCCAATGTCCATAGTCAGGAAACCATGACTATCTGTTGATCAACGAGCTAGTCAACTAGAGGCTTACTAGGGACACGTTGTGGTCTATGTATTCACACATGTATTACGATTTCCGGACAATACAATTATAGCATGAACAATAGACAATTACCATGAACAAAGAAATATAATAATAACCATTTATTATTGCCTCTAGGGCATATTTCCAACAGTCTCCCACTTGCACTAGAGTCAATAATCTAGTTACATTGTGATGAATCGAACACCCATTGCGTCCTGGTGTTGATCATGTTTTGCTCTAGGGAGAGGTTTAGTCAACGGATCTGCTACATTCAGGTCCGTATGTACTTTACAAATATCTATGTCTCCATTTTGAACACTTTCACGAATGGAGTTGAAGCGACGCTTGATATGCCTGGTCTTCCTGTGAAACCTGGGCTCCTTCGCAAGGGCAATAGCTCCAGTGTTGTCACAGAAGAGAGTCATCGGGCCCGACGCATTGGGAATCACCCCTAGGTCGGTAATGAACTCCTTCATCCAGACTGCTTCCTGTGCTGCCTCCGAGGCTGCCATGTACTCCGCTTCACATGTAGATCCCGCCACGACGCTTTGCTTGCAACTGCACCAGCTTACTGCTCCTCCATTCAAAATATACACGTATCCGGTTTGTGACTTCGAGTCATCCAGATCTGTGTCGAAGCTAGCGTCGACGTAACCCTTTACGACGAGCTCTTCGTCACCTCCATAAACGAGAAACATATCCTTAGTCCTCTTCAGGTACTTCAGGATATTCTTGACCGCTGTCCAGTGTTCCATGCCGGGATTACTTTGGTACCTTCCTACCAAACTTACGGCAAGGTTTACATCAGGTCTGGTACACAGCATGGCATACATAATAGACCCTATGGCCGAGGCATAGGGGATGACACTCATCTTTTCTCTATCTTCTGCCGTGGTCGGGCATTGAGCCGTGCTCAATTGCACACCTTGCAATACAGGCAAGAACCCCTTCTTGGACTGATCCATATTGAACTTCTTCAATATCTTGTCAAGGTATGTACTCTGTGAAAGACCAATGAGGCGTCTTGATCTATCTCTATAGATCTTGATGCCTAATATATAAGCAGCTTCTCCAAGGTCCTTCATTGAAAAACACTTATTCAAATAGGCCTTTATACTTTCCAAGAATTCTATATCATTTCCCATCAATAATATGTCATCCACATATAATATGAGAAATGCTACAGAGCTCCCACTCACTTTCTTGTAAACACAGGCTTCTCCATAAGTCTGTGTAAACCCAAACGCTTTGATCATCTCATCAAAGCGAATGTTCCAACTCCGAGATGCTTGCACCAGCCCATAGATTGAGCGCTGGAGCTTGCATACTTTGTTAGCATTCTTAGGATCGACAAAACCTTCCGGCTGCATCATATACAACTCTTCCTTAAGGAAGCCGTTAAGGAATGCGTTTTGACGTCCATCTGCCATATCTCATAATCATAGTATGCGGCAATTGCTAACATGATTCGGACGGACTTCAGCTTCGCTACGGGTGAGAAAGTCTCATCGTAGTCAACCCCTTGAACTTGTCGATAACCCTTAGCGACAAGTCGAGCTTTGTAGATGGTCACATTACCATCCGCGTCCGTCTTCTTCTTAAAGATCCATTTGTTTTCTATGGCTCGCCGATCATCGGGCAAGTCAGTCAAAGTCCATACTTCGTTTTCATACATGGATCCTATCTCGGATTTCATGGCTTCTAGCCATTTGTCGGAATCCGGGCCCGCCATCGCTTCTTCATAGTTCGAAGGTTCACCGTTGTCTAACAACATGATTTCCAGGACAGGGTTGCCGTACCACTCTGGTGCGGAACGTGTCCTTGTGGACCTACGAAGTTCAGTAGTAACTTGATCCGAAGCTTCATGATCATCATCATTAACTTCCTCCCCAGTCGGTGTAGGCACCACAGGAACATCTTCCCGCGCTGCGCTACTTTCCGGTTCGGAAGGGGTGACTATCACCTCATCAAGTTCCACTTTCCTCCCACTCAATTCTTTCGAGAGAAACTCCTTCTCCAGAAAGGACCCGTTCTTGGCAACGAAGATCTTGCCTTCGGATCTGAGGTAGAAGGTATACCCAATAGTTTCCTTAGGGTATCCTATGAAGACGCATTTCTCCGACTTGGGTTCGAGCTTTTCAGGTTGAAGTTTCTTGACATAAGCATCGCATCCCCAAACTTTTAGAAACGACAGCTTAGGTTTCTTCCCAAACCATAATTCATACGGTGTCGTCTCAACGGATTTCGACGGAGCCCTATTTAAAGTGAATGCGGCAGTCTCTAAAGCATAGCCCCAAAATGAGAGCGGTAAATCGGTAAGAGACATCATAGATCGCACCATATCCAATAGAGTGCGATTACGACGTTCGGACACACCGTTTCGCTGAGGTGTTCCAGGCGGCGTGAGTTGTGAAACGATTCCACATTTCCTTAAGTGCGCACCAAATTCGTGACTTAAATATTCTCCACCACGATCTGATCGTAAGAATTTTATTTTCCTGTCACGTTGATTCTCAACCTCACTCTGAAATTCCTTGAACTTTTCAAAGGTTTCAGACTTGTGTTTCATTAGGTAGACATACCCATATCTACTTAAGTCATCAGTGAGAGTGAGAACATAACGATATCCTCCGCGAGCCTCAACACTCATTGGACCGCACACATCGGTATGTATGATTTCCAATAAGTTGGTTGCTCGCTCCATTGTTCCGGAGAACGGAGTCTTGGTCATCTTACCCATGAGGCATGGTTCGCACGTGTCAAATGATTCGTAATCAAGAGACTCCAAAAGTCCATCTGCATGGAGCTTCTTCATGCGCTTGACACCAATGTGACCAAGGCGGCAGTGCCACAAGTATGTGGGACTATCGTTATCAACTTTACATCTTTTGGTATTCACACTATGAATATGTGTAACATCACATTCCAGATTCATCAAGAATAAACCATTAACCAGCGGGGCATGACCATAAAACATATCTCTCATATAAATAGAACAACCATTATTCTCGGATTTAAATGAGTAGCCATCTCGAATTAAACGAGATCCAGATGCAATGTTCATGCTCAAAGCCGTCACTAAATAACAATTATTGAGGTTTAAAACTAATCTCGTAGGTAGATGCAGAGGTAGCGTGCCGACAGCGATCACATCAACCTTGGAACCATTCCCGACGCGCATCGTCACCTCGTCCTTCGCCAGTCTCTGTTTATTCCGTAGTTCCTGTTTTGAGTTACAAATATGAGCAACCGCACCGGTATCAAATACCCAAGATCTACTACGAGTACTGGTAAGGTACACATCAATTACATGTATATCACATATACCTTTGGCGTTGCCGGCCATCTTGTCCGCTAAGTATTTGGGGCAGTTCCGCTTCTAGTGACCACTTCCCTTGCAATAAAAGCACTCAGTCTCAGGCTTGGGTCCATTCTTCGACCTCTTCCCAGTAACTGGCTTACCGGGCGCGGCAACTCCCTTGCCGTCCTTCTTGAAGTTCTTCTTACCCTTGCCCTTCTTGAACTTAGTGGTTTTATTCACCATCAACACTTGATGTTCTTTTCTGATCTCCACCTCCGCTGATTTCAGCATTGAATATACCTCAGGAATGGTCTTTTCCATCCCCTGCATATTGAAGTTCATCACAAAGCTCTTGTAGCTTGGTGGAAGCGACTGAAGGATTCTGTCAATGACCGCATCATCCGGGAGATTAACTCCCAGCTGAGACAAGCGGTTGTGTAACCCAGACATTCTGAGTATGTGCTCACTAACAGAACTATTCTCCTCCATTTTACAGCTGAAGAACTTGTCGGAGACTTCATATCTCTCGACCCGGGCATGAGCTTGGAAAACCATTTTCAGCTCCTCGAACATCTCATATGCTCCATGTTTCTCAAAACGCTTTTGGAGACCCGGTTCTAAGCTGTAAAGCATGCCGCACTGAACAAGGGAGTAATCATCAGCACGCTGCTGCCAAGCGTTCATAACGTCTTGGTTCTCTGGGATTGGTAATTCACCTAGCGGTGCTTCTAAGACATAATCTTTCTTGGCTGCTATGAGGATGATCCTCAGGTTCCGGACCCAGTCCGTATAGTTGCTGCCATCATCTTTCAGCTTGGTTTTCTCTAGGAACGCGTTGAAATTGAGGACAACGTGGGCCATTTGATCTACAAGACATAGTGTAAAGATTAGACTAAGTTCATGATAATTAAGTTCATCTAATCAAATTACTCAATGAACTCCCACTCAGATAGACATCCCTCTAGTCATCTAAGTGAAACATGATCCGAGTTAACTAGGTCGTGTCCGATCATCACGTGAGACGGACTAGTCAAGATCGGTGAACATCTCCATGTTGATCGTATCTTCTATACGACTCATGCTCGACCTTTCGGTCCTCCGTGTTCCGAGGCCATGTCTGTACATGCTAGGCTCGTCAAGTCAACCTAAGTGTATTGCGTGTGTTCCGAGGCCATGTCTATACATGCTAGGCTCGTCAACACCCGTTGTATTCGAACGTTAGAATCTATCACACCCGATCATCACGTGGTGCTTCGAAACAACGAACCTTCGCAACGGTGCACAGTTAGGGGGAACACTTTTCTTGAAATTATCATAAGGGAACATCTTACTTACTACCATCGTTCTAAGCAAATAAGATGCAAAACATGATAAACATCACATGCAATCAAATAGTGACATGATATGGCCAATATCATTATGCTCCTTTGATCTCCATCTTCGGGGCACCATGATCATCTTCGTCACCGGCATGACACCATGATCTCCATCATTGTGTCTTCATGAAGTCATCACGCCAATGATTACTTCTACTTCTATGGCTAACGCGTTTAGCAACAAAGTAAAGTAATTTACATGGCGTTATTCAATGACACGCAGGTCATACAAAATAATAAAGACAACTCCTATGGCTCCTGCCGGTTGTCATACTCATCGACATGCAAGTCGTGATTCCTATTACAAGAATATGATCAATCTCATACATCACATATATCATTCATCACATCTTCTGGCCATATCACATCACATAACACATGCTGCAAAAACAAGTTAGACGTCCTCTAATTGTAGTTGCAAGTTTTTTACGTGGCTTGTAGGTTTCTAGCAAGAACGTTTCTTACCTACGTATGACCACAACGTGATTTGCCAATTTCTATTTACCCTTCATAAGGACCCTTTTCATCGAATCCGTTCCGACTAAAGTAGGAGAGACAGACACCCGCTAGCCACCTTATGCAACTAGTGCATGTCAGTCGGTGGAACCTGTCTCACGTAAGCGTACGTGTAAGGTCGGTCCGGGCCGCTTCATCCTACAATACCGCCGAAAAAAGATACGACTAGTAGCGGCAAGAAGAATTGGCAACATCAACGCCCACAACTGCTTTGTGTTCTACTCATGCATAGTAACTACGCATAGGCCTGGCTCATGATGCCACTGTTGGGTATCGTAGCATAATTTTAAAATTTTCCTACGCTCACCAAGATGCATCTATGGAGTATACTAGCAATGAGGGGAAAGGAGAGCATCTACATACCCTTGTAGATCGCGAGCGGAAGCGTTCCAATGAACGTGGATGACGGAGTCGTACTCGCCGTGATTCAAATCACCGATAACCGAGTGCCGAACGGACGGCACCTCCGCGTTCAACACACGTACGGTGCAGTGACATCTCCTCCTTCTTGATCCAGCAAGGGGGAAGGAGAGGTTGATGGAGATCCAGCAGCACGACGGCGTGGTGGTGGATGTAGCGAGATGTCAGCAGGGCTTCGCCGAGCTTCTGTGAGAGAGAGAGGTGTAGCAGGGGAGGAGGGAGGCGCCCAAGGCTGTAATGTTGCTGCCCTCCCTCCCCACTTTATATAGGCCCCCTGGGAGGGGGGGCGCCGGCCAGGATCCCATCTGGATGGGGGGGCGGCGGCCAGGGGGAATACTTGCCCCCCAAGGCAAGTGGGGCGCCCCCCCACCCTAGGGTTTCCAACCCTAGGCGGAGGGGGGAGGCCCATGGGGGGGCGCCCAGCCCACTAGGGGCTGGTTCCCTTCCCACTTCAGCCCAGGGGCCCTCCGGGATAGGTGGCCCCACCCGGTGGACCCCCGGGACCCTTCCGGTGGTCCCGGTACAATACCGGTAACCCCCGAAACTTTCCCGGTGGCCGAAACTTGTCTTCCTATATATAATTCTTCACCTCCGGACCATTCCGGAACTCCTCGTGACGTTCGGGATCTCATCTGGGACTCCGAACAACTTTCGGGTTTCCGCATACACATATCTTTACAACCCTAGCGTCACCGAGACGCCTACGGGTTCGGGAGACATGCAGACATGACCGAGACGCCTCTCCGGTCAATAACCAACAGCGGGATCTGGATACCCATGTTGGCTCCCACATGTTCCACAACGATCTCATCGGATGAACCACGATGTCGAGGATTCAATCAATCCCGTATGCAATTCCCTTTGTCAATCGGTATGTTACTTGCCCGAGATTCGATCGTCGGTATCCCAATACCTTGTTCAATCTCGTTACCGGCAAGTCTCTTTACTCGTACCGCAATGCATGATCCCGTGACTAACGCCTTAGTCACATAGAGCTCATTATGATGATGCATTACCGAGTGGGCCCAGAGATACCTCTCCGTCACACGGAGTGACAAATCCCAGTCTCGATCCATGCCAACCCAACAGACACTTTCGGAGATACCCGTAGTGCACCTTTATAGTCACCCAGTTACGTTGTGATGTTTGGCACACCCAAAGCACTCCTACGGTATCCGGGAGTTGCACGATCTCATGGTCTAAGGAAAAGATACTTGACATTGGAAAAGCTCTAGCAAACGAAACTACACGATCTTTTATGCTATGCTTAGGATTGGGTCTTGTCCATCAAATCATTCTCCTAATGATGTGATCCCGTTATCAATGACATCCAATGTCCATAGTCAGGAAACCATGACTATCTGTTGATCAACGAGCTAGTCAACTAGAGGCTTACTAGGGACACGTTGTGGTATATGTATTCACACATGTATTATGATTTCCGGACAATACAATTATAGCATGAACAATAGACAATTACCATGAACAAAGAAATATAATAATAACCATTTATTATTGCCTCTAGGGCATATTTCCAACAGTGGCTTCTCTCAAGATAGCATGTATTACGGTGGGTGAACAAATTACTGCCAACCAATTGATAGAAAAGCGCATAATTATGAAGATATCTAAGGCAATGATCATGAATATAGGCATCACATCCGTGTCAAGTAGACCGAAACGATTCTGCATCTACTACTATTACTCCACACATCGACCGCTATCCAGCATGCATCTAGAGTATTAAGTTCATAAGAACAGAGTAATGCATTAAGCAAGATGACATGATGTAGAGGGATAAACTCAAGCAATATGATATAAACCCCATCTTTTTATCCTCGATGGCAACAATACAATACGTGCCTTGCTGCCCCTAATGTCAATGGGAAAGGACACAGCAAGATTGAACCCAAAGCTAAGCACTTCTCCCATTACAAGAAAGATCAATCTAGTAGGCCAAACTAAACCGATAATTCGAAGAGACTTGCAAAGATATCAAATCATGCATATAACAATTCAGAGAAGAACCAAATAATATTCATATATAATCTTGTTCATAAATCCACAATTCATCGGATCTCGGCAAACACACCGCAAAAGAGTATTACATCAAATAGATCTCCAAGGACATCGAGGAGAACTTTGTATTGAGAAACTAAGAGAGAGAAGAAGCCATCTAGCTAATAACTATGGACCCGAAGGTCTGTGGTAAACTACTCACGCTTCATCGGAGAGGCAATGGTGTTGATGTAGAAGCCCTCCGTGATTGATTCCCCCTCCGGCAGATCACCGGAAAAGGCCCCAAGATGGGATCTCACGGGTACAGAAGGTTGCGGCGGTGGAAAAGTGGTTTCGTGGCTCTCTGCGATGTTTCTAGGGTATAAGAGTATATATAGGTGAAAGAAGTACGTCGGTGGAGCTACGAGGGGCCCACAAGGGTGGGGGTGCGCCTACCCCCCTGGGCGCGCCCTCCTACCTCGTGGCCGCCTCGTGGAGTTACAGACTTCAACTCCAGGTCTTCTGGATTGCTTTTGGTCCAAGAAAGATCATCGCGAAGGTTTCATTCCATTTGGACTCCGTTTGGTATTCCTTTTCTGCAAAACTCTAAAATAGGCCAAAAAAACAGAAACTGGCACTGGGCCTCCAGTTAATAGGTTAGTCCCAAAAATAATATAAAAGAGCATATTAAAGCCCATTAAACATCCAAAACAGATAATATAATAGCATGGAACAATCAAAAATTATAGATACGTTGGAGACGTATTAGGGTACGATAGTGATCCAGGAGTGGATTACTCGACAGCGGTCAAAGTTATCCTTAGTTACCTAAGAGGACTAAGGAAATATTTCTCGGTTATGGAGGTAATAAAGAGTTCGTCGTAAAGAGTTACGTCGATGCAAGCTTTTACACCGATCCGGATGACTCTGAGTCTCAATCTGGATACATATTGAAAGTGGGAGCAATTAGCTAGAGTAGCTCCATGCAGAGCATTGTAAACATAGAAATTTGCAAAATACATACGGCTCTGAATGTGACAAACCCGTTGACAAAAATTCTCTCACAAGCAAAACATGATCACACCTTAGTACTCTTTGGGTGTTAATCACATAGCGATGTGAACTAGATTATTGACTCTAGTAAACCCTTTGGTGTTAGTCACATGGCGATGTGAACTATTGGTGTTAAACCACATGACGATGTGAACTAGATTATTGACTCTAGTGCAAGTGGGAGACTGAAGGAAATATGCCCTAGAGGCAATAATAAAGTTGTTATTTATATTTCCTTATATCATGATAAATTTTTATTATTCATGCTAGAATTGTACTGGAAACTTAGTACATGTGTGAATACATAGACAAAACAGAGTGTCCCTAGTATGCCTCTACTTGACTAGCTCGTTAATCAAAGATGGTTAAGTTTCCTAACCATAGACATGTGTTGTCATTTGATGAACGGGATCACATCATTAGAGAATGATGTGATGGACAAGACCCATCTATTAGCTTAGCATAATGATCGTTAAGTTTTATTGATATTGCTTTATTCATGACTTATACATTTCCTCTGACTATGAGATTATGCAACTCCCGTATACCGGAGGAACACTTTGTGTGCTATCAAACGTCACAACGTAACTGGGTGATTATAAAGATGCTCTACAGGTGTCTCCGATGGTGTTTGTTGAGTTGGCATAGATCGAGATTAGGATTTGTCACTCTGTGTGTCGGAGAGGTATCTCTGGGCCCTCTCGGTAATGCACATCACTATAAGCCTTGCAAGCAATGTGACTAATGAGTTAGTTGCAGGATGATGCATTACAGAACGAGCAAGAGACTTGCCGGTAACGAGATTGAACTAGGTATGATGATGCTGACGATCGAATCTCGGGCAAGTAACATACCGATGACAAAGGGAATGACGTATGTTGTTATGCGGTTTGACCGATAAAGATCTTCGTAGAATATGTAGGAGCCGATATGAGCATCCAGGTTCCGCTATTGGTTATTGACCGGAGATGTGTCTCGGTCATGTGTACATAGTTCTCGAACCCGTAGGGTCCGCACGCTTAACGTTCGATGAAGATTTGTATTATGAGTTATGTGATTTGATGATCGAAGTTTGTTCGGAGTCCCGGATGATATCACGGACATGACGAGGAGTCTCGAAATGGTCGAGAGGTAAAGATTGATATATTGGAAGGTTATATACGGACATCGGAATGGTTTCGATAAGGTTCGGAGATTTATCGGAGTACCGGGAGGCTATCGGAACCCCCCGGGAAAGTTATTGGGCCTAATGGGCCATATAGAGAGAAGCAGGCCACAGGATGGCGCGCCACCTGCCCCAATCCGAATTGGACAGGGGAAGGGGCGCGGCCCCCCTCTTTCCTTCTCCTTCCCCTTCCCCTCCGCTCTCGTTGGAAGAAAGTGGGGGGGCATCCTTACTAGTTGGATCCTATTAGCCTCCCCCTTGGCGCGCCTCCTCCTTGGCCGGCCTCCTCTCCCCCCTTCTTATTATACGGTGGGCAAACGCATCCCAGCACAACAGACAATCTCTAGCCGTATGCGTAGCGAAGCCCTCGCCGTAACTTCATCATCACCGTCACCACGCCGTGTGCTGACGAACTCTCTTCGTTCCTCAACTGATCAAGAGCTCGAGGACGTCATCGTGTGAACGTGTGCTGAACACGAATGTGACGCCCCCGATTTGACCGTACACTAATCATGCACGCAAATGTGTACGATCAAGATCAGGGACTCACGGGAAGATATCACAACACAACTCTACAACATAAATAAGTCATACAAGCATCATAATACAAGCCAGGGGCCTCGAGGGCTCGAATACAAGTGCTCGATCACAGACGAGTCAGCGGAAGCAACAATATCTGAGTACAGACATAAGTTAAACAAGTTTGCCTTAAGAAGGCTAGCACAAACTGGGATACAGATCGAACGAGGCGCAGGCCTCCTGCCTGGGATCCTCCTAACTACTCCTGGTCGTCGTCAGCGGCCTGCACGTAGTAGTAGGCACCTCCAGTGTCGTAGGTGTCGTCGTCGACGGTGGCGTCTGGCTCCTGGACTCCAGCATCTGGTTGCGACAACCAGATAGAAAGGAAAGGGGGAAAAGAGGGAGAGAAGCAACCGTGAGTACTCATCCAAAGTACTCGCAAGCAAGGAGCTACACTACATATGCATGGGTATATGTGTAAAGGGGCATATCAGTGGACTGAACTGCAGAATGCCAGAATAAAAGGGGGATAGCTAGTCCTGTCGAAGACTACGCTTCTGGCCATCTCCATCTTGCAGCATGTAGAAGAGAGTAGATTGAAGTCCTCCAAGTAGCATCGCATAGCATAATCCTACCCGGCGATCCCCTCCTCGTCGCCCTGTTAGAGAGCGATCACCGGGTTGTATCTGGCACTTGGAAGGGTGTATTTTATTCAGTATCCAGTTCTAGTTGTCATAAGGTCAAGGTACAACTCCGGGTCGTCCTTTTACCGAGGGACACGGCTATTCGAATAGATAAACTTCCCTGCAGGGGTGCACCACATAACCCAACACGCTCGATCCCATTTGGCCGGACACACTTTTCTGGGTCATGCCCGGCCTCGTAAGATCAACACGTCGCAGCCCCACCTAGCACAACAGAGAGGTCAGCACGCCGGTCTAAACCTATGCGCGCAGGGGTCTGGGCCCATCGCCCTATGCACACCTGCACGTTGCGTACGCGGCCGGAAGCAGACCTAGCCCCTAGTAAGCGCGGTTCCAGTCCAATCCGGCGCGCGCCACTCAGTCGCTGACGTCAAGAAGGCTTCGGCTGATACCACGACGCCGGGATACCCATAACTACTCCCGCGTAGATGGTTAGTGCGTATAGACCAAATGGCCAGACTCAGATCAAATACCAAGATCTCGTTAAGCGTGTTAAGTAACCGCGAACGCCGACCAGGGCCAGGCCCACCTCTCACCTAGGCGGTCTCAACCTGCCCTGTCGCTCCGCCACAAAGATCCACTTGCGGGTACTCCTACGAGCCGACCCGACTTTAGTCATCACATGTGTCATGTATATAGTATATAAGTATATACCCGTGATCACCGCCCAGGTGATCACGGCCCGATAGTATAGCACAGCAGACGGACAAGAATGTAGGGCCACTGATGGAAATCTAGCATCCTATACTAAGCATGTAGGATTGCAGGTAAAGGTATCAACAGTAGTAGCAAGGATAGGCTATGCATCAGGATAGGATATCGAAAAGCAGTAACATGCTACACTACTCTAATGCAAGCAGTATAGAGAAGAATAGGCGATATCTGGTGATCAAGGGGGGGGCTTGCCTGGTTGCTCTGGCAAGTAGGAGGGGTCGTCGACTCCGTAGTCGAACTGGGCAGCAGCAGTGTCGGTCTCGTAGTCTACCGGAGAGAAGAGGGGGGAAGAAACAGTAAATACAATGCAAACATAAGCATGACGATGCGTGACATGACAATGAGCGGTGCTAGGTGTGTCCTAACGCGACAGTAGGTGGTACCGGCGAAGGGGGGGAACATCCGGGAAGTATTCCCGATGTTTCGCGTTTTCGGACAGACGGACCGGAGGGGGAAAGTTGCTAGTTCGATAGGTTAGGGAGGTGTGGTGGACGAACGGACTGCGTATTCGGATTCGTCTCGTCGTTCTGAGCAACTTTCATATAGAAAACATTTTCATCCGAGTTACGGTTTAAAAGATATGAATTTTCAAAGTTTATTTGAATTTCTGGAATTATTTGAATTAAGCAAAAATGAATTATGACGTCAGCATGAGGCAATGCTGACGTCAGCAGGTCAACAGGTCGGCTGACCAGTCAAACCAGATAGGTGGGTCCAGTGGGACCCACATGTCAGCCTCTGTTAGTCTAATATTAATTTAAACTAAACTAACAGTCTAATTAGAGGGGTGGGCCCCATATGTCAGTGAGTGATTAGTTAATCTAATTATTTTTATTTATAAACATTTTCTTTTGTTTTTGTTTTAATTTTTGCGGCGGGGCCCGCATGTCAGTGGCTGGGCCTGCCCAGTCAGCACGTTGACTGGGTGGACCCAGTCAACGGGGCCCACGGGGCCCACTGGCAGTGGCACTGGGGGGCCCCAGGCCAGCCACGTCGGCGGCCGGCGCCGGAGCAACTCCGACGAGCCAAACTCGGCGGCGCGGCTCGGGAGGGGCGCGGGTTTCGCGCACAGGGGGCCTGCGGGGTCGTGGCTGGGCGCGTTCGACGCGGCTCGGCGCCGCGCGTCCAACGGTGGTGGCCGGAGTGGCTGGAACGGGCGGGGGCGAGCGCTTCGAGCTCGCCGGCGGCGAGGTGCTTCGGGCTGGGGCGGGTGCGGCGTTAGAGCGCGCGAGCGGCCGAACTAACTAGCTAGGCGGGTGCGGCACGATGCGGTCGAGCTAACGGGCCTACGCCCATGACCAATGGTCACCGGAGCCTGCCGGCGACGAGCTCCGCGGCGCGGCGTTCGGGCGCGCGTGGGGAAGCAGCTAGGGGGCGCGCGAGAGAGAAAGGACAGGGGAGGAGGGGGGAGAGGCTCACCGCGCGGCACACGGAGGCCGGTGAGAGGCTTAGGAGCAGCAGGTCGGCGCCGGGGAAGAAGGGGGTCGCCGGCGTCCGAAGTTGAAGACGAGCTCGGTGTGCTCGTTGTAGGGGCTCCGGTCTCCAACGGGCTGCACCAGACGAAGCAGCGGGCGACGGCGGTCCTTGGAGACAACGTGGGGCGGCGAGGTGGGCACGGTGGCCGTGTGAACGACGGGAACGGCGGCGACCGCGTCGGGCGTGGGGAAGGAAGGAGCGGCGCGGATCTGGGGGGGGAAGAGAGAGGCGCAGGGGCCGAGAGGAGAGCGGGGGCGAGTGGGAGAGAGGCCCGAGGAGGCGGGGGGAGCTGGCGACCTTATCCTCCCCGTCGCCGGCGAGGGGGTGCGGCGGGGACTGCCCCTGTTCCGACCCCGGTCGGGGGAACAGGGAAGGGGGGCGAGTGGGAGAGGTGGGCTGGGCCGGGGGTCGGCCCAGTTGGGCCAGGGGTGCTGTGGGGGGGGGGCCTTCTCCTTTTTTCTTTTCTTTGTCTGTGTTCTTTTGCATTTTCTTTTTATTTGTTTATTTTCTTTTCTGTTTTATTTCATTTAAAAGTATTTAGGTATTTTAAAAAATGTGTTTTCTCCACCATAATTACCAGTGTATTATTTGGCACCCACCGAACATTTTTGTTTAAATTTTTGAAAACTTTTATTTTCCACTTTAAATTTAATTGAAGTTTGAATTAGGAGTTTGAAAAGAAATGTGTTCCAAATGTGATCAAGCCCTGTTTAGCAACATGATTAGCTTAATCACAGAGAGTTACTGTAGCATGATCCTCAGGGTGTTACAAATCTCCTCCACTACAAGAAATCTCGTCCCGAGATTTAAGAGGGGAAGTAAGGGGGAAGGGATTTGGTCGCGAAATTCTAACGAGTCTTCTCGGTCTTGGTTGCTATTCTCAAAGCGGTTGATCCATTACGTTGATGTCTTCATTTTCCTGCTTCAGGTCATCATGATGAAGCTGGCATCCTTCCTTCGGGAACTCCATCGTACTTACGAAGGACAAGGGGTAACTTCGGAATAACAGGCCTCTGAACGGTTGACTATCTGGTTGATAACATCGGGAAAGGTGGCGGAAAGTAACTCTCGAATGGAAATTTAAGACAATATCGAGAGCAAAGTAAGGAGGTATCGTGGGGAAGTTTCGAGCGGGTAGGCAATCGTTTGATGCCTGAAGGGTTCTGAGCAACGGGAATAAGTATTGTGTCTGATACCAAAATTGATGATCTCACGAAAGGTGGCACGTGAATTACATACGAAGCCAAGCGTGAGGAATAACCTTGGGAACAAGGGGTGTACAAGAGAGTCAGGTTTCGATCCTGTGGAACTGTGGGTTATGGGCCCACCATGTGGGTTAAAAATAGGAGCGGTGACATCTCGCACGGTCATGATAGCAAGGCATGTCAGGGAACACCCTGTCAGTTATGTCGGCAACACGTTGGTACCAAGGGCGAGGGACGAAGAGAACCATTTTCCTGCTCGTTCAAACGAGGCGGACCATTAGGCAAAGTTCTCGTCCATCAGTGGTTACCGAAATGTCACCAACAATAGTAACAGGGTCTTACTGACAGAGCTGTACACCGAGGTGTTTACATGAGCAGGAGAATATTACTGCTTAGATCATATAGATCACCAGAAAGGTTAAACCAAACAATGGAAAGGAAAATATGATTATTAGATTAAACAGAAGAATGGAAAGGAAAATGTGTTTAAACACATATTTCAAGGGTATATCCTTCCCAAGGACAAGCTGAGCATGATATTCATGACAGGATATAATGTAGAAAACTCTTTAGGTAGGGGAGAGAAATTTCATGACATTACCCATACAACGGTGTTTGGATAATTGAGCAGGAAACATTTAGCATTGGGCTTCAAATGTTCCTGTTGAAAATCAGAGTACCATAGACATGCTTCGAGATAGCATTGACATGGTCAACAGGTGAAGATCAGACTTTGGAAACAAAAAGGATCCATCAGGAACAACTTATAGAATAAGTCTTACAATTTCCTCATGGAAGAATAGCTAACCTTGCTAAAAGGAAAACTTATAACAATAGGTCCTCCCGCCAGGTGTGCTGGGTATCATCACCTTACCGGGTCATAAATAGGCCAATGTTATAACTCTTGGAAATATGTTCCAACCATCATATCTGACCGAGATTCAGATCTGATTGGTGTCAGGATAACTCAGACTTAGGAGGCCTGAGAAGAAAAGGTGCAACACAAATTGTCGAAACGACATCGAAGATTCTCGGGAGATGAACTATGGAAGCGAGTTCCGAACAAGGGTTCATAATTAAATCAAGGAGAGGTGAGGAGGTGACTGCTTGACTCAGCGACAATCCATTGAGATTTCCAAAGGATGGATTTCCACCACTATGTGAACAAGGAGATAACATTAGCTAGATCGAATGACTTAATGATGTATGCTCGAGGAAAACATACACAGTTAAACATTGGTTGAAATGTGCAACCGAAATATGGGCTAGGTAGCACAATCAATGTTCGAATGATGATTCATTAAACCATAGACGTAGAATGAAACTATAGACCAATGACTTCAAAGCAATAGGGTTGCTAGAAGTTTAGAATTTACACATCACAGACCATTTGTTGGTATTCCTTTTAGAAACAACACGGGGACCAAGAAGAATGGTGATGGGGAGAAGTATCACTGTACCAAGATGTCATGCGAGGTGGTGAAATTCTTACGACATACTTGACATAAAAGATGGTAATACTCCAAGGTAAAGAAGAACAATTGCTGGATAGCAAGGAACTCAAGGTATAACACCAAACACGAACAAGCTTGTGTTGGTGGGAAGGCAATAAAGTGGTCGATGATAACACAGATCATCGAGGGCAAGGATGGTATTTCTCATCATGAACTCAATCGATATCCTGGAAGAGCGCATAAGGTTGATGATGATCACGACACATTTGTCGAGAGATTTCATGAAGATGTAATCAATCAGCGACGACATCAAGTCAAAGGAATGATGAAGCAGACGGTTATTGGAACCATGGGTAGGACACACGCTTGAAATCAAGCTTGTTGTTCAAGGTGAAATGGTATGAGAGGAAGATCGGCGTAAGCTTAGCTCATCATCGAAAGTTGTGCTCCGGGGTTAAGGACCAGGTAGCACAGTTAAAATTTAGCACGCTAATGATATAGCCGATCAGGCTAGGAATGACTTAATGATTATTAAACTCGTAAGCAACGAAAATTACCTAGAGTTATTGAATCGGAGTGCGGACTTGATTCACTATTCGGTGTTCTCGGTTGACAAACAACCCAGAGCCCATGAAGTGACAAAGACAAGGTAAGGTAGTACTTCATCAAAGTTTATAAGATGTAGTGCAATGGTAAGATATCCCCGAGATACCAGGGGTAATACTCAAAGGTAGATCATAATAGAGGTTGGGCAGGCGTATTGACCTGCAGAAGACAAGTGATTTAACTTGTCCAAGAAATGGTATTTAAAGGAGAACATGGTCGGAACCACGATTGCAAAAGGCCAGATCCCAGATATAAGATGAACTTATACCAAGGGAATAATTAATTTAAGAGAAGCTTTTAATGATAAGATCTACATCGTGTCCATGGGCATGAACACAAAGTTCAAGGTCGACTCCCACTTCTCCAATGCATATCCTTTCATTTCTTCTCGCGTTCGATGAAGTTGTAGTGTTGAAATTTTATATGGCAAAATACCAGGAGAGTATGACTCGTGAAAACTTTCGAGTTCACACATATTAAGGAAGGCATAGGTTCAACCCATCAGGGCTTCTTAGAACATATACCACGAACTTCGGAGTAAATAATACAAGCTCGAAAGTAGAGTATGGTTCACAAGGCAGAGGATACAATTTACCAAAGGCATCATGTATCCGAGGAAAAGCTCACCAGCTTATTTAATATGGAGGACATTGTCGGATAAAATCCGACAAAAGGGTCTGGTGGTCCCCAAGGGATCTGATGTGAGCATCAGTACTCAACCAGAGGAAGAAAGAATGCAAGGAGATCAGACTATAGAAACAACTGACTAACTCAAAAGCTCAAATGCAAAGGAATTATGAATTCCAAGACAAGGGATCAGAAGCAATGCTCTGATTAGGGATGGATAAGTTGAATAGCCTTAGGGGTACAATCGATGACGATTTGATTGGTCGAGATCCAGCTCATGTTAAAGATGTCTGAGCCGGAAGGATGAATTCTAGGATCTGATTGAGGATTGCGAGCATTCGCAACATATTGAATCAATGGACTCAAAAAGATAATGACAAAGGGTGCCAATAAGATTTCGAGGTTTATGGGATTAATCATAATGCTAGTAAGCAAGAATTTCAAGAGCAACAGGCTCCTGAAGATTTTCGGAAGATCGAATGATATTTTGAACACTTTTGTGAAATACTTGAATCAACTGGGGATGAGCGGATACTCGGTAAGTGCGAGGATTATCCGTAGGGGTATTCAGGTGACAAAGAACAGCAAGGTAGTAAGCTCAAAGGATTCTCGGAACAACAGAGAGAATTTCGGGGTATCTTGTAATAACAAGATCATCTGGGAAACATTGTATGAATGGCGAGTATACGTGGTTATCCATAGGAGTTTATCGATGAAAGGGAATTGCAAAAAGCGATGAACACAAGTTCTCGGGTTATCAGCGTAGAGTATCTTCATGGTCTTCACGTGCAACAGACGATCATCAGTAATAAGGGGCTCTCCGGGTGAAAGTGATAACGAGATCCTAATGTTAGATTTAGTAAAATCATTTAACCCGAATAGAAGAGAGATCAGAGTCCCAGAGTATAGGCAAGGAGTAAAAGATCCTAATACCACCCAATGGCGACGTGGGCCCGTAAGCCACACAGCCATGTTAGTAAAAGTTTTTCAATGACTAGACTCGACTTCGGCCAAGGAGTGTGGAAAGGGGGATTCCTACAGGCAGTTGGCTCTGATACCAACTTGTGACGCCCCCGATTTGACCGTACACTAATCATGCACGCAAATGTGTACGATCAAGATCAGGGACTCACGGGAAGATATCACAACACAACTCTAAAACATAAATAAGTCATACAAGCATCATAATACAAGCCAGGGGCCTCGAGGGCTCGAATACAAGTGCTCGATCACAGACGAGTCAGCGGAAGCAACAATATCTGAGTACAGACATAAGTTAAACAAGTTTGCCTTAAGAAGGCTAGCACAAAAGTAGCAACGATCGAAAAGGCAAGGCCTCCTGCCTGGGATCCTCCTAACTACTCCTGGTCGTCGTCAGCGGCTGCACGTAGTAGTAGGCACCTCCAGTGTCGTAGGTGTCGCCGTCGACGGTGGCGTCTGGCTCCTGGACTCCAGCATCTGGTTGCGACAACCAGATAGAAAGGAAAGGGGGAAAAGAGGGAGAGAAGCAACCGTGAGTACTCATCCAAAGTACTCGCAAGCAAGGAGCTACACTACATATGCATGGGTATATGTGTAAAGGGGCATATCAGTGGACTGAACTGCAGAATGCCAGAATAAAAGGGGGATAGCTAGTCCTGTCGAAGACTACGCTTCTGGCCATCTCCATCTTGCAGCATGTAGAAGAGAGTAGATTGAAGTCCTCCAAGTAGCATCGCATAGCATAATCCTACCCGGCGATCCCCTCCTCGTCGCCCTGTTAGAGAGCGATCACCGGGTTGTATCTGGCACTTGGAAGGGTGTATTTTATTCAGTATCCAGTTCTAGTTGTCATAAGGTCAAGGTACAACTCCGGGTCGTCCTTTTACCGAGGGACACGGCTATTCGAATAGATAAACTTCCCTGCAGGGGTGCACCACATAACCCAACACGCTCGATCCCATTTGGCCGGACACACTTTTCTGGGTCATGCCCGGCCTCGTAAGATCAACACGTCGCAGCCCCACCTAGGCTCAACAGAGAGGTCAGCACGCCGGTCTAAACCTATGCGCGCAGGGGTCTGGGCCCATCGCCCTATGCACACCTGCACGTTGCGTACGCGGCCGGAAGCAGACCTAGCCCCTTAATACAAGCGCGAGCTTACGGTCCAATCCGGCGCGCGCCACTCAGTTGCTGACGTCAAAAGAGCTTCGGCTGATACCACGACGTCGGGATACCCATAACTACTCCCACGTAGATGGTTAGTGCGTATAGACCAAATGGCCAGACTCAGATCAAATACCAAGATCTCGTTAAGCGTGTTAAGTAACCGCGAACGCCGACCAGGGCCAGGCCCACCTCTCACCTAGGCGGTCTCAACCTGCCCTGTCGCTCCGCCACAAAGATCCACTTGCGGGTACTCCTACGAGCCGACCCGACTTTAGTCATCACATGTGTCATGTATAAAGTATATAAGTATATACCCGTGATCACCGCCCAGGTGATCACGGCCCGATAGTATAGCACAGCAGACGGACAAGAATGTAGGGCCACTGATGGAAATCTAGCATCCTATACTAAGCATGTAGGATTGCAGGTAAAGGTATCAACAGTAGTAGCAAGGATAGGCTATGCATCAGGATAGGATACGAAAAGCAGTAACATGCTACACTACTCTAATGCAAGCAGTATAGAGAAGAATAGGCGATATCTGGTGATCAAGGGGGGGCTTGCCTGGTTGCTCTGGCAAGTAGGAGGGGTCGTCGACTCCGTAGTCGAACTGGGCAGCAGCAGTGTCGGTCTCGTAGTCTACCGGAGAGAAGAGGGGGGAAGAAACAGTAAATACAATGCAAACATAAGCATGACGATGCGTGACATGACAATGAGCGGTGCTAGGTGTGTCCTAACGCGACAGTAGGTGGTACCGGTGAAGGGGGGGAACATCCGGGAGGTATTCCCGATGTTTCGCGTTTTCGGACAGACGGACCGGAGGGGGAAAGTTGCTAGTTCGATAGGTTAGGGAGGTGTGGTGGACGAACGGACTGCGTATTCGGATTCGTCTCGTCGTTCTGAGCAACTTTCATATAGAAAACATTTTCATCCGAGTTACGGTTTAAAAGATATGAATTTTCAAAGTTTATTTGAATTTCTGGAATTATTTGAATTAAGCAAAAATGAATTATGACGTCAGCATGAGGCAATGCTGACGTCAGCAGGTCAACAGGTCGGCTGACCAGTCAAACCAGATAGGTGGGTCCAGTGGGACCCACATGTCAGCCTCTGTTAGTCTAATATTAATTTAAACTAAACTAACAGTCTAATTAGAGGGGTGGGCCCCATATGTCAGTGAGTGATTAGTTAATCTAATTATTTTTATTTATAAAACATTTTTCTTTTTGTTTTTGTTTTTAATTTTTGCGGCGGGGCCCGCATGTCAGTGGCTGGGCCTGCCCAGTCAGCACGTTGACTGGGTGGACCCAGTCAACGGGGCCCACGGGGCCCACTGGCAGTGGCACTGGGGGGGCCCCAGGCCAGCCACGTCGGCGGCCGGCGCCGGAGCAACTCCGACGAGCCAAACGCGGCGGCGCGGCTCGGGAGGGGCGCGGGTTTCGCGCACAGGGGGCCTGCGGGGTCGTGGCTGGGCGCGTTCGACGCGGCTCGGCGCCGCGCGTCCAACGGTGGTGGCCGGAGCGGCTGGAACAGGCGGGGGCGAGCGCTACGAGCTCGCCGGCGTCGAAGTGCTTCGGGCTGGGGCGGGTGCGGCGTTAGAGCGCGCGAGCGGCCGAACTAACTAGCTAGGCGGGTGCGGCACGATGCGGTCGAGCTAACGGGCCTACGCCCATGACCAAATGGTCACCGGAGACCCGCCGGCGACGAGCTCCGCGGCGCGGCGTTCGGGCGCGCGTGGGGAAGCCGCTAGGGGGCGCGCGAGAGAGAGAGAGGACAGGGGAGGAGGGGGGAGAGGCTCACCGCGCGGCACACGGAGGCCGGTGAGGGGCTTAGGAGCAGCAGGTCGGCGCCGGGGAAGAAGGGGGGTCGCCGGCGTCCGAAGTCGAAGACGAGCTCGGTGTGCTCGTTGTAGGGGCTCCGGTCTCCAACGGGCTGCACCAGACGAAGCAGCGGGCGACGGCGGTCCTTGGAGACAACGTGGGGCGGCGAGGTGGGCACGGTGGCCGTGTGAACGACGGGAACGGCGGCGACCGCGTCGGGCGTGGGGAAGGAGAGAGCGGCGCGGATCTGGGGGGGGAAGAGAGAGGCGCAGGGGCCGAGAGGAGAGCGGGGGCGAGTGGGAGAGAGGCCCGAGGAGGCGGGGGGAGCTGGCGACCTTATCCTCCCCGTCGCCGGCGAGGGGGTGCGGCGGGGACTGCCCCTGTTCCGACCCCGGTCGGGGGAACAGGGAAGGGGGGCGAGTGGGAGAGGTGGGCTGGGCCGGGGGTCGGCCCAGTTGGGCCAGGGGTGCTGTGGGGGGGGGGCCTTCTCCTTTTTTCTTTTTCTTTGTCTGTGTTCTTTTGCATTTTCTTTTATTTGTTTATTTTCTTTTCTGTTTTATTTCATTTAAAAGTATTTAGATATTTTATAAAAATGTGTTTTCTCCACCATAATTACCAGTGTATTATTTGGCACCCACCGAACATTTTTGTTTAAATTTTTGAAAACTTTTATTTTCCACTTTAATTTTAATTGAAGTTTGAATTAGGAGTTTGAAAAGAAATGCGATTCCATATGTGATCATGCCCTGTTTAGCAACATGATTAGCTTAATCACAGAGAGTTATTGTAGCATGATCCTCAGGGTGTTACAACGGAGATGCCATACATTCGGTGCTTGGATCGGTTGGATCGTGAAGACGTCCGACTACATCAACCGCGTTACTAAACGCTTCCGCTTTCGGTCTACGAGGGTACGTGGACACACTCTCCCATCTCGTTGCTATGCATCTCCTAGATAGATCTTGCGTGACCGTAGGAAATTTTTTAAAATACTGCGTTCCCCGACAGTTTTGCCTTATGAGACGCTGACGTATAACTACTGCCACCATTTCAATGTATAACGTACATACCCTAAAATTAAACTTTGACCATAAATTAGACCTACCAAAATTTGGATTATATGTGATAAAAATTATATTGTTGAATTCGTATTGAAAAGAAATTTTAGAGGTACAATTTTGAAGTCACAAAAATATATATTATTAATCTAATTGTTGGGCAAAGTTGGATTTTAGGAGGCGTGCACGGATTATTCATTGGAATGGAGGGATGTCGTTCAAACTTCAAGAAAAAAGAAGGTATAAATTGAATTACGGCACAGGAGTACTTTAGAAACTTATAAAATATAATTCATCCCCTAATAAAAAAAGTTACTCGTAAATTCCAATACCAAGGGGGAAACATGAGAACTATAGAAACTTGGAAAAAATAATCCATCCAAAAATAAAATAATTTTAGCGCTCATAAATCTGAACAACTGAAACGTAAACAGTCCGTTAGTTAATTAACCAAAAAAAAGAAGAGAAAATGCTATGACGATGTCTTCAAACCAGACAAGTCGCCAAATAATTCATTCATGGACCAGTATTCTATCTAGACAAATAAACCAGGCTATCTTCTCCGAGCCCATCTCCCTCTGTCCAAGCAGCCCGTGGGTGGTGGAAGAGCATGTCTCCACGGCGCGTCTGCACAATTGGGAGGGCCGGCATACGGCCCGCATTTGGACGGGACAGCCTCCTAGCTTTCCGTAGATCTCGAAGGAGGTAAGTTTTCCCTACCGGGGGAGGATTTGCACTATGTTGATGAAAAATTCCATCCTCAAATCAATCCATAATTAATTTTCATCACTGAAATCTATATGCATGTCTAACCTACAGAATTCAAGGACATGACCCGCTTTTGTATTTTTGCGTTTCGAAAATGCTATGAATCAAAGACACCCTCCATGGTCCCCACAAAAAGAGACCCATGCGCGCATCCAGTAAAGCAAGAACCGAGCCGCCCCAGGCTCAAACCTGATTTAACCAGTAAATGAACAGCATCTAAATATCAAAATATCCTTTCAAGTTTCGTTTGATACAAAAGGAAAAGAAGATCACTTCTAGCTGATTCCGGACAGCACACAAACAACACAAGGCTTCACCGGCTCGTAGGTTCTAGCGCCTTAAAACTAGGGGTAGCAGCAGAGGGCAGCAAGACTGTTCGATTATACACTCGAGGAGTTCACAAAAAGGCCAGGACCGAGACGTCCGAAATGTGAGCCTATGTCTCCCTTCGCGACCTTCTGCGTGGCACCGTCGTGTCATCCTCTTTCTCCTCCTTGTCGCCGCTGCTTCCAGCGGCATCGGCTTCCGTGGCACTGGGCTTCTTGACCTCGGCAACGGGCTTCACAGGTGCCTGCAGGAGGCAAAAGTTTAGGGTCGGTCATTTGGTTCAGGTTTTAGGCAAGCAGTATATAACACTGGCAGTCGTCAAAAATAACATACCACTGGCTTCTTGCCACCGAAAATGGTTCTGAAGAGTACAGTCACAAGGATGACAGCGACTGAGGCCAAGATCGAAATTGTAATGTTGGGCTGCTTCTCTCCCTTCTCAATAATATCCTGCGAGACAGAGAGATTATATGTCATTTTTCAGAGAACACACAGTGCTGCTTGAACAGAGGAGACAAGTAAGGTTCTTCGGTCCTTACAATGATCTTTATCTTGTAAGGTTCCAAGAATGGAATGTCGGCGATTTTGTACAAAACACTGAAGATCTTCTTCTGCATTACAGATACCAAATTAGTTAGCTATAACATGCATGCAGCGATACAGTGAAGGGCAAATATAATGTACGGAAAACATCAGAAGAATGAATTACCTGGAACTCAGAAAGGTCTTCTGAATCGGCTGCTGCAGCCTCCTCAGCCTTCTGCTTTTCCTTCTCAACATCAAACTTGGGTTTCCATGTCTTCTCCAAGATGGCGGTGGCTACCTTCTCATCATCGGCGATAAGAATGTTGTCAAAAAGGATGCCATCCTGCATTGTCCAGATCTCAATTCCAATAGCGGCAATCGGATCAAAGTCAGGCTTGTCAAGCTCAAAGTATTCAGGGTTGGGGATTTCTTGGGGCTTCCAGATTCCCTTGTAGTTGGGGTTGTCAATCATGGGTGCATGCCACTTGCCCTTGTAGGCAGGGTTCTGCTTCATTGGCCTCTTCCATTCACCACATCCAGGTGCCTCTTCACACTTGGGGTTGTCAATCTTCGGTGCCTCCCATTCACCATCCTCCTCATCATCCCAGTCTTCGGGCTTAGCAGCCTCTGGGTCATCAACTTCCTCAGGCTCATCATCCAACCATCCTTCTGGCTTGGTGGCCTCCTCATCCAGAATTTCTGTTGGGGCATCCTCATCCCAGTCATCAGGCTTCACTGCAGCTGGGTCAGGGATTTTAGCTCTCTCGTCCCAGTCCTCTGGCTTCTTGTCGTCAGGGTCAGGAATAGTCTTTGATGGAATAAGTGCTGGCTCAAAATCATCAGCGGAAAGGAAGTTTGCTTTGCTCTTCTCCTCCCCATCAACCAAAATTCTGACCTCGTTATCCGGCTTCAAGATAGCCGTGTAGACATGAGAGAGCTTGTCATATGGGACAGAGGGTGGGGACTTGAGGTGATGTTCAACATATTTGCCAGTCTTGGGGTTCTTGTGCTTCAGGATGAAGTGAACCTTGTTCGTTGAACCACACTTGTCAGGACCAAACATAATTGTGTAAGGAGTGTCATTGTCAAATTCCTTGGCATCCCATCCAGCCTCCTGAGGGCGAATGTACTTAAGATAAGCACCTCCACACTCGAGGCCATTCTGAAGCCTCACTTCGAACTGCAGAACAACTGTGCCATCCTTCAAAGTAACAGGGCTATCAAGCTCTTTGACTATGGCATATTTCCTGGCTGGCTCACTAACAAGGAGACCATAGTCTTCATGCCCATCACTCTTCTCGTGCTTCCATACACCTGCATAACAGATTTATATCAAAACTTGATCAATGAAGTGCTGTACAAAAACTATTGGTGGAACAACAAATTTTGACAGGATATGGAGTCGGACAGACAACTAGCTGACCAGCAAAGTGCAGATAAACAAAGAACAACAGGCCTAGGTTTAACACAGAAATCCTACCTTCAGTACGGAAATAACAGGGCACAAACATAAAAGATGCTTCAAATCTAAGGTATTTAAGAGCTAGGCGCTGCATTTTGCTTCTATCATTTGGAGCAACAGTTTTAATCAACTCTATGCAGAATGATGGAGATATTGATGTAATTGTGCAGACAATTGCTAGGTAGTAAAGAGCTAACCGCTGCACTATGCTTCTATCATATGATGAATATTTCATATGGTTGATGAGGAGACGGAAATGCTAGCACGGAAACTGTACATAGAGAAAAAAATTCAATTAACTCTTGTTGGGCCTACTGGTATAATTGTGGGCACAACTGCTACATGTTTCAAACCCAGTTCAACTAAGCATACTAAATATCTTCATCTACGAATGAAGATAGTCAGTTCACTTCTCAAAACATACTACATGCTCACTTAACTCTTGTGAGGTCGTTCCTAGCATCTGCTGCAAACAAGCTAGCAGCTGCGGCATGCCTACTATCATCAAGCCATGGCTATAGATGGCGTAGCAGATCCGCACCAATGCTTCATAAGTAGATCTCACGACACTACGACAGTGAGCAGCTAACCGTCTCGCTCCTGATTCATCATCACTACCTCGACTCCACACTCGAATCGAATTTCACACGAAAGCGTCTGAGCACCTTAGCAGATCAGATTCAGAAACTCCGCTGAACCCACGGATCTCACGCAGATCGAACCAGACAAGCACGCAATCCACACGAGAGAGGTAGAACCATAGAATTACCTGAGTACTCTTCCTTGCCGGAGACGACCCAGCTCCCCTCGAAGCCCTCGTCGAAGGACTCGTGGAACAGCTGCAAAACCCAAGCAAACCGTCACAAATCTCGCCCCGACAACCCAAAAACGAGCGGCGAAGAACCGGACGCGGCGCCGGAGGAGACCAGTTACCGGATCCGACGCGCGGATCTGGGCGAACAGCGCCGAGACCACCAGCAGCGGCAGCAGGAGCACCGCGCGCCCTCCCGTCGTCATCCTCCCCGACCCGATCTCTCTGCGAGCGCAACCGGAACAACTGGAGTAGTGCCGAAGCGAGGGATCGGAGGAGGGTATAAGAAAGGGAGGAGGGTTGGACGGCTGTGATGGGGTGGATGGGGGATGCGACGGTGGAGGCGTGGGCTAGTCGGGGAGGCGTGCGTTGAGACGTGGCGTGGGCCGCTCCGGCCAATCAGAGGCTCCCGGGCGGGGTTGTGGCCAATGGGAGGATGCCATGTGGGCGTGATGACGCCTGGACCCACCGGGGAGTCCACGTAGATGCGTGCTCTGGGTCAAGTCTTGCCTCCCTTCACCCACTCACCAACTCTGTCAGTTCTTTAATGGCAGGAAAAAAAGGTCCGGTCTTCCAGAACAGTTCTTTCCAGGAATCCGTTCTTCATGAGCTAATAGTAACTCTAGCAAATTCTCTCCGATCAAGCATAATAACCGTTAAAATGATAATTTTGATCTAAGATGACACTTTATCAGAGTTATCATATTTTGATTAGAGGGACAATGGTACGGTGTGTGCATTCATATGGATGAGTATGCGGGTATGTATGAGCCCTTGCGTCTGTACCGTGTTTAAAGAAAAGAGTTATCATATTTATTTATTTTTGCGAGTATCAGAGTTATCATATGGCTTCGAAATTTATAAAGCTACCTCATTTATGTAATTCGCTCTATAGCCGACGTTTACATGTATCTGTGTTTTGATTAACATTGACAAGTGGGAGGGCTCCGTTTTTAGTCGTTTTTTCCTGTTTTGTTAGGGTTTGTGTCCTGCTCAGGAAGGCGAGACGGCGGCGGCTCCCTGAAGATGAAATAAAGGTCTCCCCGCCTAGCCCCTGTTCCGGCGGTGCGTCTAGCATCGTTGGTGGGCGTGTGGAGGTGTGTCTCCGGCGGATCTATTTTTGGTGGATTTGCTCTGATCTCGTCGTTGTTCGTCTACGTTCGTGTGTCTTCGGGTTGAATCCTTCCAACCTACGATATTCTTCATCTGCGGCGGTTGCTGTTCTGGTGCGCTGGTCCTATGGAGCCTTAGCATAACGACTTCCCGAGTGTCTACTACAACAAGTTGTGCCCGACTCCGGCGATGGAGGGGTGATGACGGCGACGCGACTTCGGCTCGCTTCAGTGCTTGTAGTCGTCGCTAGGTGGTCTACGGATCTGGATGTAATTTTTATTTCTGGTGTTCGTTATACTGCCATGATTGAAGATGAATAGATTGGAAGTTTTTCGGAAAAAAAGTAACCGCCTATTAATGGACTCCACCGCTTTCCTAATTTTTAAGGCGATCATTCAGATGCCCATGCGGCTTCATCCCCAACTATAAAATCATGGCGAATAGGCGTTCCGTCGCCAGAGCCCTAGCCACCTCCTCTCATCACATATCCTCCATTGTCCGGGACAATGTTGTCGTGCAAGAACGTAACCTGTTGGCTCAACTTAGCGACCGTTGTGTAACCTCCTGTCCCACACACCACACATCGTTGCGAACTCTTCATGTGGCGCACTAGCCACGACAGCAGTCAGATCCTCCTCCAATAGCGACGGCGGATTTGGCGGTTGCGACGGATTTGGCAGCCGCCAGGGATCCATCGTTTCTCGTGGCGCCTACAATGTCCACAAGGGAGATATACACCCCCTCGTTCATGTGGAAGAGGACGATGTTGGCCCCCCTCTTCCCGATGAGCGATGCCGTTGTTGGGGAACGTAGTAATTTCAAAAAAACTCCTACGCACACACAAGATCATGGTGATGCATAGCAACGAGAGGGGGGAGTGTTGTCCACGTACCCTCGTAGACCGAAAGCGGAAGCGTTATGACAACGCGGTTGATGTAGTCGTACGTCTTCACGGTCGACCGATCCTAGTACCGAATGTACGACACCTCCGCGATTTGCACACATTCAGCTCGGTGACGTCCCACGAACTCACGATCCAGTAGAGCTTTGAGGGAGAGCTTCGTCAGCACGACGGCGTGATGACAGTGAAGATGAAGCTACCGGCGCAGGGCTTCGCCTAAGCACTACGACGATATAACCGAGATGGATTATGGTGGAGGGGGGCACCACACACGGCTAAGAGATCAATGATCAACTTGTGTATCTATGGGGTGCCCTCCTCCCCCGTATATAAAGGAGTGGAGGAGGGGGAGGGCCGGCCCTCTACTATGGCGCGCCCTGGGGAGTCCTACTCCCGCTGGGAGTAGGATTCCCCCCTTCCAAGTAGTAGGATTAGGAGAGAAGGAAGGGGAAGAGAGAAGAGAAGGAAGGAGGGGGCGCCGCCCCTCCCTCTAGTCCAATTCGGACTAGGCCTTGGGGGGCGCACGACCTGCCCTAGGCAGCCCCTCTCTCTCTCCCCTAAAGCCCAATAAGGCCCATATACTCCCCGGCGAATTCCCGTAACTCTCCGGTACTCCGATAAATACCCGACCCACTCAGAACCTTTCCGATGTCCGAATATAGCCTTCCAATATATCGATCTTTACGTCTCGAACATTTCGAGACTCCTCGTCATGTCCTTGATCTCATCCGGGACTCTGAACAACCTTCGGTACATCAAAACACATAAACTCATAATACCGATCGTCACCGAACGTTAAGCGTGAGGACCCTGCGGGTTCGAGAACTATGTAGACATGACCGAGACTCATCTCCGGTCAATAACCGACAGCGGAACCTGGATGCTCATATTGGCTCCTACATATTCTACGAAGATCTTTATCGGTCAAACCGCATAACAACATACGTTGTTCCCTTTGTCATCGGTATGTTACTTGCTCGAGATTCGATCGTCGGTATCTCAATACCTAGTTCAATCTCGTTACCGGCAAGTCTCTTTACTCGTTTCGTAATGCATCATCCCGCAACTAACTCATTAGTTACATTGCTTGCAAGTCTTATAGTGATGCGCATTACCGAGAGGGCCCAGAGATACCTCTCCGACAATCGGAGTGAAAAATCCTAATCTTGATCTATGCCAACTCAACAAGTACCATCGGAGACACCTGTAGAGCACCTTTATAATCATCCAGTTACGTTGTGACGTTTGGTAGCACCTTCGGTATTCAGGAGTTGCATAATCTCATAGTCATAGGAACATGTATAAGTCATGAAGAAAGCAATACCAATATACTAAACGATCAAATGCTAAGCTAACGGAATGGGTCAAGTCAATCACATCATTCTCTAATGATGTGATCCCGTTAATCAAATGACAACTCATGTCTATGGCTAGGAAACTTAACAATCTTTGATTTAACGAGCTAGTCAAGTAGAGGCATACTAGTGACACTCTATTTGTATATGTATCCACACATGTACTAAGTTTCCGGTTAATACAATTCTAGCATGAATAATAAACATTTATCATGATATAAGGAAATATAAATAACAGCTTTATTATTGCCTCTAGGGCATATTTCCTTCAGTCCCACTTGCACTAGACTCAATAATCTAGTTCACATCGCCATGTGATTTAACACAAATAGTTCACATCACCATGTGATTAACACCCATAGTTCACATCGCCATGTGACCAACACTCAAAGGGTTTACTAGAGTCAGTAATCTAGTTCACATCGCCATGTGATTAACACTCAAAGAGTACTAAGGTGTGATCATGTTTTGCTTGTGAGAGAAGTTTAGTCAACGGGTCTGTCAAATTCAGATCCGTATGTATTTTGTAAATTTCTATGTCTACAATGCTTTGCACTGGGCTACTTTAGCTAATTGCTCCCACTTTTAATATGTATCTGGATTGTGACTTAGAGTCATCCAGATCGGTGTCAAAGCTTGCATCGATGTAACACTTTACGACGAACTCTTTATCACCTCCATAACTGAGAAATATTTCCTTAGTCCTCTAAGGATAATTTTTGACCGCTGTCTAGTGATCTACTCCTAGATCAAAATTTTACTTCCTTTCCAAACTCAGGGCAGGGTATACAATAGGTCTGGTACACAGCATGACATAGTTTATAAAACCTATGGCTGAGGCATAGGGAATGACTTTCATTCTCTTTCTATCTTCGACGTGGTCGGGCTTTGAGTCTTACTCAACTTCACACCTTGCAACACAGGCAAGAACTCTTTCTTTGACTGTTCCATTTTGAACTACTTCAAAAACTTGTCAAGGTATGTACTCATTGAAAAAACTCATCAAGCGTCTTGATCTATCTCTATAGATCTTGATGCTTAATATGTAAGCAGCTTCACCGAGGTCTTTCTTTGAAAAACTCCTTTCAAACACTCCTTTATGCTTTCCAGAAAATTCTACATCATTTTCGATTGACAAATGTCATTGTAGCGACCCGACCTCAGACGGTCAAGTCTCTGTGCTTAAGTGTCATCCCTGGATCGGTATGCTGACACACACAGTACTCGAGGATTTATAACAGAGGTAAATCACATGTATAAAGTAACGTAAAATATTATTACCTCAATCCAAATAGCGGAAGTAACAACAAGGCTGTGGATTCCCATCAACACCAACGACAAAGTTGAGTGTAGAAATCGTAACCCTAACGTATCACTTACTCGTCGTAAGAATCCTGCAACATGAGACATTGCAGCCACAAAGGGTCAGTACATTGAATATACTAGCAAATTCACACCATAGGATAATGATGAATAATAACTATCACTACATGCATATATGGCTGGTGGAAAAGCTCTATGGTTATAATGTTTTTGCGAAAAGCCAATTTTTCCCTACTGCAAAGGAATATATTTTATTTAACTACAAAGTTGGTTGAAAACATTGAGAATGGTAAACCCCATCTCAATCCCAATTAAAAGTAATTAACAACCCAATCAAATTTTATAATTAAGAGTGAGAGATCCACATGATAATCCAAGAACCAGATACTCAAGATGTCCATAACCGGGGACACGGCTAATCATGATTAGTTTGTACACTCTGCAGAGGTTTGTGCACTTTTCCCACAAGACTCGATCTCCTCCGTTTGATTTCTCGCACTACATGATGTTTGAGAAACGGATGACCGAGACACAGTCTTTCAGAAGCGTTAGCACCTTACGATGGGTAGACAGTACCACCTACATCCCCTACATCTGCTAGTCTACCACTGTAAGAGTTCACACGACTTAATCAACTATGCTAGAGCCCATAATAGCTTGTGGCTGCACACGGAAGTTTCTAGCATGAATAATCTTATGATCCCTTTGAGCCTGGGTGGCAGTCCATAGGAGAATCACACGGTACCCCGGGATTTCCAAAAAATACAGGCAAACACTGGATACCCCAGGTGCCTCAATCCACCCAGATGTGTATTAAAGTTGCCACCTTAAGTTGAACCATTAATTAACAATCTCACATCTGTCATGGATACACTCAAACCCAATCCACGTCTACGAGCATAGCATGGCAATATAAGCATAACGTAATAGTAACTCCCAAGGTTTGAATGCAGGGCAATAGGTTCCTACCTCATCAATTACTTCCCAATACCCACATGTTATCAATTCCTAACCATGCAATATTTGAGGGTTGAAACTAATGCATAAAAACTGGGTAGTAAAGGGATATGATCAAAGTGTGAACTTGCCTGTACTGTTGATGAGGATGATTCGCACTCAAAAATCTTGATAGTTCTACTCGTCACACTCCGGTCAATCTATCGTAAGCAATCAATAGTAACCACACATAAGCAATCACTCAAAAGGTCGGAAAGAACAAACAAGACAAATAGGAAAACATCAAAACCAAATAACTCTTGCAACATAAAACAATTTCTAACAGTACCAAAATTATGTGTATTTGGCCTTATCAGAAAGTTTTGATCAAGAGCTTCGATTTACAAAAAGAATCAACTAAAACGGAGTTATAAAACTCAAGTTATGATCAAACGAAGTTCAAACTCAAATCCATTTGAATTCAAATTTTAAACTTTCAAAAACATGTTTAAGTTGTTTTACTGGATAGAGGAGATCATAACGAAGAAGTGGGCGTTGGTTTCGTTGAATTTGTATAAACAAGCAGAAAGTTGTGACCGATTGAAGAACAGGGGCTAATCTATAAATAAAATATTCACAGATGGGTCCCTGGCCGAAATTAAAAGAAAAAGAAAAACTTTACCGAACGAACGTTCGCTACAGAACCTAAACCGACGAAAACCATTCACTCCAGAGGCTAAACCAGCGAGCGTTCGCTATATAAAAACAAAACGAAAAAAACAGAAAGATCTGGATCGTTGGATCCAGATCCAACGGCGAGGGGAGGGGCGGTGGTTACCACGGCGCTCGGAGTCGCCGGCGACGGAGAAAATGGCGGCGGCGGCGTCGGCTGCGCGCGGGTAGGCGGCTCCGGTGCGGTGGCTCGGCGAGAAGTGGCGGCGCGGTGGTTGCGGCGGCGGCGCTAGCAAGGCGGCGCGGGGCGGTTGGTGGCGGCGACAGCAAGCGGCGGCGCGGCGGCGAGATGTGCGGCGGCGGCGGCTGCTGCGAGGCGATGGGAGAGAGGCGGGCCCCGGGGCTGGCCTTATATAGGTGGGGAGGCGGCGCGGGGTTGCGTGGAGGAGGGGGCGCGAGGCGGACGCGGACTCCGGCTGGCGGCGGCGATGCTCGGGACTCCGTCCCGAGCTTGGGGGCGGTGCAGCGCGGTTGGGCTGGGCCGGCCCAGTCGGGGATTTTTTTAAATAAACTTTTTCTCCAAAAAAACAAAAATAAGAAAAAAAACAAAATAAATAAAAATATTAAATAGGCATATAATATATCAAAATTTTCAGTGAAAGATTTTCTACAACGTGAACATTTTCTAACGTCAAATAAAATACACAAAAATTCATATAAATCAAACACTGCTGCTGCTCTAACAAAATCCAATAAAAATCATTTTAAAAATACCAAAATGATTTCAAATTTATTTTTCTGCAATTTTCTGATGTAGGGAATCATTTTACCCTAATTTCCATATATTTTATTTTTGGAGAAAAATAATTTGAATAAAACTCAAATAACTCCAAATTGGAAATAATTTCAAAGGGGCTTTGAATTTAATTCTTTTAAACTTCCAACTCGTATTTCATATGTTTTGTAGAAGTCATTTTATCTTCTCTCATGAAAATCATTGAGTTGCTTAAAGTTTCTGAATTTGAAAATATTTCCAGATAAAGTTCAAATCTTTTCAAAACCCTTTTCATTTATTTAAAATGGAAGAAGTCATGTTATCTTCTCTCTAGGGTTTTGTGATGAAAAGAATTTGAATTCAAGGAGATCATAATGCAAAAAAGGTGAAAGTTTGGGAAAGTCCTTTTATTCCCTCTCATTTAAGTTTCAAAAAGTTTCGAATATCACTCACTTTCAGTCAATCAATCACACAACAATCAAACAATCAATCAAATCTATCTATTTATTATAACATTCCAAAATTTAGAATTTTGGGATGTTACAAACCTACCACCCTTAAAATGAGTCTCGTCCTCGAGATTCGGAGAGGCTAGAAAGAAATAGATTTGGTTCGGGGTCTTCTCAAAATCCATCGATCATCACAGGGGGTCTGGGGTGCTACCACCCTTAGAAGCATGGTTACTGTTCCATAAAAACTCATATACTCCATCCTTATTGTTGACAGTGTCGGTCTTCCCAGATCTCGGGAAATTCCATCTATGGGCTCTTCCGATAGTGGCATAACCTTTACCACAATTCTTTTGTCCTTTTTCTTTGTAAGGTTGTTCCAAGACTGGGTCTTATTAGCTGACAGGTCTGGCGCCAATACTAACAACTATCGATATCTCATGGCGGTCATCCGTTTATGCTTTCTCCTGCAGGAAATGGGTCTAGGTTGATCCTCACCGTATAACCTACGGTTGGCAACAACTGCCTTGTACAAGGGAAAAATTGCTATACCATTCTAAGGCTTAAACAAGGTTTTAATATCGTCGTCTCTCTACTATAGGCAAGTCACTCAGATTTACCATCCCATATAGCAAAGCGAACAATAAGAGTAAGTCGGTATGGTGATCAATCCATCCTGCACCCAAATCATTACCTTGTATATGGTTTAGCGAATCTCGCATTCTCACACTCGGTCATCCTCACAAACGTTGCAGAATTTCTCTTGTCGACGAACTGGGTTCGGATAAATCCATGGATTCTGCAAGCCAAACAAACATCTATCTTTCCTTTACAACTCTCAGGTTTTGCGTAACTCCTATAAGATCGTCTATCGATAAATGTAACTTCTTCCAGGGTTTTCCTTCAACAAGATTGTGCTTGCTTCTTGGTAGGTCCTGGGGCCTGTGGGTTATGGCCCATCTCATCACTTGCAAACTGAACTCATCATCGGGGCAACTGATCATTATTCCAACTGTTGGGGAACGTAGCAGAAATTCAAAATTTTCTACGCATCACCAAGATCAATCTATGGAGTAATCTAGCAACGAGGGGAAGGGGAGTGAATCTACATACCCTTGTAGATCGCGATGCGGAAGCGTTGCAAGAACGCGGATGAGGGAGTCGTACTCGTAGCGATTCAGATCGCGGTTGATTCCGATCTAAGCACCGAAAGTACGGTGCCTCCGCGTTCAACACACGTGCAGCCCGGTGACGTCTCCCACGCCTTGATCCAGCAAGGAGAGAGGGAGAGGTTGGGGAAGACTCCATCCAGCAGCAACACGACGGCATGGTGGTGGTGGATGAGCGTGGCAATCCCGCAGGGCTTCGCCAAGCACCACGGGAGAGGAGGAGGAGGGAGAGGGGTAGGGCTGCACCAAAAGGAGACGTTCTCGTGTCTATGGCAGCCCAAAACCTCAATATATATAGGGGAGGGGTGAGGGCTGCGCCCCCATCTAGAGTTTCCCCCCTCAAGGGGTGCGGCTAGCCCTAGATGGGGCTTGGGGGGCGGCCAAAGGGGGGAGGAGTGCCTCCCAAGTCAAGTGGAGGCCCTCCCCCTTAGGGTTTCCCCTCTCCCATGCGCATGGGCCTTGGGGGGGCTGGTGCCCCTGGCCCATTAAGGCTAGGGCGCCCCCTTACAGCCCATGCTACTGTATTGGACGTGGTGGAACATTTTCCGGACCTCCGGACCCCTCCGGAATCCTCCGGAATCTTCTGGAAGCTTCCCGGTACAATACCGAAAAAACCCGAACTTTTCCCGGAACCCGAACAACAACTTTCCATATATAAATCTTTACCTTCGGACCATTCCGGAACTCCTCGTGACGTCCGGGATCTCATCCGGGACTCCGAACAACATTCGGTAACCACGTACATACTTTCCCTATAACCCTAGCGTCATCGAACCTTAAGTGTGTAGACCCTACGGGTTCGGGAACCATGCAGACATGACCGAGACGTTCTCCGGTCAATAACCAACAGCGGGATCTGGATACCCATGTTGGCTCCCACATGTTCCACGATGATCTCATCGGATGAACCATGATGTCGGGGATTCAATCAATCCCGTATTCAATTCCCTTTGTCTAACGGTATGTTACTTGCCCGAGATTCGATCGTCGGTATCCCTATACCTTGTTCAATCTCGTTACCGGCAAGTCTCTTTACTCGTTCCGTAACTCACATCATCCCGTGATCAACTCCTTGGTCACATTGTGCACATTATGATGATGTCCTACCGAGTGGGCCCAGAGATACCTCTCCGTTTACACGGAGTGACAAATCCCAGTCTCGATTCGTGCCAACCCAACAGACACTTTCGGAGATACCCGTAGTGCACCTTTATAGCCACCCAGTTACGTTGTGACGTTTGGCACACCCAAAGCATTCCTACGGTATCCGGGAGTTGCACAATCTCATGGTCTAAGGAAGTGATACTTGACATTAGAAAAGCTCTGAGCAAACGAACTACACGATCTTGTGCTAGGCTTAGGATTGGGTCTTGTCCATCACATCATTCTCCTAATGATGTGATCCCGTTATCAACGACATCCAATGTCCATGGTTAGGAAACCGTAACCATCTATTGATCAACGAGCTAGTCTCCTAGAGGCTTACTAGGGACATGGTGTTGTCTATGTATCCACACATGTATCTGAGTTTCCTATCAATACAATTCTAGCATGGATAATAAACGATTATCATGAACAAGGAAATATAATAATAACCTATTTATTATTGCCTCTAGGGCATATTTCCAACAGTCTCCCACTTGCACTAGAGTCAATAATCTAGTTCACATCACCATGTGATTAACACTGACAGGTCACATCACCATGTGACCAACACCCAAGAGTTTACTAGAGTCAACAATCTAGTTCACATCTCTATGTGATTAACACTCAATGAGTTCTGGTTTGATCATGTTATGCTTGTGAGAGAGGTTATTAGTCAACGGGTCTGAACCTTTCAGATCTGTGTGTGCTTTACGAATATCTATGTCATCTTTGTGGATGCTACCACGCGCTATTTGGAGCCATTTCAAATAATTGCTCTACTATACGAATCCGGTTTACTACTCAGAGTCATCCGGATTAGTGTCAAAGTTCGCATCGACGTAACCCTTTACGACGAACTCCTTTCCACCTCCATAATCGAGAAAATTCCTTAATCCACTAGGTACTAAGGATAAGTTCGACCGCTGTCATGAGATCCTTTCCCGGATCACCATTGTACCCTCTTGACCAACTCATGGCAAGGCACACTACATGTGCGGTACACAACATAGCATACTATAGAGCCTACGTCTAAAGCATAGGGGACGACCTTCGTCCTTTCTCTCTCTTCTGCTGTGGTCAGGTCTTGAGTCTTACTCAATACTCACACCTTGTAACACAGCCAAGAACTCCTTCTTTGCTGATCTATTTTGAACTCTTTCAAAATCATGTCAAGGTGTGCATCCTTTTGAAAGTATCATCAGGCGTCTTGATCTATCTCTATGGATCTTGATGCCCAATATGTAAGTAGCTTTATCCAGGTCTTCCTTTGAAAAACTCCTTTCAAACAACCCTTTATGCTTTCCAGAAATTTTACATCATTTCGGATCAACAATATGTCATTCACATATACTTATCAGAAATGTTGTAGCGCTCCCAATCACTTTATTGTAAATACAAGTTTCTAACAAACTTTGTATAAACCCAAAAACTTTGATCACCCCATCAAAGCGTATATTCTGACTCCGAGATGCTTGCTCTAATCCATGGAAGGATCGCTGGAGCTAGCATACCTTTTAGCATCCTTAGGATCGACAAAACCTTTCTGATTGTATCACATACAACCTTTCCTTACGAAAACTGGTAAGGAAACTTGTTTTGACATCCATCTGCCAGATTTCATAAATGTAGCTAATGCTAACATGATTCCGACGGACCTAAGCATCGCTACGGATGAGAAAAACTCATCGTAGTCAACTCCTTGAACTTGTGAAAATACTCTTTGCCACAAGTCGAGCTTCATAGACGGTAACATTACCGTCCACGTCCGTCTTCTTCTCAAAGATCCATTTATCTCGGATTTCATGGCTTCTAACCATTTGTCGGAATATGGGCCCACCATCGCTTCTCCATAGCTCATAGGTTCATCGTTGTCCAACAACATGACTTCCAAGACAGGATCACGTACTACTCTGAAGTATTACGCATCCTCGTCGTCCTACGAGGTTTGGTAGTGACTTGATCCGAAGTTTCATGATCACCATCATAAGCTTCCACTTCAATTGGTGTAGGTGCCACAGGAACAACTTCCTGTGCCCTGCTACACACTAGTTGAAGTGACGGTTCAATAACCTTATCAAGTCTCCACCATCCTCCCACTCAATTCTTTCGAGAGAAACTTTTCCTCAAGAAAGGACTCATTTCTAGAAGCAATTACTTTTGCTTCCAGATCTGAAATAGGAGGTACACCCAACTGTTTTGGGTTTTCTATGAAGATGTATTTATCCGCTTTGGGTTCGAGCTTATCAGCTTGAAACTTTTTCACATAAGCTGCGCAGCCCCAAACTTTTAAGAAACGACAACTTAGGTTTCTCTAAACGGTGTCGTCTCAACGGAATTGCGTGGTGCCCCTTTTAAAGTGAATGCGGTTGTCTCTAATGCCTAACTCATAAACGATAGTGGTAATTTGATAAGAAACATCATGGTATGCACCATATCCAATAGGGTGCAGTTATGATGTTCGGACACACCATCACACTATGGTGTTCCAGGCGGTATTAATTGTGAAACACTTTCCACAATGTCTTAATTGTGTGCCAAACTCGTAACTCAGATATCTCTATGATCATATCATAGACATTTTATCCTCTTGTCACGACAATCTTCGACTTCACTCTGAAATTACTTGAACCTTTCAATAATTCAGACTTGTGTTTCATCAAGTAAATATTCTCAGCATCTACTCAAATCATCTGTGAAGTAAGAACATAATGATATCCACTGCATGCCTCAGAACTCATTGGACTGCATACATCAAAATGTATTACTTCCAATAAGTTGCTCTCTTGTTCCATCTTACTGAAAACGAGGACTTTCAGTCATCTCACCCATGTGGTATGATTTGCATGTCTCAAGTGATTCGAAATCAAGTGAGTCCAAGCGATCCATCTGCATGGAGTTTCTTCATGCATATATACCAATAGACATGGTTCGCATGTCTCAATCTTTTCAAAAACGATTGAGTCCAAAGATCCATCTACATGGAGCTTCTTCATGTGTTCTATACCAATATGACTCAAATTGCAGTGCCACAAGTATCTGGAACTATCATTACTATTTTACATCTTTTGGCACGAACATGTGTATCACTACGATCGAGATTCATTTTAGGTGCAAGACCATTGAAGGTATTATTCAAATAAACAGAGTAACCATTATTCTCCTTAAATGAATAACCATATTGCGATAAACATAATCCAATCATGCTCAACGCAAACACCAAATCTCGATGGTAGAGGGAGCATGCGATGCTTGATCACATCAACCTTGGAACCACTTCCAACGCATATCGTCATCTCACCTTTAGCTAGTCTCCATTTATTCCGCAGCTTTTATTTCGAGTTACTAACACCTAGCAACCGAACCGGTATCTAATACCCTGGTGCTGCTAGGAGTACTAGTAAAGTACACATTCATATAACGTATATCCAATATACTTCTGTCGACCTTGTCTGCCTTCTCATCTACCAAGTATCTAGGGTAGTTCCGCTTCAGTCACCGTTCCCCTTATTACAGAAGCACTTAGTCTCGGGTTTGGGTTCAACCTTGGGATTCTTCACTAGAGCAGCAAACGACTTGCTGTTTCATGAAGTATCCCTTTTGCCCTTGCCCTCTTAAACTAGTGGTTCTACTAACCATCAACAATTGACGCTCCTTCTTGATTTCTACTCTCGCGGTGTCAAACATCGCGAATAGCTCAAGGATCATCATAACTATCCTTGATATGTTATAGTTCATCACGAAGCTCTACTAGCTTGGTGGCAGTGACTATGGAGAACTATCACTATCTCATCTGGGAGATTAACTCCCACTCGATTCAAGCGATTGTGGCACTCAGACAATCTGAGCACACGCTCAACGATTGAGCTTTTCTTCCTTAGTTTGCAGGCTTAAGAAACTTGTCAGAGGTCTCATACCTCTTGATGTCGGCACTAGTCTGAAATCCCAATTTCAGTCTTCGGAACATCTCACATGTTCTGCGACGTTTCAGAAACGTCTTGGGTGCCACAATTCTAAACCGCACTGAACTATCACGTAGTTATCAAAACGTGTATGTCAGATGTTTCGTAACATCTACAAACGACGCTGAGGTTCAGCACACCGAGCGGTGCATTAAGGACATAAGCCTTCTGTGCAGCAATGAGGACAATCCTCAGTTTACGGACCCAGTCCGCATAATTGCTACTACCAACTCTCAACTAAATTTTCTCTAGGAACATATCTTAAACAGTAGAACTAAAGCGCAAGATATGACATAATTTGCAAATACCTATTTGACTGTGTTCATGATAATGAAGTTCATCTGATTATGAACTCCCACTCAGATAGACATCCCTCTAGTCATCTAAGTGAAACATGATCCGAGTTTAACTAGGCCGTGTCCGATCATCACGTGAGACGGACTAGTCAAGATCGGTGAACATCTCCATGTTGATCGTATCTTCTATACGACTCATGCTCGACCTTTCGGTCCTCCGTGTTCCGAGGCCATGTCTGTACATGCTAGGCTCGTCAAGTCAACCTAAGTGTATTGCGTGTGTTCCGAGGCCATGTCTGTACATGCTAGGCTCGTCAACACCCGTTGTATTCGAACGTAAGAATCTATCACACCCGATCATCACGTGGTGCTTCGAAACGACGAACCTTCGCAACGGTGCACAGTTAGGGTGAACACTTTCTTGAAATTATTATAAGGGATCATCCTACTTGCTACCGTCGTTCTAAGCAAATAAGATGCAAAACATGATAAACATCATATGCAATCAAATAGTGACATGATATGGCCAATATCATCATGCTCCTTTGATCTCCATCTTCGGGGCACCATGATCATCTTTGTCACCGGCATGACACCATGATCTCCATCATTGTGTCTTCATGAAGTTGTCACGCCAACGATTACTTCTTCTTCTATGGCTAACGCGCTTAGCAATAAAGTAAAGTAATTTACATGGCGTTATTCAATGACACGCAGGTCATACAAAAAATAAAGACAACTCCTATGGCTCCTGCCGGTTGTCATACTCATCGACATGCAAGTCGTGATTCCTATTACAAGAATATGATCAATCTCATACATCACATATATCATTCATCACATCTTCTGGCCATATCACATCACATAGCACTTGCTGCAAAAACAAGTTAGACGTCCTCTAATTGTTGTTGCAAGTTTTTACGTGGTTTGTAGGTTTCTAGCAAGAACGTTTCTTACCTACGTATGACCACAACGTGATTTGCCAATTTCTATTTACCCTTCATAAGGACCCTTTTCATCGAATCCGTTCCGACTAAAGTAGGAGAGACAGACACCCGCTAGCCACCTTATGCATCTAGTGCATGTCAGTCGGTGGAACCAGTCTCACGTAAGTGTACGTGTAAGGTCGGTCCGGGCCGCTTCATCCCACAATGCCGCCGAAACAAGATAAGACTAGTAGCGGCAAGAAGAATTGACAACATCGACGCCCACAACTACTTTGTGTTCTACTCGTGCATAGAAACTACGCATAGACCTAGCTCATGATGCCACTGTTGGGGAACGTAGCAGAAATTCAAAATTTTCTACGCATCACCAAGATCAATCTATGGAGTAATCTAGCAACGAGGGGAAGGGGAGTGAATCTACATACCCTTGTAGATCGCGATGCGGAAGCGTTGCAAGAACGCGGATGAGGGAGTCGTACTCGTAGCGATTCAGATCGCGGTTGATTCCGATCTAAGCACCGAAAGTACGGTGCCTCCGCGTTCAACACACGTGCAGCCCGGTGACGTCTCCCACGCCTTGATCCAGCAAGGAGAGAGGGAGAGGTTGGGGAAGACTCCATCCAGCAGCAACACGACGGCATGGTGGTGGTGGATGAGCGTGGCAATCCCGCAGGGCTTCGCCAAGCACCGCGGGAGAGGAGGAGGAGGGAGAGGGGTAGGGCTGCACCAAAAGGAGACGTTCTCGTGTCTATGGCAGCCCAAAACCTCAATATATATAGGGGAGGGGTGAGGGCTGCGCCCCCATCTAGGGTTTACCCCCTCAAGGGGTGCGGCTAGCCCTAGATGGGGCTTGGGGGGCGGCCAAAGGGGGGAGGAGTGCCTCCCAAGTCAAGTGGAGGCCCTCCCCCTTAGGGTTTCCCCTCTCCCATGCGCATGGGCCTTGGGGGGGCTGGTGCCCCTGGCCCATTAAGGCTAGGGCGCCCCCTTACAGCCCATGCTACTGTATTGGACGTGGTGGAACATTTTCCGGACCTCCGGACCCCTCCGGAATCCTCCGGAATCTTCTGGAAGCTTCCTGGTACAATACCGAAAAAACCCGAACTTTTCCCGGAACCCGAACAACAACTTTCCATATATAAATCTTTACCTCCGGACCATTCCGGAACTCCTCGTGACGTCCGGGATCTCATCCGGGACTCCGAACAACATTCGGTAACCACGTACATACTTTCCCTATAACCCTAGCGTCATCGAACCTTAAGTGTGTAGACCCTACGGGTTCGGGAACCATGCAGACATGACCGAGACGTTCTCCGGTCAATAACCAACAGCGGGATCTGGATACCCATGTTGGCTCCCACATGTTCCACGATGATCTCATCGGATGAACCACGATGTCGGGGATTCAATCAATCCCGTATTCAATTCCTTTGTCTAACGGTATGTTACTTGCCCGAGATTCGATCGTCGGTATCCCTATACCTTGTTCAATCTCGTTACCGGCAAGTCTCTTTACTCGTTCCGTAACTCACATCATCCCGTGATCAACTCCTTGGTCACATTGTGCACATTATGATGATGTCCTACCGAGTGGACCCAGAGATACCTCTCCGTTTACACGGAGTGACAAATCCCAGTCTCGATTCGTGCCAACCCAACAGACACTTTCGGAGATACCCGTAGTGCACCTTTATAGCCACCCAGTTACGTTGTGACGTTTGGCACACCCAAAGCATTCCTACGGTATCCGGGAGTTGCACAATCTCATGGTCTAAGGAAGTGATACTTGACATTAGAAAAGCTCTGAGCAAACGAACTACACGATCTTGTGCTAGGCTTAGGATTGGGTCTTGTCCATCACATCATTCTCCTAATGATGTGATCCCGTTATCAACGACATCCAATGTCCATGGTTAGGAAACCGTAACCATCTATTGATCAACGAGCTAGTCTCCTAGAGGCTTACTAGGGACATGGTGTTGTCTATGTATCCACACATGTATCTGAGTTTCCTATCAATACAATTCTAGCATGGATAATAAACGATTATCATGAACAAGGAAATATAATAATAACCTATTTATTATTGCCTCTAGGGCATATTTCCAACACCAACATCCAACTTCCAGCTTCCTAGCATACTTAAAATCCATCCAATTGCATTGTCTCCCTTCCTTCTAATTGTGACAAACTAAGACGTGATTACTCCGTCTCAACGTGGAGTTACAATTGCTCCATATTACCAACATCATACCTCTTTCATATCTAATAGTACTTCATCCCTTCATACTCTTGGGGTATCCCACATATGGAGGTAAAACTTATACTTTATGAAGTCCACTCTGTGGAATATCATAATCCTTTCTAGGGGTCAAGTTTCCTCATAGGGTACTACCACCCTTAAAATGAACAAATCTTCCATAGACCATATTTCTCATATCCTCGAAAATGGTCAAAATATTCCTTCATAGAGTAACAACTCATAAAATCCAAATCAGTACCAATGATGCTAACTTTATTGATTCTCCAACGATTTCAATCTCCTGCATTCCATTACATGCCTCAACTCAACACCTCACTGATAAAAAGAAAATGTCCCCACTACTACTACTATATTTCTCGTTGCAACGCAACTGTTTATCACAAGTCTCCTTCTCCTTGGGACAATCTCTGGAAAAGTGCCCTGCTTCATTAGAGTAGAAACATATTACTTCTGACAAGTATTGAGGTTTCTTCATGATTACATAGGCTCCTTGGGTCCTCGGCTTCCTTTTTGGGCAACTGCTGAGGTAGTGCCCTGACTCCTTGCACCTGTAACAGGTGATATGACTCAGGTCCTTCCTGGAATCCAATCTATTTCTCTTCCTGGACTTTTTCGTTCCAATCAGGGCTTCTATTTCCTGTGGGTCATACTCTACTTCCTCTGTCAGGAATTCTACTAGATCCCCATTCAAACAATTCTGGGAGATGTGTCCTTCTTCTCCACATGAATAGCATGACTTGGTGCAGGGTTTAATTGGTCCTTCTTGGGGTGTGTCCTCCACCTCTTCCTTCATCACTGGTTCTTCTCGAATTTCCATGAGGGCTCGTTTCATTGCTTCTTTCTTCTGCTAGATGGTTCTTTGTACCATGGGGTAAGTGTGACACTGAGCAGGGTAGTGGGTAGTCCCTTCACACAAGAAACAAGTGGTCTGCCTAGTTGGGCATTCTTCAGCTGGGTGACTTCCTTCACAATTAGGGCATTCGTCCTTGTGTCCTTTATGGTTGTGTCCTATGTCTCCACAAAGCTTGCATGCACAGGGTTTCTTCATACCATTTCCATAAGGCTTCAATTTCTGGGACACAAGACGAGACTTTAGCATAGACAGCTTAATTCCTTCCAAGTGGCTATTCCTTGCCATCCATTGATGGTTTGGTACATCCTCCACTGAGTAGCAGCACCTCTTTCAAAACACTTAAGAGCATGCTGGGCCATATCCTTTCCGGTTATAGTGTTATTCTCCATATGATCCTCCATGTTCTGAATCCATCGGTCTGTCTCCAATTGACTCATCGGTCCAGAAAATATGGTTTCATCTCCATTCATCCTCTATTGGGTCCAGGGGTTTGGGGTGGGGTAAGAGAGATAGAGAGGGATGCACACAATGCAAACAAAAGTTTTGAAAAGGCAGATTTTATTTGTGGCTGTCGGGAAAAACATCAAACAAAAGACAGCTCACTAACGTCGCATCTATCGTAGGTATAACAGGGGTTGGTCTTCTAAATGTCAATAAATCTTCAAAATCGCCAAACTCTTCAAGTCTCATGTCTTCGATGGCTTCTTCTGATCGTGCTTGACCTTCTCAAGTTCTTTTGCCAGATCATCTCTGTTGTCGCAAAGTCTATCGTGACGTCCTTTAATATTTCTGGAGTTGCGTTCCAGACTTCTGGTTTCATCAACCTCGACATGAACCATGATCCTACTGTCCTTCAGTTCCTGTCGAATCTTTGATGTCTCAAGGTTTTGCTCCTCTAGCTTGGCTACTTTCAGCTTCTGGGTCCTGAGTTCTTCACGAAACGCTTCCTTATCAAATACTGCTTCTTGTAGGTCCATCTTAACTTCTTGATGTAACACTCCAGATCCTGGTGATACACCGGCTAAGGTTAAAACTTCATCTTGCTGATAGGTGCTCCATCAGCCTTCTACCATCCAATCCTTCCATGCATATGCATGCTTAACTCAGCACGGTGACAATAGCATAAGCGGGCGATAACATCATGGATAGCCGTGTTTCTGCTCTTGTCATTTCCATGAGCTATCTCTCCATAGTTGATATCTCCTGCCTTAGGGTTTTCCTTGACAGAACTTTGAGTTTTTAACTCTCCATGCTCCGGTCTTTCTCCAATACACCTTGATCTCGGGTATTGACAACTTCCATAGTCTGCCAAGTTCCATAAGGGTAGCCTTCCTAGGTCATAAAAAATCTGGGAATTCTTTAGAGCCTTCAAATTCTCCTAGCCTTCGGAGTCTTCAACTGTTGTAGTTTCCATTATTATAATGCTCTGTAAATTCCTCTTCATTCCGAATGGTCTTAGTTGTCCAATATCTTGTACTTCTTGGAGTGGTCTCATCAGTCGAATCTTCATGGTCAAAAGGGAAAAGGGTATGGTCTCAATAAAAGGGAATGTTTGAACAAGCTCAGAAGAGAAGAGAGATAAAAGATCTTTTTGAAAAATGAAGTTTTAGAGAAAATCTTTCCTATGGGCTTGCCAGTTTCTAGGGGTCACGTCCTACAGTCAACATGTGCTCTGATACCATCTTGTAGCGACCCGACCTCAGACGGTCAAGTCTCTGTGCTTAAGTGTCATCCCTGGATCGGTATGCTGACACACATAGTACTCGAGGATTTATAACAGAGGTAAATCACATGTATAAAGTAACGTAAAATATTATTACCTCAATCCAAATAGCGTAAGTAACAACAAGGCTGTGGATTCCCATCAACACCAACGACAAAGTTGAGTGTAGAAATCGTAACCCTAACGTATCACTTACTCGTCATAAGAATCTTGCAACATGAGATGTTGCAGCCACAAAGGGTCAGTACATTGAATGTACTGGCAAATTCACACCATAGGATAATGATGAATAATAACTATCACTACATGCATATATGGCTGGTGGAAAAGCTCTATGGTTATAATGTTTTTGCGAAAAGCCAATTTTTCCCTACTGCAAAGGAATATATTTTATTTAACTACAAAGTTGGTTGAAAACATTGAGAATGGTAAACCCCATCTCAATCCCAATTAAAAGTAATTAACAACCCAATCAAATTTTATAATTAAGAGTGATGAGATCCACATGATAATCCAAGAACCAGATACTCAAGATGTCCATAACCGGGGAGACGGCTAATCATGATTAGTTTGTACACTCTGCAGAGGTTTGTGCACTTTTCCCACAAGACTCGATCTCCTCCGTTTGATTTCTCGCACTACATGATGTTTGAGAAACAGATGACCGAGACACAGTCTTTCAGAAGCGTTAGCACCTTACGATGGGTAGACAGTACCACCTACACCCCCTACATCTGCTAGTCTACCACTGTAAGAGTTCACACGACTTAATCAACTATGCTAGAGCCCATAATAGCTTGTGGCTGCACACGGAAGTTTCTAGCATGAATAATCTTATGATCCCTTTGAGCCTGGGTGGCAGTCCATAGGAAAATCACACAGTACCCCGGGATTTCCAAAAAATACAGGCAATCACTAGATACCCCAGGTGCCTCAATCCACCCAGATGTGTATTAAAGTTGCCACCTTAAGTTGAACCATTAATTAACAATCTCACATCTGTCATGGATACACTCAAACCCAATCCACGTCTACGAGCATAGCATGGCAATATAAGCATAACGTAATAGTAACTCCCAAGGTTTGAATGCAGGGCAATAGGTTCCTACCTCATCAATTACTTCCCAATACCCACATGTTATCAATTCCTAACCATGCAATATTTGAGGGTTGAAACTAATGCATAAAAACTGGGTAGTAAAGGGATATGATCAAAGTGTGAACTTGCCTGTACTGTTGATGAAGATGATTCGCACTCACAAATCTTAATAGTTCTACTTGTCACACTCCGGTCAATCTATCGTAAGCAATCAATAGTAACCACACATAAGCAATCACTCAAAAGGTCGGAAAGAACGAAAAATACAAATAGGAAAACATCAAAACCAAATAACTCTTGCAACATAAAACAATTTCTAACACTACCAAAATTATGTCTATTTGGCCTTATCAGAAATTTTAGATCAAGAGCTTCGATTTGCAAAAAGAATCAACTAAAACGGAGTTATAAAACTCAAGTTATGATCAAACGAAGTTCAAACTCAAATCCATTTGAATTCAAATTTTAAAATTTCAAAAACATGTTTAAGTTGTTTTACTGGATAGAGGAGATCATAACGAAGAAGTGGGCGTTGGTTTCATTGAATTTTGATAAACGAGCAGAAAGTTGTGACCGATTGAAGAACAGGGGCTAATCTATAAATAAAATATTCACAGAACTTTACCGAACGAACGTTCGCTATAGAACCTAAACCGACGAAAACCGTTCACTCCAGAGGCTAAACCAGCGAGCGTTCGCTATATAAAAACAAAACAAAATAAAAACAGAAAGATCTAGATCGTTGGATCCAGATCCAACGGCGAGAGGAGGGGCGGCGGTTACCACGGCGCTCGGAGTCGCCGGCGACGGAGAAAACGGCGGCGGCGGCGGCTGCGCGCGGGGAGGCGGCTCCGGGGCGGCGGGTCGGCGAGAGGTGGCAGCGCGGTGGTTGCGGCGGCGGCGCTAGCGAGGCGGCGACAGCAAGCGGCGGCGCGGCGGCGAGATGTGCGGCGGCGGCGGTTGCGAGGCGATGGGAGAGAGGCGGGGCCCGGGGCCGGCCTTATATAGGTGGGGAGGCGGCACGGGGTTGCGTGGAGGAGGGGGCGCAAGGCGGACGCGGAGTCCGGCCGGACTCCGGCTCGCGGCGGCGATGCTCGGGACTCCGTCCCAAGCTTGGGGGCGGTGCGGCGCGGCTGGGCTGGGCCTGGCTGGCTAGCTGGGCCGGCCGAGTAGGGGAAAAGTTTTTTTTTAAATAAACTTTTTCTCCAGAAAAACAAAAATAAGAAGAAAAAAACATAATAAATAAAAATATTAAATAGGCATATAATATATCAAAATTTCCAGAAAAAGATTTTCTACAACGTGAACATTTTTCTAACGTCAAATAAAATACACAAAAATTCAAATAAATCAAACACTGCTGCTGCTCTAACAAAATCCAATAAAAATCATTTTAAAAATACCAAAATGATTTCAAATTTATTTTTCTCCAATTTTCTGATGTAGGGAATCATTTTGCCCTAATTTCCATATATTTTATTTTTGGAGAAAAATAATTTGAATAAAACCCAAATAACTCCAAATTGGAAATAATTTCAAAGGGGCTTTGAATTTAATTCTTTTAAACTTCCAACTCGTATTTCATATGTTTTGTAGAAGTCATTTTATCTTCTCTCATGAAAATCATTGAGTTGCTTCAAGTTTCTGAATTTGAAAATATTTCCGGATAAAGTTCAAATCTTTTCAAAACCCTTTTCATTTATTTAAAATGGAAGAAGTCATGTTATCTTCTCTCCAGGGTTTTGTGATGAAAAGAATTTGAATTGAAGGAGATCATAATGCAAAAAGGTGAAAGTTTGGGAAAGTCCTTTTATTCCCTCTCATTTAAGTTTCAAAAAGTTTCGAATATCACTCACTTTCAGTCAATCAATCACACAACAATCAAATCTATCTATTTATTATAACATTCCAAAATTTAGAATTTTGGGATGTTACAGTCATTTACATATACTTATCAGAAAGGCTGTAGTGCTCCCACTCACTTTCTTGTAAATACGGGCTTCTCCAAAAGTGTGTATAAACCATATGCTTTGATCACACTATCAAAACGTTTATTGCAACTCCGAGATGCTTGCACCAGTCAATAAATGGATCGTTGGAGCTTGCACACTTTGTTAGCATCCCTTGGATCGATAAAACCTTCAGGTTGCATCATATACAACTCTTCTTCCAGAAATCCATTCAGGAATGCAGTCTTTACATCCATTTGCCAAATTTCATAATCATAAAATGCAGCAATTGCTAACATGATTCGGACGGACTTAAGCATCGCTACGGGTGAGAAGGTCTCATCGTAGTCAACTCCTGAACTTGTCGAAAACCTTTCGCAACAAGTCGAGCTTTGTAGACAGTAACATTACCGTCAGCGTCAGTCTTCTTCTTGAAGATCCATTTATTCTCTATGGCTTGCCGATCACCGGGCAAGTCAACCAAATTCCACACTTTGTTCTCATACATGGATCCCATCTCAGATTTCATGGCCTCAAGCCATTTCGCGAAATCTGGGCTCATCATCGCTTCCTCATAGTTCGTAGGTTTAGTCATGGTCAAGTAACATGGCCTCCAGAATAGGATTACCGTACCACTCTGTTGCGGATCTTACTCTGGTTGACCTATGAGGTTCAGTAGTAACTTGATCTGAAGTTACATGATCATCATCATTAGCTTCCTCACTAATTGGTGTAGGAGTCACAGGAACATATTTCTGTGATGAACTACTTTCCAATAAGGGAGCAGGTATAGTTACCTCATCAAGTTCTACTTTCCTCCCACTCACTTCTTTCGAGAGAAACTCCTTCTCTAGAAAGGATCCATTCTTAGGAACGAATGTCTTGCCTTCGGATCCGTGATAGAAGGTGTACCCAACTGTCTCCTTTGGGTATCCTATGAAGACACATTTCTCCTATTTGGGTTTGAGCTTATCAGGATGAAACTTTTTCACATAAGCATCGCAACCCCAAACTTTAAGAAACGACGACTTTGGTTTCTTGCCAAACCACAGTTCATAAGATGTCGTCTCAACAGATTTAGATGGTACCCTATTTAACGTGAATGCAGCTGTCTCTAATGCCCAAAATGATAGTGGTAGATCGGTAAGAGACATCATATATCGCACCATATCTAATAAAGTACGGTTACGATGTTCGGACACACCATTACACCGTGGTGTTCCAGGTGGCGTGAGTAGTGAAACTATTTCACATTGTTTTAACTGAAGGCCAAACTCGTAACTCAAATACTCTTCTCCACTATCAGATCGTAGAAACTTTATTTTCTTGTTACGATGATTTTCCGCTTCACTCTGAAATTATATGAACTTTTCAAATGTTTCAGACTTCTGTTTCATTAAGTAGATATACCCATATCTGCTCAAATCAAGTGTGAAGGTCAGAAAATAACGATACCTGCCACGAGCCTCAACACTCATTGGACTGCATACATCAGTATGTATTATTTCCAACAAGTCTGTAGCTCGCTCCATTGTTCCAGAGAACGGAGTCTTAGTCATCTTGCCCATGAGGCACGGTTCGCAAGCATCAAGTGATTCATAATCAAGTGATTCCAAAAGCCCATCAGCATGGAATTTCTTCATGCGCTTTACACCAATATGACCTAAACAGCAGTGCCATAAATAAGTTGCACTATCATTATTAACTTTGCATCTTTTGGCTTCAATATTATGAATATGTGTATCACTACGATCGAGATTCAATAAACCATTCACCTTGGGTGTATGACCATTGAGAGTTTTATTCATGTAAACAGAATAACAAATATTCTCTGACTTTAAATGAATAACCGTATTGCAATAAACATGATCAAATCATATGCATGCTTAACGCAAACACCCAATAACATTTATTTAGGTTCACCACTAATCCCGAAAGTATAGGGAGTGTGCGATGATGATCATATCAATCTTGGAACCTCTTCCAACACACATCGTCACTTCACCCTTAACTAGTCTCTGTTCATTCTGCAACTCCCGTTTCGAGTTACTAATCTTAGCAACTGAACTAGTATCAAATACTGAGGGGTTGCTGTAAACACTAGTAAAGTACACATCAATAACATGTATATCAAATATACCTTTGTTCACTTTGTCATCCTTCTTATCCGCCAAATACTTGGGGTAGTTCTACTTCCAGTGACCAGTCTCTTTGCAGTAGAAGCACTTAGTCTCAGGCTTAGGTCCAGACTTGGGCTTCTTCACTTGAGCAGCAACTTGCTTGCCGTTCTTCTTGAAGTTCCCCTGCTTCCCTTTGCCCTTTTATTGAAACTAGTGGTCTTGTCAACCATCAACACTTGATGCTTTTCTTGATTTCTACCTTCGTCAATTTCAGCATCACGAAGAGCTTGGGAATCGTTTCCGTTATCCCTTGCATATTATAGTTCATCACGAAGTTCTAGTAACTTGGTGATAGTGACTAGAGAACTCTGTCAATCACTATCTTATCTGGAAGATTAACTCCCACTTGATTCAAGTGATTGTAGTACTCAGACATTCTGAGCACATGCTCACTAGCTGAGCTATTCTCCTCCATCTTGTAGGCAAAGTACTTGTCAAAGGTCCCATACCTTTCGACATGGGCATGAGTCTAAAATACTAATTTCAATTCTTGGAACATCTCATATGCTCCGTGGCATTTCAAAAACGTCTTTGAAGCCCCGATTCTAAGCCGTAAAGCATGGTGCACTAAACTATCAAGTAGTCATCATATCGAGCTTGCCAAACGTTCATAACGTTTGCATCTGCTCCTGCAATCGGTCTGTCACCTAGCGGTGCATCAAGGACATAATTCTTCTGTGCAGCAATGAGGATAAGCCTCAGATCACGAATCCAATCCGCATCATTGCTACTAACATCTTTCAACTTAGTTTTCTCTAGGAACATATCAAAAATAAAACAGGGGAGCTAAACGCGAGCTATTGATCTACAACATAGATATGCTAATACTACCAAGACTAAGTTCATGATAAATTAAAGTTCAATTAATCAAATTACTTAAGAACTCCCACTTAGATAGACATCTCTCTAATCATCTAAGTGATCACTTGATCCAAATCAAATAAACCATGTCCGATCATCACGTGAGATGGAGTAGTTTTCAATGGTGAACATCACTAGTTGATCATATCTACTATATGATTCACGCTCGACCTTTCAGTCTCAGTGTTCCGAGGCCATATCTGCATATGCTAGGCTCGCCAAGTTTAACCCGAGTATTTTGCATGTGCAAAACTGGCTTGCACCCGTTGTATGTGAACGTAGAGCTTATCACACCCGATCATCACGTGGTGTCTCGGCACGACGAACTTTCGCAACGGTGCATACTTAGGGAGAACACTTATACCTTGAAATTTAGTGAGAGATCATCTTATAATGCTACCGTCGATCTAAGCAAAATAAGATGCATAAAGGATAAACATCATATGCAATGAATATAAGTGATATGATATGGCCATCATCATCTTGTGCCTTTGATCTCCATCTCCAAAGCACCGCCATGATCACCATCGTCACCGGCGCGACACCTTGATCTCCATCGTAGCATCGTTGTCGTCTCGCCAACTATTGCTTCTACGATTATCGCTACCGCTTAGTGATAAAGTAAAGCAATTACATGGCGATTGCATTTCATACAATAAAGCGACAACCATATGGCTCCTGCCAGTTGCCGATAACTCTGTTACAAAACATGATCATCTCATACAATAAAATTTAGCATCATGTCTTGACCATATCGCATCACAACATGCCCTGCAAAAACAAGTTAGACGTCCTCTACTTTGTTGTTGCAAGTTTTACGTGGCTGCTACGGGCTGAGCAAGAACCGTTCTTACCTACGCATCAAAACCACAACGATATTTTGTCAAGTATGTGCTGTTTTAACCTTCAACAAGGACCGGGCGTAGCCACACTCGATTCAACTAGAGTTGGAGAAACTGACACCCGCCAGCCACCTGTGTGCGAAGCACGTCGGTAGAACCAGTCTCGTTTAAGCGTACGCGTAATGTTGGTCCAGGCCGCTTCATCCAACAATACCGCTGAATCAAAGTATGACATGCTGGTAAGCAGTATGACTAGTATCGCCCACAACTCACTTGTGTTCTACTCGTGTATATAACATCTACGCATAAACCTGGCTCGGATGCTACTGTTGGGGAACATAGTAATTTCAAAAAAATTCCTACGCACACACAAGATCATGGTGATGCATAGCAACGAGAGGGGAGAGTGTTGTCCACGTACCCTCGTAGACTGAAAGCGGAAGCGTTATGACAACACGGTTGATGTAGTCATACGTCTTCACGATCGACCGATCCTAGTACCGAACATACGACACCTCCGCGATCTGCGCACGTTCAGCTCGGTGATGTCCCACGAACTCACGATCCAGTAGAGCTTCGAGGGAGAGCTTCGTCAGCACAACGGCGTGATGACGGTGATGATGAAGCTACCGGCGCAGGGCTTCGCCTAAGCACTACGATGATATGACCGAGGTGGATTATGGTGGAGGGGGGCACCGCACACGGCTAAGAGATCAATGATCAACTTGTGTGTCTATGGGGTGCCCCCCTCCCCCCCATATATAAAGGAGTGGAGGAGGGGGAGGGCCATCCCTCTACTATGGCGCGCCCTGGGGAGTCCTACTCCCGCCGGGAGTAGGATTCCCCCCTTCCAAGTAGTAGGAAGAGAGAAGAGAAGGAAGGAGGGGGCGCCGCCCCTCCCCCTAATCCAATTCGGACTAGGCCTTGAGGGGCGCGCGGCCTGCCCAAGGCAGCCCCTCTCTCTCTCCCCTAAAGCCCAATAAGGCCCATATACTCCCCAGCGAATTCTCGTAACTCTTCGGTACACCGATAAATACCCGACCCACTCAGAACCTTTCCGATGTCCGAATATAGCCTTCCAATATATCGATCTTCACGTGTCGAACATTTCGAGACTCATCGTCATGTCCCTGATCTCATCCGAGACTCCGAACAACCTTCGGTACATCAAAACACATAAACTCATAATACGATCGTCACCGAACGTTAAGCGTGCGGACCCTACGGGTTCGAGAACTATGTAGACATGACCGAGACTCATCTCCAGTCAATAACCAACAACGGAACCTGGATGCTCATATTGGCTCCTACATATTCTACGAAGATCTTTATCGGTCAAACCGCATAACAACGTACGTCATTCCCTTTGTCATCGGTATGTTACTTGCTCGAGATTCGATCGTCGGGATCTCAATACCTAGTTCAATCTCGATACCGGCAAGTCTCTTTACTCGTTCCGTAATGCATCATCCCGCAACTAACTCATTAGTTACATTGCTTGCAAGGCTTATAGTGATGTGCATTACCGAGAGGGCCCAGAGATACCTCTCCGACAATCGGAGTGACAAATCCTAATCTTGATCTATGCCAACTCAACAAGTACCATCGGAGACACCTGTAGAGCACCTTTATAATCACCTAGTTACGTGGTGACGTTTGGTAGCACAAAAAATGTTCCTCCGGTATTCGGGAGTTGCATAATCTCATAGTCATAGGAACATGTATAAGTCATGAAGAAAGCAATAGCAATATACTAAACGATCAAATGCTAAGCTAACGGAATGGGTCAAGTCAATCACATCATTCTCTAATGATGTGATCCCGTTAATCAAATGGCAACTCATGTCTATGGCTAGGAAACTTAACCATCTTTGATTGAACGAGCTAGTCAAGTAGAGGCATACTAGTGACACTTTGTTTGTCTAAGTATCCACACATGTAGTGAGTTTCCGGTTAATATAATTCTAGCATGAATAATAAACATTTATCATGATATAAGGAAATATATATATAACAACTTTATTATTGCCTCTAGGGCATATTTCCTTCAGCCGTCCCCGTCGAGATCCAGTCGAAGCCCGAGGACCCGATCGACACCGTGCTATGGCTCTCTACCCTCGAAGCTCGCCACGAGGAGCGCATCCTCCGAGCGTACCACCCCACACTCACCGATGAGGAGGAGTAGTGATAGCTTGCGCCTGCTGTCAGTGTCAAAACCGGCGGATCTCGGGTAGGGGGTCCCGAACTGTGCGTCTAGGATCGATGGTAACAGGAGACGGGGACACGATGTTTACCCAGGTTCAGGCCCTCTCTATGGAGGTAATACCCTACTTCCTGCTTGATTGATCTTGATGAATATGAGTATTACAAGAGTTGATCTACCACGAGATCGTAATGGCTAAACCCTAGAAGTCTAGCCTATGAGTATATGGTAATAAATCTGTCCTATCTGGACTATGCTCTCTGGTTTATATAGACACCGGAGAGATCTATGGTTACACGAGGTCGGTTACATAAGAGGGAATCTTCATAATCGGCCGCCTAGCTTGCCTTCCACGCCAAGTAGAGTCCAATCCGGACATGGGTATAGTCTTCGGTCTTCGTGTCTTCACAGCCCATCAGTCCGGCCCATGGATAACAGGCCGGACGCCCGAGGACCCCTTAGTCCAGGACTCCCTCAGTAGCCCCTGAACCTGGCTTCAATGACGAGGAGTCCGGCGCGCAGTTTGTCTTCGGCATTGCAAGGCGGGTTCCCCTTCTTCCGAACTCCAATATAGTCTTCGGAGATGATGATTGTATCCGGTCCTGTGTATATAATTACAGAAAATACAATACTCCATGAGTCCAATCTCCAGACAATTGTTTATGACACTGTATCACGCCTGCCCGGTTATTATTTCCAACCGTTGGCTAGCCCATCGCCCCACGTCTCGGGAAGCGGTTTTATTGGCACGTCTTGTCAAAGCAGAGATCGTGTCCCCTTGTTCACGGGATTTTGAATAATATTGGTATGGGTATCCCAACCATCCCCTGTGTACAACTCTTCGAGGATAGGTAAGTTTAACGACCCAGGAGGGGACGGTCGACATTCTGGGCCTTTATATAGGGACCCAGACTTGTCCTTTTCTTCCGCGCTTGGTTCTTCCTCAACCCCAGCCACCTCGAGTTCTAGCCCTCGAGCCGTAATTACCACCAGCCCCAATCATGTCCGGGTCCAACCGTTCAGGCCGGTGGGTGGCCTCTTCCGTCACGGAGGAGGATATTGCGAAGCTCCGCGTAGCGAGGTACGTGACCCCAGAAATCCTTCATCGGCTTCCTGCCGAGGGGCAGATTATTCCCACCCCCAAATCAGGCGAGAGGGTAGTATTTGTGTCCCATTTCCTCCATGGGTTAGGGTTCGCGCTTAACCCCTTCGTCCGGGGGCTCATGTTCTACTATGGGCTAGATTTTCACGATCTGGCCCCAGACTCCGTTCTCCTCATCTCGACATTTATCGTCACGTGTGAGGCCTTCCTCCGAACTCCTCCGCACTTTGCTTTGTGGCTCAAGACTTTTGATGTGAGGCCGCGGGTGATAGAGGGGGAGCAGGCAGAGTGCGGCAGCGTTGTAATAAACAAGCTTGCCAGCGCGGTTTGGTTTGAAGGATCCTTCGCCGAGTCTTCCGAACTATGGCAGCAGAGGTGGTTTTATGTCAACGAGCCACGGGGCTCCAAGTGGGGCGGCTACGCCTGCGTTCCGACCCGGCCCTCCGACTCAGCTTGCTTCATGGATCAACAAGGGGTTGGACTGGGGATCCGTAATGAGGTGCAGACTCTGCAAGGTCGCATCCGAAGCCTTACCGAGAAGGGCATCGATCTTGTGAACGTCGTTCAGGTAATGCTGGTCCGCCGGATCCTACCGTGTCAACGGCAGCCTCTCCACATGTGGGAGTTCAATCCAGAAGGGCGATGGACTCTTCAGCACTTCTTCGGTACTACACACGAAGGAATGTGGAAGTTATATTTCGGGGAGCGAGAGCAATGGCCGGACACCACCGAAGACGTCGGCCTCGACTGCAATCATCCGGATACTCCGGTAAGTATTCGATCCCCGCACACCCTTCATTTAAACATCTCTTGACAAGACACTAAACAACCTGCCCTTATACAGGACTGGATAAAGAAAGCGGTGTTAATCTGGTGTCCGGCACTCCTTCCCGAAGACCCTGCATGTGCCTTACTGACGTGGATGTTGATCCCGACACCATACCTGGTGTCTACAGAGGGGGGCGAGAGCGGGGATCCCAAAGGAGATGCTTGCCACGGCAAAAAGCGGGCTGCATCTGGAGGCCAGGAAGGGAAACCTTCCAAGAAAGGAAAAATGCCATCGTCGGTCGGCTTGAACCGGGCAAGCGATGTTGATGTAGAGCTTGATGATGAGGACGAACCTCTGGCCAGACCGTAAGTGAAGCGGGGTACTTTAACCATACCTCATTTCCTTCTTATTACTGAAGCAACCCTCCGACATATGTGCATCCTCGCAGGTTAACGCCTGGTGTTTCTCAATCGTCCTCCTCCTCGGGAGACCTTCTTCCGAAGATGATGGAGAGTGACACGCTTTCTCTGGCCTCCTCGCCTAACAGAGCGGATGATCTCGAGGTGTCATCCCGGAGGGCTTCTCCCAACCGGCAAGTAGCACAGGAAACGAGGAAGGAGCTACCCGAAGGTGATGCCTCTGTCCTTCAGGGTTCGGGGATCAAGGATGACGGCCCCGAACTATACGGGTTACAGCCGGAGACAATGCTGGAGGCGGGTAAGCAAATTCCTTCAAAGGAATGTCGTGCTCCGGCAGCGGTGTCCGAAGACCCAGGAGTGTCGGAGACGATGACAGACATGCTGAGACGAGCGTCCGTTTCGGAGAAGCACCGTGCCTTAATGGTTACGGTGGTCGAAAAAGTTGTACGCGAAGAGCGGGTTGAACGAGGCCTTTACGAGCCTTCTGAGAGGTTTTGAGGTTTGTGATGTAATGTTGCCAATTGAATAATATTGACAGATGCACCTGTTGTGTATGCAGTAGCCCCTGAGACTCGGATCGCCTTCCAAAGGAAGTGATCGGAGGATCGAAAAGATATTTTCAGGTACTAACCTTGGTTTAATTTGGAATGCAGGCTGTCTCCCCTCCTGCCGCTGCCCAAAATTCGGAGGTAATCGAACTGCAGCGAAAGCTGGATATTGCGGAGGATGACATTGCTTTGATCAACACGTGATACGTCTCCAACGTATCTATAATTTTTGATTGTTCCATGCTATATTATATTCTGTTTTGAACATTATTGGGCTTTATTATACACTTTTATATTATTTTTGGGACTAACCTATTAACTAGAGGCCCAGCCCAGAATTGCTGTTTTTTTGCCTATTTCAGAGTTTCGCAGAAAAAGAATATCAAACGGAGTCCAAACGGAATGAAACCTTCGGGAACGTGATTTTCGGAACGAACGTGATCCAGAGGACTAGGACCCTACGTCAAGACATCAACCAGGAGGGCACGAGGTAGGGGGGCGCGCCTACCCCCCCCCCCCCAGGCACGCCCTCCACCCTCGTGGGCCCCCTGTTGCTCCACCGACGTACTCCTTCCTCCTATATATACCTACGTACCCCCAAACTACCAGATACGGAGCCAAAAACGTAATTCCACCGCCACAACCTTCCGTACCCGTGAGATCCCATCTTGGGGCCTGTTCCAGAGCTCCGCCGGAGGGGGCATCGATCACGGAGGGCTTCTACATCAACACCATAGCCTCTCCGATGATGTGTGAGTAGTTTACCTCAGACCTTCGGGTCCATAGTTATTAGCTAGATGGCTTCTTTTCTCTTTTTGGATCTCAATACAATGTTCTCCCCCTCTCTCGTGGACATCTATTCGATGTAATCTTCTTTTGCGGTGTGTTTGTTGAGACCGATGAATTGTGGGTTTATGATCAAGTTTATCTATGAACAATATTTGAATCTTCTGAATTCTTTTATGTATGATTGGTTATCTTTGCAAGTCTCTTCGAATTATCAGTTTGGTTTGGCCTACTAGATTGATCTTTCTTGCAATGGGAGAAGTGCTTACCTTTGGGTTCAATCTTGCGGTGTCCTTTCCCAGTGACAGTAGGGGCAGCAAGGCACGTATTGTATTGTTGCCATCGAGGATAACAAGATGGGGTTTATATCATATTGCATGAGTTTATCCCTCTACATCATGTCATCTTGCTTAAAGCGTTACTCTGTTCTTATGAAATTAATACTCCAGATGCATGCTGGATAGCGGTCGATGTGTGGAGTAATAGTAGTAGATGCAGGCAGGAGTCGGTCTACTTGTCTCGGACGTGATGCCTATATACATGATCATACCTAGATATTCTCATAACTATGCTCAATTCTGTCAATTGCTCAACAGTAATTTGTTCACCCACCGTAAATACTTATGCTCTTGAGAGAAGCCACTAGTGAAACCTATGGCCCCTGGGTCTATTTTCTATCATATTAATCTTCCAACACTTAGTTATTTTTATTGCCTTTTATTTTACTTTGCATTTTTATCATAAAAATACCAAAAATATTATCTTATCATATCTATCAGATCTCACTCTCGTAAGTGACCGTGAAGGGATTGACAACCCCTTTATTGCGTTGGTTGCGAGGATTTATTTGTTTGTGTAGGTGCGAGGGACTCGTGCGTGGCCTCCTACTGGATTGATACCTTGGTTCTCAAAAACTGAGGGAAATACTTACGCTACTTTGCTGCATCACCCTTTCCTCTTCAAGGGAAAACCAACGCAGTGCTCAAGAGGTAGCAAGAAGGATTTCTGGCGCCGTTGCCGGGGAGTCTACGCAAAAGTCAACATACCAAGTACCCATCACAAACCCTTATCTCCCGCATTACATTATTTTCCATTTGCCTCTCGTTTTCCTCTCCCCCACTTCACCCTTGCCGTTTTATTCGCCCTCTCTTTTCCGTTTGCCTCTTTTTTCCCTTCTCTTGTTTGCTCGTGTGTTGGATTGCTTGCTTGTCACGATGGCTCAAGATAATACTAAATTGTGTGACTTTACCAATACCAACAATAATGATTTTCTTAGCACTCCGATTGCTCCTCTTATCGATGCTGAATCTTGTGAAATTAATGCTGCTTTGTTGAATCTTGTCATGAAAGATCAATTCGCCGGCCTTCCTAGTGAAGATGCCGCTACCCATCTAAATAGCTTCGTTGATTTGTGTGATATGCAAAAGAAGAAAGATGTGGATAATGATATTGTTAAATTGAAGCTATTCCCCTTTTTGCTTAGAGATCGTGCTAAAGCTTGGTTTTCGTCTTTGCCTAAAAATATTATTGATTCTTGGAATAAGTGCAAAGATGCTTTTATCTCTAAGTATTTTCCTCCCGCTAAGATCATCTCTCTTAGAAACGATATTATGAATTTTAAGCAACTTGATCATGAACATGTTGCACAAGCTTGGGAGAGGATGAAATTAATGATACGTAATTGCCCTACACATGGTTTGAATTTGTGGACGATTATACAAAAAATTTATGCCAGATTGAATTTTGCTTCTAGAAATCTTTTAGATTCGGCCGCGGGAGGCACTTTTATGGAAATCACTTTAGGAGAAGCTACTAAACTCCTAGATAATATTATGGTTAATTATTCTCAATGGCACATTGAAAGATCTACTAATAAAAAAGTGCATGCGATAGAAGAAATTAATGTGTTGAGTGGAAAGATGGATGAACTTATGAAATTATTTACTACTAAGAGTGTTTCCTCTGATCCTAATGTCTACTTTGATTGAGAATAATAATGAATCTATGGATGTGAATTTTGTTGGTAGGAATAATTTTGGTAACAACGCGTATAGAGGAAACTTTAATCCTAGGCCTTATCCTAGTAATTCCTCTAATAATTATGGTAATTCCTACAACAATTCTTATGGAAACTTTAATAAGATGCCTTCTGAATTTGAGACTAGTTTTAAGGAATTTATGAATTCGCAAAATAATTTCAATGCCTTGCTTGAAGAAAAATTGCTTAAAGTTGATGAATTGGCTAGGAACGTTGATAGAATTTCTCTTGATGTTGATTCTTTGAAACTTAGATCTATTCCACCTAAGCATGATATCAATGAGTCTCTCAAAGCCATGAGAATTTCCATTGATGAGTGCAAAGAAAGAACCGCTAGGATGCGTGCTAAGAAAGATTGCTTTGTAAAAGCGTGTTCTTCTAGTTTCTATGAAAATAAAGATGAAGATCTAAAAGTTATTGATGTGTCCCCTATTAAATATTTGTTTTGCAAAATGAATCTTGATAATGATGGGACTGAATATGATCCACCTTTACCTAGAAGGCGTTCCAAAAATTCGGAGTTTTTAGATATTGATGCTAAAATCGATAAAAGTGGGATTGAAGAGCTCAAAACATTAGATATTAAGGAACCCACTATTTTGGATTTCAAGGAATTTAATTATGATAATTGCTCTTTGATAGATTGTATTTCCTTGTTGCAATCCATGCTAAATTCTCCACATGCTTATAGTCAAAATAAAGCTTTTACTAAACATATCGTTGATGCTTTGATGCAATCTTATGAAGAAAAACTTGAGTTGGAAGTTTGTATCCCTAGAAAACTTTATGATGAGTGGGAACCAACTATTAAAATTAAAATTAAAGATCATGAATGCTATGCCTTGTGTGATTTGGGTGCTAGTGTTTCCACGATTCCAAAGACTTTGTGCGATTTGCTAGGTTTCCGTGATTTTGATGATTGCTCTTTAAACTTGCACCTTGTGGATTCCACTATTAAGAAACCTATGGGAAGAATTAATGATGTTCTTATTGTTGCAAATAGGAATTATGTGCCCGTATATTTTATTGTTCTTGACATAGATTGCAATCCTTCATGTCCTATTATTCTTGGTAGACCTTTCCTTAGAACGATTGGTGCAATTATTGATATGAAGGAAGGGAATATTAGATTCCAATTTCCGTTAAGGAAAGGCATGGAACACTTCCCTAGAAAGAAAATAAAATTACCATATCAATCTATCATGAGAGCCACTTATGGATTGCCTACCAAAGATGGCAATACCTAGATCTATTCTTGCTATTATGCCTAGCTAGGGGCGTTAAACGATAGCGCTTGTCGGGAGGCAACCCAATTTTATTTTTAGTTTTTAGTTTTTTGCTTATGTTTAGGAATAAATCTTTGATCTAGCCTCTGGTTAGAGGTGTTTTTATGTTTTAATTAGTGTTTGTGCCAAGTTAAACCTATAGGATCTTCTTGGATGATAGTTATTTGATCTTGCTGAAAATTCCAGAAACTTTCTGTTCACGAAAATAATTGTTAAAAATCACCAGAACGTGATAAAATATTGATTCCAATTGCTGCTGATCAATAAATAAATTTTCTAGTTCTTCCTATTTTGGCTGAATTTTTGGAGTTCCAGAAGTTTGCGTTAGTTACAGATTACTACAGACTGTTCTGTTTTTCACAGATTCTGTTTTTCGTGTGTTGTTTGCTTATTTTGATGAATCTATGGCTAGTAAAAGAGTTTATAAACCATAGAGAAGTTGGAATACAATAGGTTTAACACCAATATAAATAAATAATGAGTTCATTACAGTACCTTGAAGTGGTGTTTTGTTTTCTTTCGCTAACGGAGCTCACGAGATTTTCTGCTGAGTTTTGTGTTGTGAAGTTTTCAAGTTTTGGGTGAAAGATTTGATGGATTATGGAACAAGGAGTGGCAAGAGCCTAAGCTTGGCGATGCCCAAGGCACCCCAAGATAATCTAAGGACACCTAAAAGCCAAATCTTGGGGATGCCCCGGAAGGCATCCCCTCTTTCGTCTACTTCCATCGGTAACTTTACTTGGAGCTATATTTTTATTCACCACATGATATGTGTTTTGCTTGGAGCGTCTTGTATGATTTGAGTCTTTGATTTTTAGTTTACCACAATCATCCTTGCTGTACACACCTTTTGAGAGAGACACACATGATTCGGAAATTATTAGAATACTCTATGTGCTTCACTTATATCTTTTGAGTTATATAGTTTTGCTCTAGTGCTTCACTTATATCTTTTTAGAGCACGGTGGTGGATTTGTTTTATAGAAACTATTGATCTCTCATGCTTCAATTATATTATTTTGAGAGTCTTAAAATAGCATGGCAATTTGCTTTAATTAATATCATGAAAAATTTAATGCTTGATAATTGTTTTGAGATATAAAGGTGGTAATATCATAGTTGTGCTAGTTGAGTAATTGTGGAATTGAAAAATACATGTGTTGGAGTTTGTGATTCCCGTAGCATGCACATATGGTGAACCGTTATGTAATGAAGTCGGAGCATGAAGTATTTGTTGATTGTCTTCCTTTGTGTGGCGGTCGGGATCGCGCGATGGTTAACTCCTACCAACCCTTCCCCTAGGAGCATGCGTAGAAGTACTTCGCTTCGAGGGCTAATAAATTTTTGCAATAAGTATATGAGTTCTTTATGACTAATGTGAGTCCATGGATTATACACACACTTACATTTCCGCAATTTTTCTAGCCTCTTTGGTACCGCACATTGCCCTTTCTCACCTTGAGAGTTGGTGCAAACTTCGCCAGTGCATCCAAACCCCGTGATATGATACGCTCTATCAGACATAACCCTCCTTATATCTTCCTCAAAACAGCCACCATACCTACCTATTATGGCATTTCCATAGCCATTCCGAGATATATTGCCATGCAACTTTCCACCGTTTCATTCATCATGACATGCTCCATTATTGTCATATTGCTTTGCATGATCATGTAGTTGACATAGTATTTGTGGCAAAGCCACCATTCACAATTCTTTGATACATGTCACTCTTGATTCATTGCATATCCCGGTACACCGCCAGAGGCATCCATATAGAGTCATATTTTGTTCTAAGTATTAAGTTGTAATTGTTGAGTTGTAAGTAAATAAAAGTATGATGATCATCATTTTTAGAGCATTGTCCCAAGTGAGGAAAGGATGATGGAGACTATGATTCCCCCACAAGTCGGGATGAGACTCCAGACGAAAAAAAAGGAGGCCATAAAAAAGAAGAGAAAAAGGCCTAAATAAAAAAATGAGAGAAAAAGAGAGAAGGGACAATGTTACATCCTTTTACCACACTTGTGCTTCAAAGTAGCACCGTGATCTTCATAATAGAGAGTCTCTCATTTTGTCACTTTCATATACTAGTGGGAAATTTCATTATAGAACTTGGCTTGTATATTCCAATGACGGGCTTCCTCAAATGCCCGAGGTCTTCGTGAGCAAGCAAGTTGGATGCACACCCACTTAGTTTCTTTTTGAGCTTTCATACACTTATAGCTCTAGTGCATCCGTTGCATGGCAATCCCTACTCCTCGCATTAACATCAATTGATGGGCATCTCCATAGCCCGTTGATTAGCCTTGTTGATGTGAGACTTTCTTTTTTTGTCTTCCCAGATAACCCCTACCATTATACCTTATTCCACCATAGTGCTATATCCATGGCTTGTGCTCATGTATTGCGTAAGAGTTGAAAAGGCTGAAGCCCGTTAAAAGTATGAACCAATTGCTTGGCTAAAACCGGGGTCGTACATGATACGAATATTTTGTGTGGGGAAGATGGAGCATAGCCAGACTATATGATTTTGTAGGTATAACTTGCTTTGGCTATGTTATTTTGATAAGACATAATTGCTTAGTTAGTATGCTAAAAGTATTATTGTTTTTATGTCAACATTAAACTTTTATCTTGAATCATATCAAATCTGAACATTCATGCCACAATAAGAAGAATTATATTGAAATTATGCCAAGTAGCATTCCACATCAAAAATTCTGTTTTTATCATTTACCTACTCGAGGACGAGCAGGAATTAAGCTTGGGGATGCTTGATACGTCTCCAACATATCTATAATTTTTGATTGTTCCATGCTATATTATATTCTGTTTTGGACATTATTGGGATTTATTATACACTTATATATTATTTTTGGGACTAACCTATTAACCGGAGGCCCAGCCCAGAATTGCTGTTTTTTGCCTATTTCAGAGTTTCGCAGAAAAAGAATATCAAACGGAGTCCAAACGGAATGAAACCTTCGGGAACGTGATTTTCGGAACGAACGTGATCCAGAGGGCTTGGACCCTACGTCAAGACATCAACCAGGAGGGCATGAGGTAGGGGGCGCGCCTACCCCCCCAGGCGCGCCCTCCACCCTCGTGGGCCCCCTATTGCTCCACCGACGTACTCCTTCCTCCTATATATACCTACGTACCCCCAAACTACCAGATACGGAGCCAAAAACCTAATTCCACCGCCGCAACCTTCTGTACCCGTGAGATCCCATCTTGGGGCCTGTTCCGGAGCTCCGCCGGAGGGGGCATCGATCACGGAGGGCTTCTACATCAACACCATAGCCTCTCCGATGATGTGTGAGTAGTTTACCTCAGACCTTCGGGTCCATAGTTATTAGCTAGATGGATTCTGTTTCTCTTTTTGGATCTCAATACAATGTTCTCCCCCTCTCTCGTGGAGATCTATTCGATGTAATCTTCTTTTGCGGTGTGTTTGTTGAGACCGATGAATTGTGGGTTTATGATCAAGTTTATCTATGAACAATATTTGAATCTTCTGAATTCTTTTATGTATGATTGGTTATCTTTGCAAGTCTCTTCGAATTATCAGTTTGGTTTGGCCTACTAGATTGATCTTTCTTGCAATGGGAGAAGTGCTTAGCTTTGGGTTCAATCTTGCGGTGTCCTTTCCCAGTGACAGTAGGGGCAGCAAGGCACGTATTGTATTGTTGCCATTGAGGATAACAAGATGGGGTTTATATCATATTGCATGAGTTTATCCCTCTACATCATGTCATCTTGCTTAAAGCGTTACCCTGTTCTTATGAACTTAATACTCTAGATGCATGCTGGATAGCGGTCGTTGTGTGGAGTAATAGTAGTAGATGCAGGCAGGAGTCGGTCTACTTGTCTCGGACGTGATGCCTATATACATGATCATACCTAGATATTCTCATAACTATGTTCAATTCTGTCAATTGCTCAACAGTAATTTGTTCACCCACCGTAAATACTTATGCTCTTGAGAGAAGCCACTAGTGAAACCTATGGCCCCCGGGTCTATTTTCTATCATATTAATCTTCCAACACTTAGTTATTTTTATTGCCTTTTATTTTACTTTGCATCCTTATCATAAAAATACAAAAAATATTATCTTATCATATCTCACTCTCGTAAGTGACCGTGAAGGGATTGACAACCCCTTTATTGCGTTGGTTGCGAGGATTTATTTGTTTGTGTAGATGCGAGGGACTCGTGCGTGGCCTCCTACTGGATTGATACCTTGGTTCTCAAAAACTGAGGGAAATACTTATGCTACTTTGCTGCATCACCCTTTCCTCTTCAAGGGAAAACCAACGCAGTGCTCAAGAGGTAGCAACAGGCGTCTTGACGACTCGCAAGGTATATATTTCGAGCATTCCTTACACAAATGTGCTTCTAATGTAAGCTTGACTCTGAAGAGAGTTTGACATAAAATGTGCATCAATGTAGATGGTGCTGCCGCCGTGGAAGCCCTTCGGGCGAAGCTAGCCTGGGCCAAGGAGCAGGCCCGGTTTAGTAATGCGGCTGCCCAAAAGGCATCGGCTGACTTGAAGGCCGAACAAGCCGCGCGGCGCCAGGACAAGGTGGCCATGTCCACCATGGCGCGCGAGTTAGAGAATGCGGCTAGCCGCTGTAAACTTCTTGAGAAGGAAAATGAAGCCAAAACGGCTGAACTTGACAAGGCCTTACGAGAGGCGAGAGAAGCGCGGTCTAAATCCAGAGCGGCCCGTGAGGAGATCCGGCAAGCTGGGGAGATTGTGGCTGGCAAGCCCTTTTTGCTACAGGCTAAGTTCGGCGATCCAAACTATGCTCAGCTTAACCAAGTATGGAGTTCTCCGGACAATTTTTTAGACTTGCCGAAGAGTTCTTCTGATGCGGCGCAGTTTTATCAGGCGCAAGAGGGGTATGCAACGGAGAAGCTTTTCTGGTCGCAATTCGGCGCGTCGAAGCACCCTCTGTTGCTAAATGAACAGATGTCCCAGTGGGCCGAGCTGCATAGGATATCCGGCGCTGCCATGAAGAACATCGTAGTCCGTTTGTCGCTGACTGAACCTGTTCCGAGTAGTTACTTCGGCCTGGTGCAGCGGCTTGTTGACGCGGTGCCGCGTATCGACGCTGTGAGGCGGTCGGCGTGCATTGAAGGTGCACGGATGGCCTTCGCCCGAGTCAAGACATTCTGGGGGAAGATGAAGGCCATCAATATTGCGACGAAGAGTCCACCCGAAGGCAAGGACCGTCCGGAACCGGAGCATTATTTTGGAGACGTCCTAGAGGCCGCCCGCTTGATAGAGGGTCAGTGCTCAAAAGACATAATATTTGAGTGATGTGTACAATGGTTGTAACAGACAACTTTATAGTTAATCTATTTTTTTGCTCGAAAGCTTGTATTCCTCCTGTGCGGCTGTTTTAATGTAATTTGAAAGTTTTCCAGTCGTCGGCTTCAGCCCCCTCGTAGGAAATACGGGGGTGTTCGGAAAAGCATTGAATCACTTTTTATCCAACGTCTTGGTCCATAAAGGAGGTGATAATGCGGCAAACCAGGCAATCGGACTATAGGGCGTTAACACTTTCACTTAGCCATAGGAGTTTTATGGTGGGGCTACGACATAGCCCCTGGTATGTATGCGGCGTATCGTAATATTGTGCCTTACATGTTTTGATCTGAAAAAGATCCTTCGTGTGACATGGAGAATCGCTAAAGATTCCAATAAGTCGTCAAGTGGTTGACCAGCTCTTGCCGCATCATGACAGTCAGTTTTCGGCTTTCTCTACTGAGGTGCTCATCCGGTCAAAGCCAGGGCACAATCATAGTAGTGCTCCCTTTACTACCCTGGCCGATAGAACGGAACGTAGGGTAGCAAGCACAGGAGCCGGGCACCCAACTATTGACCAAAGACAATGATTCGGAGCTGATACATATAAGGCCAAACTTGCGACGCCGAAGTACGCTATAGAGCTGTTAGGACTTTTATTGCCGACTCATTTGTTCCCATACCGAGCCCCTGGCAGGTTATGCCAAGGTGCGTCTTGTAACACCGCCGTTACGGCCGTACTCATTAAAAAGAGTATAGAAGATTAGTTCGGATGAGTTTTACTGGGAGTGGAGCAATAAGCCAATGATAAATTCATATATATATATATATATATATATATATATATATATATATATAAAGAAGAGAAAAACCACAACCCGGCTATTTGACATGCTCGGGGTCGGGAACGGAGGAAAAAGGCATAGTACAGGCTCAGAATAAAGAGTGCGGTCTACAAAAAGCTATTTTGGACCTCCTGTCGCATGTCTGCGCCGCCCGTCCTCTGGGAGGGGAGTCCTTAACTGAAGTAACCCCTTAGGTGAGTGTGCGGATCCGAACTCCAACAGAGTCCGTTGTATATGCAGTCCTGTTGGTCACTTGTTTATAATAGAGAAAAATAAAGAAAATGGATTAAAAAAACGTTACGGGAATGCTTGCGGGGTTGTCCGTATTGTGCTTCCGCCGATGCCCATGGTATCTTGAGCGCGTACTGATGTACGCGTGGTGTAAATCCTACCATCATAGTGGGTGGGTGGCGGAAGCCGAGCTGCTATTTCCGCTCCGGTAGTGGTCGAACATCGGAGGGAAACTGCTTCTGGCCCCTGGTGTTCGGCTGGCGCGCCTTGCCGTCGTCTTTATCTCTTGGTGGCCTTCTCCCTTTCTATTCGGCATTAAGCTTGCCTGCCTGCTTGAAAACCCAACAGTTTCTGTTGGTATGATTAGCTGGCTTATGAGGGTGGCCGTGAATCTGACAGGGTCGGTCCAATATCCTGTCAAGGGCGGATGGTCCGTCCTGTTTGGGCTTAAATGGCTTCTTCCGTTGACCGGGTTTCGGATTGTGAAATCCGGCGTTGACCGTTGTGTCATGCAATCTTTCGTTATTGCTGCGACTATTATGCTCGTTCAGCCGTGGCTTGCCGTTGCCGTCTCGGATTTCCGAAAGTGCCCGGGTCGCTGGCATTGTTGCTTTTGCGAGCGAGCCAGTTGTCTTCTCCCGCACAAAAGCGAGTCATTAGAGCGGTAAGGGCTGTCATGGATTTAGGTCCTTCCTGGCCGAGGTGACGTGCTAGCCATTCATCTCGGACACTATGTTTGAAGGCCGCGAGGGCTTCAACGTCCGGACAGTCGACGATTTGATTCTTTTTGACTAGGAACCTAGTCTAGAGCTCCCTGGCTGACTCGTCGGGCTGCTGGACAATATGACTTAAGTCATCGGCATCTGGTGGCCGGACATATGTTCCTTGGAAGTTGTCATGAAAGGCGTCTTCCAGATCTTCCCAGCTGCCAATAGAATTTTCTGGCAAACTGTTTAGCCAGTACCGTGGTGGCCCCTTAAGCTTGAGAGGCGGGTATTTAATGGCATGAAGGTCGTCTCTGCGAGCCAAGTGGATATGGAGGAGGAAGTCCTCAATCCATACTGCGGGATCTGTTGTTCCATCGTATGATTCGATGTTGATGGGTTTAAACCCGTCTGGAAATTCATGCTCCATTACCTCGTTGGTGAAGCAGAGAGGGTGTGCGGCTCCTCTATGTTGGGCCACACTGTGAAGCACCTCCGGCGGACTCCGTTTACGGGTTTCGGGCCGAGCGTGCTCGGGTCTGTTGTGTCCGAATAGATAACCATTGTTACTGGCCGGGGCATGTCTCCGCGATCTGTGTGTCGATTTTGTGTGTCCTGTTCTACCCTCCGGGTCTTGTTGCATGTCGCGAGTGTTCCCCCGAGCTTCTTTATTCTTGCTGGGATGGCCGGATGGGTTGGTATGGTGCTCTGCTGGGGCTGCTGCTTTGCCCGGACCGAACTGTGGTCGGCCTACCAGCTTATTCGATGGTGGTGTGGGCTCAAAAGCCTTGCCATCGTATTGAGGGAGCCACCTACTGTTGTGGTGGCTTTGGTCTGGGACGCTAAGGCCGTATTCTTCGGCGGCCAGGACCTCGGTCCATCTATCGTTGAGCAAATCTTGGCTCACTTTAAGCTGCAGCTGCTTCCTCCTTAGGCTCCTTGAAGTGGCTATTAGCCGGCGTTTAAAGCGCTCCTGTTCTAGAGGTTCCTCAGGCACGATGAATTCCTTGTTGCCGAGGCTCTCTTCTTCCTCGGAGAGTGGAACATAATTACTATCCTCCGAGCCTCCGTATGTGGCCTGTTCATCAGGGCTATCCTGCCCGCTTTCCTGGTCTTCCTGTTCGGATCCTGTCTCAACTGGGTCTTCGTTGTCCGGAGTATTATCACCTCCGATGCGTGACTGAGAGTGGCGCCGGTGTTCGGACTGTGTACCAGGAGGCCTATCCTTGACTGGATCCTCCTTGTCATCGTCGAGATCATCGTTGGGTGTGTCTACCATACATACGTCATACCAGGAGGTGGTCGCCCCGTGTCTAGCGGATAGTAAGCTTTGGCTTTGCCCCTCATCGTCGTCCAGACCGGCGATGTCTTCGGAGCACGGGTCGGGCGTGTTGGTTGGGTCTTCGGGTGGCTATGAAGTGGGTGGCGGGTGGGAAGCAAAATTCTCCATCATCCGCTGTAAGGTCGAACCGAACATAGTTCGGCAATGAGCCGTATGCCAGGGATAGGTTGTTTAGTGAGTTTAGTAGGTCGCCCATGGGCGAGTGTTGGAAGATATCCGTGGCGCTGAACTTGAAGATCGATAGCCGATCGAGTTCGGTATCCGCGGGTTCACAGGGTTCGGAACTCGATGCCGGAGACAAGTCCGGGGTTCCGTTGATGTAAGTATCGTATGAAGTGGAATCTGCATGCGGCTCCAACGCCACCAAATTGGTAGCCCCCGTGATGGGGTTGAGTTTCCCATCTTCGGATGACTTGATCTGCTCCGGATCTAGGGCCAGAGTTGTTACAGGAGCTATCTCCTGGATGCGGCCCGATGACAGGTTTAAGCCATGTTCATCTAGGCGAAGGGGAGCGGTTGCCGCGGTCTCAAATCCGTCGAAGATCAAGTCTCCACGGATGTCTGTGACGTAGTTCAGGCTTCCGAATCTGACCTGATGGCCAGGGGCGTAGCTATCGATCTCCTCTAGATGGCCGAGCGAGTTGGTCCGCAGTACGAAGCCGTCGAATACAAAGATCTGTCCGGGGAAGAAGGTTTCTCCCTGGACCACGTCATTACTAACGATTGAAGGGAACATCAAACCTTTCATCGACGGCACAGTGGAACTCTCAATGAAAGCACCAATGTTGGTGTCAAAACCGGCGGATCTCGGGTAGGGGGTCCCGAACTGTGCGTCTAGGATCGATGGTAACAGGAGACGGGGGACACGATGTTTACCCAGGTTTGGGCCCTCTCTATGGAGGTAATACCCTACTTCCTGCTTGATTGATCTTGATGAATATGAGTATTACAAGAGTTGATCTACCAGGAGATCGTAATGGCTAAACCCTAGAAGTCTAGCCTATGAGTATATGGTAATGAATCTGTCCTATCCGGACTATGCTCTCCGGTTTATATAGACACCGGAGAGATCTAGGGTTACACGAGGTCGGTTACATAAGAGGGAATCTTCATAATCGGCTGCCTAGCTTGCCTTCCACGCCAAGTAGAGTCCAATCCGGACACGGGTATAGTCTTCGGTCTTCGGGTCTTCACAGCCCATCAGTCTGGCCCATGGATAACAGGCCGGACGCCCGAGGACCCCTTAGTCCAGGACTCCCTCACCTGCCACTTGAGAGATCGTCCCCTATGCCTACTTTGACGATCTTTAGGAGGACGAGGACACCGACAATGCTGAGGCCGACGAGAAGGGCGACGATGTCAGCCACCAAGTAGTGTAGGTAGTACTAGGTAGCATTGTCGCTCGAATAGCAACATGGCTTATTTGAAAAGCAATATTTCAAGTTGCTAATTGTATGCAAAGTGGTGCATTTTTGGCCACTGAATATAGTTGCTATTGAGTTATCGTATACATGCATCTTGTTAAACTAAATTGAGACTCAATTGCCCGTACAAAATTGAAGAAAATGACAAAAAAAACAAATAAGATTACATCTATGAAGTCTGCACTGTGACGACTCTATGTTTGCACACAACACAGAGAGAGCACGCTTTCGCATACGGCAATCAGAGATGTCGCGAGTCTACTAGAGTTGCTCTAGTATCTTCTTCTCTTAAACTTGCCTTCAAATTCTAGCACATTTCCCCCCTTCTTTGACTTGATGCACGTGGTGCCTTCATCATTCATAAAAATATTGTGCCTATCATGGCTTACATGAAAATGAAAGATGGTATTCCTACTTAGTCAGTCATATGTCGTTGTCGAGACCAGACATCGCCTAGTTTGGAAACAAAGCGATATTAGACTGTAGTAATCTAAAACCTAAGTATTTCAATGCATGGTAATGAATACTCTAATATCTAAAAACCACAACTTTATCCAGTTTGGTGTATGAAAAAGAGGTCGAGGCCTCTTTTTAAAATATTGTAAAAATAGTATGGACAGAGATAAGGATTATAAAATTGTGGCATTTGTTGATTACGAACACATCAAAAATTTCAAACCATGGTTTATAGAAAACCACAATAATGGCAATTTGGATCCCAAGTGACACATTGCTGGGTGGCATGTTTATTCTTTGGGAACAAAAAATACCAAAGATATCCATATTATGCCTTCATTACTTTTGTGGATTAAAATTATCTTTTTGGCTGGTACTATACTACCTAATATAATTGTCTTATTGGTACAATCTAGATGACATATTTATTACTAACTAGTAATTGTGTACGTGCAATGCACATTAATACTAGACAAGATAATAATTATATTGCACATTAATATTACGGAAAATATACGTAAATTACACAATAATGTTAGGTATGACATAATTACTTGATTAATGTTCACTTTGATTTAGACATGATATTTTTTAGAGGAGGTGCTAAAAATGCGTAGTACATGTCCAACGCTAAACACCGATGTAAGTGCATCTAGTGCCCCTTTGTGATTTTGGTGTATTGAAGACTTATAGGTTAAGGGACTAATGCGTTTGTGAGTGTACACAGATCTATAAGTCTATGCGGAGTTTGATAATTACAGAGAAAGTCGACCCCTAAAAATGAAGTTCTTCGACTGAAGACTTTGGATTTCTGAAGACTTTCTGAAGACTTTGAAGGTGAAGAAATTGGTGTGACCTTGAAGACTTGGTATTCATTTGAGGAATATGAAGCGTGAAGACTTTTATTTTCGTAGTTTCATTTTCTCTTTCTTGAGTCATAGGAAACACCGTACTGTTAAAGGGGGTCGAGGAAATACTAAGGAAAAATTTCCATGTGATGCTCAACTCAAAATCCTACACCTACCAATCCCTTCGAGTGAAGCCATTGGAAATCTCATACAGTTCAGTCATATTCTTCAGTGATAGAGACGAAGTTCTTCTGGTCTTTGAGGAATTTGTTCTGACTGAGGAGTTAGGAATTCGCCAGTGCGGATTGCCTACACAGTGAGGAACATGATAGCCCTGAGGAATTTGAACCTCAAATTTCCGACCGTTGCTGTGCTATGCGCTAGCTGTCCTAAAATATCTACCCACCTAACGGTCATATCATTGAAGGGCATTTATGTCTTATCATGCGGGCTGCTCCCTAGGCTATAAATAGCCGCCCCCTACAACCACTAGCTGGTTGGCTGCTCCGAGAGAAACTGACACTTGTCATTTGAGAGCATCCCATCCTCCGGGGACTTTGAGCGAAAATCATCAAGTGAGGAAAAACCCAAACCCAAACACCTACAAACCCAAAGTGATTGAGCATCACTGAAGAGATTGATCCTGCGTGGATCCGACGCTTGTTAACTTTGAAGACTGTGCTTCTTCTAGACAGTTAGGCGTCATGGTCTAGAGCATCCAAGAGGAAATTGTGGATCGCCGAGTGACCGAGTTTGTGAAGGTTTGGAAGTCACCTGAAGACTTACCACGAGTGATTGGACGGGGTCTGTGTGACCTTAGTTCAAGGAGAATACGGTGAGGACTAGGTGTCCTGGACTGTGTGTTCAGGACTGGGTGTCCTCAGGTTTAAATACCTAGCTGCTCCAACCAGATGTACAACTGAGACAACAGTTGGAACTGGTCTACCAAATCATTGTCTTCACCGAGCTTACTGGTTCTATTTCCTCAACTCTTTCATTTCCTCATAACTGTGTTGTGCACTTGTTCATATCTGTGTTTGAAGACTTTGACTGAAGACTTTCTCAATTTCCTCAGTTCAATTTCTTCAGTCTGTTTGTCTTCATCCTCTGATCCTGTGTTTACGCTTTCTGTACTCTGTGCCTGTCTTCATTTCATCATGATGACCATGCTTGTATTCTGTTATGTTTACTTCTGAGTACTTATTCCGCTGCTAGTAGTTCTTCATTAAGGAATTTCCTCACCAGCAAATTCCTTAGTGAAGAATTCATAAAAATCGCCTATTCACCCCCTCTAGTCGATATAACGCACTTTCAATTGGTATCAGAGCAAGGTACTCCCTTGTTCTGTGTGATTTTGGTTTAACCGCCTAGAGTTTTAGTTATGTCGACCGCAGGTATGAAGAAAGTGACATGCCCCATCTTTGACGGTCATGATTATCCCAAGCGGAAGGCCATGATGAGGAAGCTCCTCATGGCACTGAACAGCGAGCTGTGGACCGTCACTGAGATTGGTCTTACCGATCTATTTAAGATGGCGGACACTGATGATATTCGCAAGTACACTCGACTTGACATCATGGCGAAGGATATCATCTGTTCCTGCCTATCCAGAGATGAATTCAGGCGCATTATGCATCTTTGCAATGCGAAGCTTATCTGGGACCGAATCTCTGACGTCTATGAAGGTCATCGAACTTGTCATGATCCCTGGTTTGAGGATTTCAAGGAATCACTCAAAATGATGACTTTCGAACCTGAACCATCATCTTCTGCACCATGCCTCATAGCAAAAGGTGCCAAGGTAACCGAATGTTCCTCATCCGAGTCTAGTGATGATGAATCTGATGATGATTTTGGACCTAGCTATACCAAGCTTGTTTGTATTGCCACTAAACAACAAAAGGCTTTGGAAAAGTTTCAAAACATGCTAGACAAGAGTGATGATATGTTGGGTGAAGAAATGGATCGCACTAAAACCTTGACTGAAAATCTTCAGAGACTTCAGTCTAAGTTTGACAACCTTCAAAGTCATCATAACACTCTCTTATCTGATCATGAGAAGCTTTCTTATGAATTTCTTCAAAGAAAGCAAGATCTTGAGAAGCTAAGAGTGAGTTATGAAGATCTTCAGAAGGAGCGCGATTCATTACTTGCTCAACAAATCAGCGCTGCTCAGGAAGAATTTGTTCCTCCATGTTTGAAATGCATTGAACGTGAATCTGCTAATTCTTCACCTGAATGTTCAAATGCTCCTAATGCTACAAATTCCTCAACTGTCTCTGCAATCATTAATTCCTCATCTGAGGACATTGCTAGTATCACTAACGATGCAGGGCTGAAGGAATTGTACATGACATGCATGTACAAAAGTCTCAAAGGGCATCAGAGTCTTTGTGATGTGCTTAAAAAGCAGATCCTCAACAGAAACCCAAGGAAAGAGGGTATTGCCTTTGAGAGAAAACGCAATGCTGATGGTACATATTGGAAGCCTGAGCAGTACCCCAAAACCTCATGGGTTACTACAAAGGGACCTCCAGTTGATCCATCTAACTTATCTGGATTTACATGTGAATCTCCTCATTCTTCTGATGAGTCATTTGACTCCGACTATAAACTATTCAAAAATCAGAATGGTGAAGTATTTGCTAGATATGTTGGCACTAACTGCAGGAACGGTTCTCCTATGAAGAAAATCTGGGTTCCCAAAAGATGCCTTGAAAGTCTTCAGGTGAATGTCCTCATGACACCACCTGTGAGGAATAGGAATGCCAGATCAAATTCTTCATATGGATCCAAGTCCTCATACAGACCAAATTCCTCATATGGATCAAATTCCTCAAGAGGATCAAAGTCCTCATATGAACATCATCGTGCTAACAACTCTATTTCGCAGGGAGGAGCCAAGGGCTATGAATATGAGCATTATTCTTCTAATCATTATGTTCATAAGTCCTCGAAGAATTTCTCTGCTTATTCATATGCTTACCCTAACTTCTCTTATGTGAAACGAAACGGATTGGCTTCTATGCCACCTTTCTCATATGGAGCTCGCAGAGTGATGAACTCTTTGCCACCCCTTCATATATGGGTGGTGAAGAAAAAGAACTAATCTCTTCTGCAGGGCCAGGTCTCTAGACGTACTTAAACGTCTGAAGAATTTGCTGGAGACCTGAAGTTTGCCTGAAAGGACGCAGGCTAATCATGAAGAAATGAACTTTCATTTCACACGTCCTCATACTGTTTTAACTGTTGCACTGCTTGATGAAATTCATCTGATGAATTGTGATGTCATATTCTTCACTGATGAAGTATGTGAAGTTCGTAAGCTGCACTAATTCATTTGCAGGATGATCAACCCAAAGCCACTGAGTGGGTCCTCGATAGTGGATGTACTAATCACATGACTGGTGACAAGAATCTATTGATGGATGCACCATTATCACCATCGCATCTGAAGCATATCATCTTCGCTGACAAGGCAAAAGTCAGGTATTGGGTCTAGGTAAGGTTGCGATCACAAAGGATCGACACATGGACAAAGTCATGCTTGTCGAGTCCTTAGGATACAACCTCATGTCTGTCTCAATGCTTTGTCATCTTGATATGGTAGTTGTCTTTGGCAAGTATCGTTGTGTTGTGGTTATGTAAGCTGACAATTCCAAAGTCTTCGAAGGCTTTAGGAGAGGAGACTTGTATATTGTTGATTTCTCTACAGGACCGCAACCAGCCATGTGCCTACTTGCAAAAGCTTCAGAAGGATGGCTATGGCATCGACGACTTGGTCATGCAGGCATGAGGAATTTGCACACGCTTGCGAAGAAGAAGCATGTCATTGGCATTGAAAATGTCAAATTCCTCAAGGATCACCTATGTGGAGCTTGTGAAGCTGGAAAGATGACCAAGGCTAAGCATCCAGCGAAGACTATCATGACCACTAGTCGACCATTCGAATTGCTTCACATGGACCTCTTTGGTCCTAACCATTACTCAGCTGTCACAAATGGCGCATCTCTCTATGGGCTTGTTATTGTTGATGATTACACTCATTACACATGGGTACACATTGTTACTTACAAACATGAAGTGCAGGAAGTCTTCAAACGATTTTCCTCGAGGGCTTCAACCAACTTTGGTGTGAAGATCAAGCACATCAGAAGTGACAATGGAACTGAGTTCAAGAATTCTGGTCTTGATGACTATCTTGATGAACTTGGTATTACTCATGAGTTATCTGCTCCTTACACTCCTCAGCAAAATGGCATCATGGAGCGCAAGAACAAAACTCTTGTTGAGATGGCTCGCACTATGCTTGATGAGTACAAGACGCCTCGTCACTTCTGGATTGAGGCAATTTATACTGCGTGCCACATCATGAACAGGGTATATCTTCACAAATTCTTCAAGAAGACTGCCTATGAACTCCTCACTGACAAGAAACCCAATGTGAGTTATTTCAAAGTCTTCGGTGCTAAATGTTGGATTAGAGATCCTCATCACAATGCTAAATTTGCACCGAAAGCACATGAAGGTTTAATGCTTGGTTACGGAAAGGACTCGCACACCTACAGAGTCTTCAACACCGTTCTTCACAAGGTTGTTGAAACTGTAGATGTGCGGTTCGATAAAACTAATGGCTCGCAAAGAGAGCACCTACCCTCTGTGATAGATGAACCAGCACCTGAGGAAACTATCAAGTTCAAGGCTACTGAGGATGTCATTCCTACCGAAGAATCTGCTGAAGAATTCATTCCAGAACGTGAAGAACGTCGAGCTAATGCACCTGAAGAAATTGCTGAAGAAAATGGTGCTGAAGAAAATGCTGATCAAATTCCTCGACGACAACCTACTCATCCTCGCGTTGCAAAAGAAGTGCAAGTTGAGAAGATCATCGATGACATTGAAGCACCAGGCCCTCTCACACGCTCAAAAGCTTCACATTTATCTAACTTTTGTGGGCACTATGCTTTTGTCTCTATCTCAGAGCCCACTAAGGTAGATGAAGCATTTCCGGAGCCTGAGTGGATTTAGGCCACGCAAGAAGAATTACATCAGTTCGAGCTCAACAACGTTTGGGAACTGGTCAATCGTCCAGATCCTCGCAAACACAATATCATTGGCACAAAGTGGATCCACCGCAACAAGCAAGATGAAAATGGCCTTGTGGTGAGGAATAAGGCACGGCTAGTAGCTCAAGGCTACACACAGGTTTTGAAGATCCTAAGCATCCTGACAAAGTCTTCAGACTAAATAAGGCCCTCCATGGCCTCAAGCAGGCCCCTCGGGCGTGGTCTTCAAATTCGTCAACAGCGCAATGGCATATTCATATCTCAGGAGAAATACCTCAAGGATGTACTGAGGAAATTCGGCATGCAAGATTGCAAAGGCGTCAAAATTCCTATGCCCACAAATGGCCATCTGTGCACTGATGAAAATGGTGTTGACTTCGATCAGAAGGTATACCGCTCCATAATTGGTTCTTTATTGTACTTATGTGCATCTAGGCCAGATATTATGCTTAGTGTTTGCATGTGTGCCCGATTTCAAGCTACACCGAAGGAATCACACCATAATGCTATGAAGCATATTCTTCGATATCTAGCTCACACACCAACACTAGGATTATGGTACCCCAAGGGCTCGGCTTTTGATCTCGTTGGATATTCTGACTCTTACTATGCTGGTGATCATGTGGATCGCAAGTCAACATCTGGTACATGTCATTTCCTCGGACGATCTTTGGTCTGTTGGTCCTCGAAGAAACAAAACTGCGTATCACTGTCTACTGCTGAAGCTGAGTACATTGCTGCTGGTTCTTGCCGTGCTCAATTGCTGTGGATGAAGCAAACTCTCAAGGACTACGGCGTCAACATGAAGAATGTGCCTCTCTTCTGTGACAATGAGAGTGCCATCAAGATTGCTCACAACCTAATTCAGCACTCAAAGACAAAGCACATTCAGATTCGTCATCATTTTCTTCGCGATCATGTGTTGAAGGGCGACATTTCTATTGAGCATGTGAAGACTGAAGAACAGCTAGCCGATATCTTCACAAAGCTCTTGGATGAGAAGAGATTTAGCAAGTTGCGGTGTGAGCTAAATATCTTAGAATCTTCGAATGTTCTTTGAAAAGGACACTCATCCTAACACTTATGCAAAATTGATGACTTAGATGTGCAACACATGAAGAAACGTTTTTCTTCAATCAATGAAGAATAACACTCTAAGTGTGAAGAAATTAATGAAGAATTTGATTCTCAGAACCCTACGACAATTGTACGCAGTGTCTGAAATCATCATTCTTATACGGTGGGTCACGCCACCACAAAAGTTGAAAATCTTCAATTTGAGTTTTTCCTCAGCTTTGAAATTCCTCAGTTGTTCATATTCTTCAACTTTGCAAAATCTTCACTGTTTCCGTCGTTTCTCTTCATTGGCTATATATATATATATATATATATATATATATATATATATATATATATATATATATATATATATATATATATATATGAGTTTATGTCCTCTACAGCATTCACTTATGGCTAATTCTTCAAGTTGGTTTTTCTGCTAAGTGAATGTGATCGGACCCTTCCCCCTCTATGCTATACTCAACCCAATCTATTCACAAATTCTTCATGTGCGTTCTATTTGAAACTCATTCAAAATCTTCACTGCGTCCTTGTCAGCTAAAGAATTTGCGAACGGAACTTTTAACTTATCTTATCCAAATTTTCGGCTTTGCCGCTCAAACTGTTCTGCTTCCCACGATATACTTATCTATTCACCCACGATCTAACACGATCTCCACTTCTCAGTATGTGGGTGACACATGTCATGCGAATGAGAAGGGTCAGGGGCACGTTCGTCCAATTTCTTTGGGCGAACCGTTTTTCACCGTGGCTATAAATACCCCCACTCCCCTTCCTCACTTCTTTTACTCCGCTCGACCTCTCTCCAAGCTCGAGCTTCTCAAACCCTAGCGCCCCCGCTACATCATCGTCGCTGGTGAGGAAGAGCTTCACTACATCGACCTCGTCGCTACCGTACTCACGCCGGCTGCAGAAATCTTCACTCCGCCGCCGCCATAGCCGTCTTCCTCCGCCAAGTTAGGGCGTGGAAGATCTGCACAGACGAGCTTCACTTCTCCACATCCCAGTTCGTCGTGTTCTTCATTCAGGGTAATTAAAAGTTACTTTTACTGCCCACTTTGATTCAAATGTTTACTACAAAATCTTCAAAGGTGTTTTTCTTCAAATCCTCACACACTAAACACCTCACATGTCATCTGCTCTTGATTCGTTTCTCTAAGCATCACTTTTCTTCAAGATTCTTCAATTGTGTGGATCTTCGATCTATACAACTCTGGAACCTAAGACAAAGAACGCTTAGTGAAATTCTTCAAGACTCATCTGGTCAAATTCCTCAAACTTGTTCTTATTGAAAAACCTTCTGAGAACGCATATGACCTCTCCAAATTCCTCGCAACTATACTCTGTTCACAGGTACTCATGTCCGCTGCTGAATCACTAGGTTCTCATCAACTTAACTCATTTGTAGCGTTCCTTGAAGAAAAGTTGCATACTTCTTCAGAGAGTTCAATTGTTCAAATTCCTCAACTAAAGAAAATGGCTAATGAAAAGAGGCCACAGAAAGGAGGAAAGAGGCCTGAGGTCAATACTGCCTTTGAAATCCCTGAGGACATTTATGCTGGGTACTGCACACCCCCCGAGGAAGATAAAAATCAGCGCAAGGTGCGCATTCAGAGGATAGAAAGGAGATGGGCAAAAGAGTGGAGGGAGTACAGGTATGTGACTCCAAAATACATGAAGAAATTCGCTGTTACTCCTCCATGCTCAAGACCTCCATTGGCACCTGGCCAAGAGGAAGATCCCACTAGCATCAAGCGCGGTGAGGATTTTCCTAAAGAATGGGCCAAGCGCCAGGCCAAGTTGGCCAAACAGGCAAAAGATGCAGTGAGGAAATTCAACGAAGATTCCACTGCTGCTGCTGCTGAGGCCTCTGTAAGGCCGAAGAAATCCATGGCAAAGAAGCCTGCGCACAAGCCAAGTGCCTCTTCTTCAATGCCCTCACAACCAATTTCCTCAGCTAAGCCCTCACAGCCAATTCCTCAAGCCGCTCCTGCTCCTCCAAAGTCCTCAGCTGCACCATATTCTTCAACAGGACCCTCTCTGCTGAAGATTAAGACCACTGCAGGACGAGGCTCTCGCCCAAGTCCTCAGAAGAAACAGGTCGCCTTCCAAGTACCGTCTGAAGATGATGAAGCTGATGATGAAGAACTTGCTAAGATCATCAGAGACAGGAAAGTCAGGGCCGCTAGAGCCAAGGGCACAGAAGTGCCACTGCTTTTGGATCCAAAGCTGATCCTCGACTATATTGATCTCTGGCATAAGGACCCAAACACTCCTATGCCTGATTTCAAGTTGACACCTGGCGAAAGTCACATGCTGACCCATTTCATCAGTGAAGAAAAATGGAAATATGAGAAGGCCAGGCAACTCAAGAAAGCACAGTACAAGAAGGAGAAGTTTCTGAAGAACAATGTTGTCTCTATGACAACTGATGAACTCGTAAAGCTCCAGTCTGAAATCAAAGTCCTCAGCGATGATTTCAAAGCTTACTATGCTGATTGGAAAGGAGCCAAGGTCAGGTTCGTCAATCTGACGAAGACACTCACTTCAAGTGCCGCTGCCCCTGTGCATATTGAAGTCACTCCAGCTGAAGCATCTGCTCAGCAAACTGAAGAACATGCCAGCACCGCTGATGACAATCAGGCTGCTGAAGATAATGTGAGTTCCAGGGCTGATGACTGCATTCCAGCCGCTGATGAAATTCCCAGGGCACCCACTTGTGGTGCGCCTAAAGAAAATGAAGAGGTCAGGGCAACTGCATCAGTTGTGCCTGAAGAAACTGCGCCAAATTCCTCTGATCCACCTGCGCCTACTCCAACTCCAATCCTTCCATCTGCATCAGATGTGAAGAAGACCAAGGCTGCAGAGCGTGCAGCAGTGAAGAAAAGGAAAGCATCAGCTTCTTCAGATTCTTCTACTCCGAAGAAAATGAAGCCTATGACCAGCTCTTTTGCAAACCCGATTGATGCTGTTCCAATCTCAACCATGCCATCAAAGGACCTTGTTCCTTTTGATGAAGAATATGTGATCCCTAGCGGATCTGATGAAGAAACTCCTTCTGCTGCTATGTCAGAGCAGATGGATGAAGAAATTGAAGTGGATGAAATCCCTTCAACCCCAGTTGTTTCCTCGCCTGTGCCTCAGTTTACTGCTGAAGAGGCCGACGTTGAAGAAATTGAAGATGAAGATGTGGACATTGGCTGTACCACACCTGTGATGAATGATGACTTTTGGGAAAGTCAGCACCCCAATTCTCCACTCTTCACTCCACTGCAGCAAATTCCTCAGTCCCCAGTCACTACAGTTCAAATGGGATCGGATGAAGCTCATGAAGACATTCCAGCCGCTAGTGCTGAAGAAACTGAAAGTGAAGAATTCAAGAACCAGGCTGCCACTGAAGAGGAACCAAAAATTCCTCAGCCTGAAGAACCTGAGATTGCGATTCCTGAGGTTGTGATGCAACTCACTGACACTCCTCTGCCCAAACCAAAGGATCCATTCTCCAGGAAGCAAAAATTCAAGACTGATGCCTTCTTTGGCGAGCATGTATTCTTCACTGATCACAACCCTTATGACTCTGCTCGCATAAGGAAGAGGCGTTTCTGGACTGCCAGCCAGGAAAATTTCTATTCCTCGGTGCTGTTCGACAAAGACAAAGTCTTCGATCATGAGCACATTCCTCACGTGGACATGGAATCTCTGCCGTGCTTCGAGCCAGTCCTTAGTGTTCTTCACGACGCTGGACTGTTAAATTTCTGCACTGACATCTGTGATTGGAATGAAGAACTTATTCTTCAATTCTATGCAACGCTGCACATCACCGGAAATTCTGAAGATGTGAATTCATGGGTGCTGGAATGGATGTCTGAAAACACTCACTACAAGGCACCAGCTACTGAATTGCTTCGTGCCTTACCTCTCAGTCCGCCCCTTGAAGGTGCTTGTTGCGTCTATAATGAACCTGAGCTAACCGATCACTACATGCAAGTGCTGATGAAGCCTTTGAAGCCAGGTCAGACCTCAAGAACAAAATTCCTTGTGAAGGAATTGTTGTATGTGCCTCGGACTGTCTATCGCATTCTGACGAAGACATTGAGTCCGGTCAAGGGCGACGACTCAAATGAAGAAGAAGTCATTGGCATCATGAAGAATCTGCTTTTCAATATCATTCATGGCATTCCCATCAACTTCCATGATTTCTTCATGAGGACTCTGGCTAATGTCGCCATGTCACCATTTGAGTTGAAGCCTTATGCACCTTGGATTATGAGATTCATCAGGACAAGGTCTTTCACTCAACTAAAGCTGATACACTGAACCATTGCACCTACTTGCCCCCAATTGAAGTCCTCAAACGGACATTTTCCTCAGCTGATGAAAAGGGCAAGGCTATTGCTGTAATTGATGAAGGCATTCGTCCATTGGATGGACAATTTCGCAGGCTGCATCCTACACCACCAATGATGACTCTGCCACCCATGACTCTGCCGCCAAGGCACCCAAGCAAAATCCTCAAGGCACAACACCCAGGGTGATGACTGACCGTGAGCTTCTCCTCAGTCTTCACCAAAAGGTTGATCGCAATCATAAATGGGTCAAGCGTCAGTTTGGTTCAATTCTTCACAACATGACCGCTACCCACAATGTAGTGAAGAAAAACCACTACTACCTTCATGAAATCCTCAACCGCACCTGGGCTGTTCTGCCTCAAGTCTATAGTGAAGAAGATCTGAAGACAATGGGTCTCAAGGACGATCTTGACTGGGTTGCACCTCCTCCGAAGAAGTACAAGAAGGTCAAGGTTCCTTCCTTGGTGGCCAGCTCCTATTCTTCATCACGTGACACTGATGAACATGAAGATTTGGACGACACTGCGGCAGGCCCTACTCCAACAACCGACCCCAACAACGCTGACGCTCCTTCATCACCTTGATATTCTTCAGGGGCGTTAGTCCTCATTTTCGACCCTTTTGGTCATTTGATGAAAAAGGGGGAGAAATTTGAGTTAGTCTTCAAGCGGGTCTATCTTAAATGGGCGTTTTTTTAAGTTGCAACTCTCGTTCTTTTGAAGACTTTGCTGGATCGAGTTGTAAACTTAAACTCTATGGTGACCTGATTCTTTTGTTGTTTCTTCTGCATTCCTCGTTAATGTTATTGCACGCATGCTGAATTACATCAGTCACCATATTTCATCATGCATTTCAAATTCTTCATATATTATGTCAAATGCGTGTATGAATTACAAGATACAGGGGGAGATCTCCATGATTCAACTCTTCAAGTGTGCATTGCTTCAAAAGCAAATTCCTCACTATGCACATCTTCAGGGGGAGTTCTTCTATATCTTGCAATCAAATTCCTCAATATCAGTATTTACACTTCATATGTTTATCCCCGTTGAAAACTTAACCTATATTGTCATCAATCACCTAAAAAGGGGGATTGTAAGTGCATCTAGTGCCCCTTTGTGATTTTGGTGTATTGAAGACTTATAGGTTAAGGGGCTAATGCGTTTATGAGTGTACACAGATCTATAAGTCTATGAGTTGTTTGATAATTACAGAGAAAGTCGACCCCTAAAAATGAAGTTCTTCAACTGAAGACTTTGGATTTCTGAAGACTTTCTGAAGACTTTGAAGGTGAAGAAATTGGTGCGACCTTGAAGACTTGGTATTCATTTGAGGAATATGAAGCGTGAAGACTTTTGTTTTCGTAGTTTCATTTTCTCTTTCTTGAGTCATAGGAAACACCGTACTGTTAAAGGGGGTCGAGGAAATACTAAGGAAACATTTCCATGTGATGCTCAACTCAAAATCCTACACCTACCAATCCCTTCGAGTGAAGCCATTGGAAATCTCATACAATTCAGTCATATTCTTCAGTGACAGAGACGAAGTTCTTCTGGTCTCTGAGGAATTTGTTCTGACTGAGGAGTTAGGAATTCGCCAGTGCGGATTGCCTACACAGTGAGGAGCATGATTGCCCTGAGGAATTTGAACCTCAAATTTCCGACCGTTGCTGTGCTATGCGCCAGCTGTCCCAAAATATCTACCCACCTAACGGTCATATCATTGAAGGGCATTTATGTCTTATCATGCGGGCTGCTCCCTAGGCTATAAATAGCCGCCCCCTACAACCACTAGCTGGTTGGCTGCTCCGAGAGAAACTGACACTTGTCATTTGAGAGCATCCCATCCTCCGAGGACTTTGAGCGAAAATCATCAAGTGAGGAAAAACCCAAACCCAAACACCTACAAACCCAAAGTGATTGAGCATCACTGAAGAGATTGATCCTGCGTGGATCCGACGCTTGTTACCTTTGAAGACTATGCTTCTTCGAGACGGTTAGGCGTCATGGTCTAGAGCATCCAAGAGGAAATTGTGGATCGCCGAGTGACGGAGTTTGTGAAGGTTCGGAAGTCACCTGAAGACTTACCACGAGTGATTGAACGAGGTCTGTGTGACCTTAGTTCAAGGAGAATACGGTGAGGAACAAGTGTCCTGGACTGTGTGTTCAGGACTGGGTGTCCGGGACTATGTGTCCTCAGGTTTAAATACCTAGCCGCTCCAACCAGATGTACAACTGAGACAGCAGTTGGAACTGGTCTACCAAATCATTGTCTTCACCGAGCTTACTGGTTCTATTTCCTCAACTCTTTCATTTCCTCATAACTGTGTTGTGCACTTGTTCATATCTGTGTTTGAAGACTTTGACTGAAGACTTTCTCAATTTCCTCAGTTCAATTTCTTCAGTCTGTTTGTCTTCATCCTGTGCTATCCTGTGTTTACGCTTTCTGTACTCTGTGCCTGTCTTCATTTCATCATGATGACCATGCTTGTATTCTGTTATGTTTACTTCTGAGTACTTATTCCGCTGCTAGTAGTTCTTCATTAAGGAATTTCCTCACCGGCAAATTCCTCAGTGAAGAATTCATAAAAATCGACCCCCCTCTAGTCGATATAACGCACTTTCAACCGAAGTGACGTAGATCGTTAGATAGACGTGACTGAACGGGTGAGTTTTATTTGATCGGTATAGATATATGTATAGTAGATACACAAATGTAAGTGACTTCATGCATCATGGCAATTATATACTCCCCTTTTCCAATCGGGAAACCCCTTCTTCATTACTTTCTAGCTTATACTCTCTGAGTATGTATTTCAACATCAGTTTAACATACACTAGTTAATTGCCCTTGCGCTGCAAGGAGGCATGCATATTTAAGTGATCACATAAATTGTGTCTCACGTATATCTTTCACCCGCTATCTTTGCCTCCCTAATTCAATCTTATTATCTATGTCAATAGACTCGGCGACACTAAAAGAAATCAAGTGCAAGAATAGGAGGTTTACTTGGAGCAATGAGAGGGAATCACCCACGCTAGTTAGCATCGACAAGTTCTTCGTCAATCTAGAATGAGAGGCCCTTTTCCCCTCCTTTATGCTCCTCGCTGCTTCCACGTCTTGTTCGGATCACTGCCCTCTGATCCCGGCAAGTGCCACCGCTCCTCCACGAAAAGCAAGATTTCGCTTCGAGAGTTTCTGGATCAAGTTCCCACACTTCAGGGAAACAGTACAGAGGGCATGGCAACGCCCTGCCACCGAAACATGTGCCTTCAGCAGAATCAAAACAAGACTTGAAAGGGTGGCCAAAGATCTCAAGATTTGGAGCTGCAGCCTGTTCAGTGACACCAAATTGCAATTTCACATTGTGTCAGAGATAATCCTAAGGTTCGATATGGCGATGGAGAAGCGTCAGTTAACCTCGGCTGAATTCAACCTTAGAAAACTCCTGAAGCAGAGAATTGTAGGCTTGGTTGCGGTTGAACGAGCTCGGCGGCGTCAGACCTCTCGGATAACCTGGTTAAAGGCTGGCGACATAAAAACCGCCTTCTTCAATGCCAAGATATGCTCCAGGAAGAGAAAAAAATTCATACACTCCTTGCGGACCGATGGCCATGTGGCGATCGAGCATGATGGGAAGGCCAACACCATCCATGAGCACTCCAGCAAGATCATGGGAGCTGCCGAGCCTAGAGGATGCACCATTAACTGGGCTGGAATTCAATTGCCAACCATTCAGGCTGATGGTTTGGACGCCCCTTTCACAGAAGCTGAGATCTGGACTGCAATTCTGGCATCGCCGGCAGAGAAGGCACCGGGGCCGGACGGCTTCAACGGACAGTTTTTCAGGACCTGCTGGGATATCATAAAAGTTGAGGTGATGGCCGTTTTCAACCAGTTCCATAGCTTATCAGGAGCCAACTTCGCCAAGATCAATTCTGCTTTTGTGACCTTGCTGCCAAAGAAAGATGGAGCTGAGTCAGTGGGGGATTTCAGGCCAATTAGCCTAATCAATTCCATAGCCAAGCTCATTACCAAGGTGTTGTCACTCATATTGGATGAGAAGATATCCTCCATCATTTCACCAGCCTAGAGTGCGTTCCTCAAATCAAGATGCTTACAGGACAATTACTTGTATGTCAGAAACTCAGTTCGTTCACTACACCACAAAAAGAAGCCCGCTTTGCTGATCAAACTGGATATTGCTTGAGCGTTTGACTCGATATCGTGGGAATTCATTCTTGAGCTGCTCCAGCAACTAGGATTTAGCACTCGTTGGAGGGACTGGATCGCCCTGCTGCTCCGGTCGTCGTCATCCTCCTTCCCGCTGAACGGTGACCCTGGAGCACCACTGATCCACCGACGGGGGCTGCGGCAAGGAGACCCATTGTCCCTGCTGCTATTCATTCTAGCCATGGATGTTCTTCACCACCTCATAACAAAAGCTGCAGAGGACGACATTCTTGCACCATTGCCAGGAAGAGAGCTGAAACTACGCACCAGCATGTACGCTGACGACGCCGTGATCTTCGCAAACCCCGATCGGGTAGAGATTGACAAGCTTTTCGACATCATATCCCGCTTCGGTGATGCTTCAGGCCTGCACCTCAACATCAGCAAATGCACTGTCACACCCATAAGATGTGATCACATCAACCTCCAGGATGTTCTGCAAAATTTTGGCGGGCGGATCGCTCAATTCCCGATCAAGTACCTGGGCTTGCCAATAAGCCTCGGGAGAGCACGACTGGTTCTTTTTCAGTTCATTCTGGATCATATCCGAGCTCGCCTTGCCGGTTGGAAGGGACGGCTGATGTCCATTGATAACCCACAAGTATAGGGGATCGCAACAGTTTTCGAGGGTAGAGTATTCAACCCAAATTTATTGATTCGACACAAGGGGAGCCAAAGAATATTCTCAAGTATTAGCAGTTGAGTTGTCAATTCAACCACACCTGGAAAACTTAATATCTGCAGCAAAGTATTTAGTAGCAAAGTAGTATGGAAGTAACGGTAACGGTGGCAAAAGTAACAGTAGCAGTTTTGTAGTAATTGTAACAGTGGTAACGGTAAAGTAACTAAGCAAAGATCAATATGTGAAAATCTCGTAGGCATTGGATCACTGATGGATAATTATGTCGGATGCGATTCCTCATGCAATAGCTGTAACCTAGGGTGACACAGAACTAGCTCCAGTTCATCAATGTAATGTAGGCATGTATTCCGAATATAGTCATACGTGTTTATGGAAAAGAACTTGCATGACATCTTTTGTCCCACCCTCCCATGGCAGCGGGGTCCTATTGGAAACTAAGGGATATTAAGGCCTCCTTTTAATAGAGTACCGGACCAAAGCATGAACACTTAGTGAATACATGAACTCCTCAAACTATGGTCATCACCGGTAAGTATCCCGATTATTGTCACTTCGGGGTTAACGGATCATAACACATAATAGGTGACTATAGACTTGCAAGATAGGATCAAGAGCACACATATATTCATGAAAGCATAATAGGTACAAATCTGAAATCATGGCACTCGGGCCCTAGTGACAAGCATTAAGCATAGCAAAGTCATAGCAACATCAATATCAAAATATAATGGATACTAGGGATCAAACCCTAACAAAACTAACTCGATTACATGGTAAATCTCATCCAACCCATCACCGTCCAGCAAGCCTACGATGGAATTACTCACGCACGGTGGTGAGCATCATGAAATTGGTGATGAAGGATGGTTGATGATGACGACAGCGACGGATTCCCCTCTCCGGAGCCCCAAACGGACTCCAGATCAGCCCCCCGAGAGAGATTAGGGCTTGGCGGCGGCTCTGTATCGTAAAACGCGATGAATCCTTCTCTCTGTTTTTTCTCCCCGAACGTGAATATATAGAGTTGGAGTTGAGGTCGGTGGAGCACCAGGGGGCCCACGAGGCAGGGGGCGCGCCCGGGGGGTAGGCGCGCCTCCACCCTCGTGGACAGGGTGTGGGCCCCCTGGTCTTAATTCTTTCGCCAGTATTTTTTATTAATTCCAAAAATATTCTCCGTGACGTTTCAGGTCATTCCGAGACCTTTTATTTCTGCACAAAAATAACACCATGGCAATTCTGCTGAAAACAGTGTCAGTCCGGGTTAGTTCCATTCAAATCATGCAAGTTAGAGTCCAAAACAAGGGCAAAAGTGTTTGGAAAAGTAGATACGATGGAGATGTGTCAACTCCCCCAAGCTTAAACATTTTCTTGTCCTCAAGCAATTCAGTTGACAAACTGAAAGTGATAAAGAAAAACTTTTATAAACTCTGTTTGCTCTTGTTGTTATAAATATGTAAAGCCAGCATTCAAGTTTTCAGCAGAGATTATGAACTAACCATATTCACAATAACATTTAGGTCTCATATTTACTCATATCAATGACATAATCAACTAGCGAGCAATAATAATAAATCTCGGATGACAACACTTTCTCAAAACAATCATAATATGATATAACAAGATGATATCTCGCTAGCCCTTTCTGAGACCACAAAACATAAATGCAGAGCACCTCTGAAGATCAAGGACTGACAAAACATTGTAATTCATGGTAGAAGAGATCCAGTCATAGTCATAATCAATATAAATTAATAGTAATGCATGCAAATGACAGCAGTGCTCTCCAACTGGTGCTTTTTAATAAGAGGATGATGACTCAACATAAAAGTAAATAGATAGGCCCTTCGCAGAGGGAAGCATGGATTTGTAGAGGTGCGAGAGCTCGATTTTGAAATAGAGATAAATAATATTTTGAGCAGCATACTTTCATTGTCAACATAACAACCGAGAGATCTCGATATCTTCCATGCTACACACATTATAGGCGGTTCCCAAGCAGAATGGTAAAGTTTATACTCCCCCACCACCAACAAGCTTCAATCCATGGCTGGCCTGAAACAACGGGTGCCTCCAACTAACAACAATCCTGGGGGAGTTTTTGTTTGCAATTATTTTGATTTGATTTGAGCATGGGACTGGGCATCCCGGTGACCAGCCATTCTCAGTGAGGAGCGGAGTGCACTCCTCTTGAGAATAACCCGCCTAGCATGGAAGATACAGACAACCCTAGTTGATACATGAGCTATTCGAGCATACAAAACAGAATTTTATTTGAAGGTTTAGAGTTTGGCACATACAAATTTACTAAGAACGGCAGGTAGATACCACATATAGGAAGGTATGGTGGACTCATATGGAATAACTTTGGGGTTTATGGAAGTGGATGCACAAGCAGTATTCCCGCTTAGTACAAGTGAAGGCTAGAAAAAGACTGGGAAGCGACCAAGTAGAGAGCGACAACAGTCATGAACATGCATTAAAATTAATAAACATTGAGTGCAAGCATGAGTAGGACATAATCCACCATGAACATAAATATCATGGAGGCTATGTTGATTTTGTTTCAACTACATGTGTGAACATGTGCCAAGTCAAGCCACTCGAATCGTTCAAAGGAGGATACCACCCTATCATACCACATCACAACCACTTTAATAGCATGTTGGCACGCAAGGTAAACCATTATAAACTCTAAGCTAATTAAGCATGGCATAAGCAACTATAATCTCTAATTGTCATTGCAAACATGTTTCATTCATAATAGGCTGAATCAGGAACGATGAGCTAATCATATTTACAAAAACAAGAGAGGTCGAGTTCATACCAGCTTTTCTCATCTCAATCAATCCATCATATATCGTCATTATTGCCTTTCACTTGCACGACCGAACGGTGTGGATAATAATAATAGTGCACGTGCATTGGACTAAGCTAGAATCTGCAAGCATTTAATACAAAGGAGAAGACAAGGTAATATGGACTCTTGGTTAAATCAACAATAATTCATATAAGAGCCACTTCAACATTTTCATTATGGTCTTCTCCCCTCGACCCCAAAGAAAAGAAAGGAAATAAAACTATTTACACGGGAAAGCTACCAACAAGCGAAAGAAGAACGAGAAATCTTTTTGGGTTTTCTTTTAATTATTACTACTACAGGCATGGAAAGTAAACTAGCTAAAAGCTACAACTATTTTTTTCTTAAGGTTTTCCAAACACACAAGAAGAAAGCGAGAAAAAGGAAAATAAACTAGCATGGATAGTACAATGAAAAAGTATGAGCACCGACAACTAGAATGAGTGTGTGAACATGAATGTAACGTCGGTGAGAAATACGTACTCCCCCAAGCTTAGGCTTTTGGCCTAAGTTGGTCTATGCCCATGGATCAAAGCTACTCTCTCTGGTGTACTAAGGAGGATCCTCGAGGTGCCACTGGTTGGCGATCTCCTCCGGATCCCACTGATAAACAGACTGCCGATAAGGGTCAAGTTGTGGCTCTGGCTCAGCCTCTGGAGCAGGTGTCGCGCTCAAATATGCATGAATGGCCTCCGGCAAAATGAGGTACGTGCCTGAAAATATGTCAAACAAAGAGGGCGCAGGCAAAGTAACAGTCTCACAATAATTTTTATCAAATATCAAATTATACTTAAGCAGTTTCTTCTTATTTTTAACAATAAAGTCATGTGCTACCATACTCTTATAATCTAGAAAGACAGGGGGCGACAACTTTTCTTCTTTCTCATAATGCCTAATAGGTATATTAAAGTGTGCGGCAAGGCGCGAAGCAAAGATGCCACCGAAGATGGAGCCCTTTGTACGATTCAGACTTAATCGTTTAGCAATAATAGCGCCCAAACTAAAAGTTGTATCACGAAACAAGGCATGGCGCAAAATAATAATATCAGGAGCATTAAGGTTTCCACTGTTCCCACGACCAATTAAGCATCTACTAGCAAATATTGCGAAGTAACGCAGAACAGGAAAATGTATGCTAGTGATTCTTGCATCGAAAACTTTCCTCGTTTTCCCTATAGCAATCATATCAATAAACCCTTCCACATCATTACGATGTGGTTCCTCTATGTTGCCCGCAAAGGGTAACTTACAAACCGCACAAAAATCATAAAGGGACATCTCCCTATACTCATCATATAAATAAAAATCCACCGAAGGTGGTGATCTTCTAGCATGGAAATGAAAATTTTGCACAAAAATATTAGTGAGTAGGAGATACTGTTCGCACTGGTCACAGAGGAAGTCGGTGAGGCCTGCATTCTCAGCCAAATAATAAAAATCATCATGAATCCCGGCTGCTCTCAAGAACTCATCACAATGCCATTCACACGGACGAACTTCGCGGTGCGAGGGAGATTATATTTGGGCTTCTTGTTCTCTTCACTTTGCTTATCCTTTGAGCTTCGGCTCGAAGAGCCCCTCAACAATCTCTTCATCATTTTCTGAAAATTTCTGAGATTTTTAGTAACTCAAAATAAAAGTGAACCAAACTCAACAAAATTGATAGCAACTACTCCCACAAGTGCCTAGAGACTATATCATGCATTAGAACTACTTAGGACCATATAAATTTGACATGCAAGCTCAAGAACAGGGTCACCTAAGCAGCAAAAATTTGCAATAAATAAAGCACTAGAACAAAAACTAATTGGACCATTGGAGGAGTCACATACCAAAGAACAATCCCCCAAAGCAGTTTTGTGAGTGGAGCTTTGAGCAAGGAGATCGAAAATGGCAGCAAGATGAGCTAGAACTCGTGTTTGAGCCGGTGGGTGATTTGTTCTGGAGGAAGGAGTGTGTGGGTGCAAGAATAAGTGGAGGGGGCCACGTGGGGCCCATGAGGCAGGGGGCGCGCCCAAGGGGGTGGGGCGCCCTGGACCCTCGTGGCCAGGTGCTGGCTCCCCCTGATGTATTCTCAGTGCCAAAAATTCGTAAATATTCTAGAAAAAAATCATATTTCATTTTCGGGGCATTTGGAGAACTTTTATTTTTGGGGTACTTTTTTTATTGCATGGATAATTCAGAAAGCAGACAGAAAATACTATTTTTGCTTTATTTAATCTAAATAACAGAAAGTAAAAGGAGGGTACAGAAGGTTGTGCTTTCTAACTTCATCCATCTCATGCTCATCAAAAGGAATCCACTAACAAGGTTGATCAAGTCTTGTTAACAAACTCTTTTCCGAATAACATGAAACCGGAGAATTTTCGAATAACACTATGTTACCTCAACGGGGATATGCACATCCCCAACAATAAGAACATCATATTTCTTCTTGACAGTAGGAAGAGGAAATTCCAAACCTCCAATAGTAATAGTTGAAAATTTTCCAATAGAATTGATACTTTGGACTTGAGGTTGTTCCCTCGGAAAGTGTACCGCATGCTCATTACCATTAACATGAAAAGTGACATTGCCTTTGTTGCAATCAATAACAGCCCCTGCAGTATTCAAAAAGGGTCTACCAAGGATAATCGACATACTATCGTCCTCGGGAATATCAAGAATAACAAAGTCCATTAAAATAGTAACGTTTGCAACCACAACAGGCACATCCTCACAAATACCGACAGGTATAGCAGTTGATTTATCAGCCATTTGCAAAGATATTTTAGTAGGTGTCAACTTATTCAAATCAAGTCTACGATATAAAGAGAGAGGTATAACACTAACACCGGCTCCAAGATCACATAAAGCAGTTCTAACATAGTTTCTTTTAATGGAGCATGGTATAGTAGGTACTCCTGGATCTCCAAGTTTCTTTGATATTCCACCCTTAAAGGTATAATTAGCAAGCATGGTGGAAATGTCAGCTTCCGGTATCTTTCTTTTGTTTGTAACAATTTCCTTCATATACTTAGCATAAGGATTCATTTTAAGCATATCAGTCAAACGCATACGCCAAAAGATAGGTCTAATCATTTCAGCAAAGCGCTCAAAATCCTCATCATCCTTTTTCTTGGATGGTTTGGGAGGAGAAGGCATGGGTTTCTGAACCCATGGTTCTCTTTCTTTACCGTGCTTCCTAGCAACGAAGTCTCTCTTATCATAACGTTGATTCTTTGATTGTGGGTTATCAAGATCAACAGCAGGTTCAATTTCTACATCATTTGTTATTGCTAGGTTGAGCATCAACATGAACATCATCATTAACATTATCACTAGGTTCATGTTCATTACTAGATTGTGTTCTAGCATCAGAAATAGAAATATCATTGGGATTCTCAGGTGTGTCAACAACAGGTTCACTAGAAGCATGCAAAGTCCTATCATTTTTCTTTTTCTTCTTCTTAGAAGGACTAGGTGCATCAACATTAGTTCTCTGTGAATCTTGCTCAATTCTCTTAGGGTGGCCCTCAGGATACAAAGGTTCATGAGTCATTTTACCCCCTCTAGTCATAACTCTAACAACATTATCATTCTTCTTATTATTTAATTCATTGAGCAAATCATTTTGAGCTTTCATTACTTATTCTACTTGAGTGGTAACCATAGAAGCATGTTTACTAATAAGTTTAAGTTCACCTTTAACTCTAGACATATAATCACTCAAGTGTTCAATCATATAAGCATTATGTTTCAATTGTCTACCAACATAAGCATTGAAGTTTTCTTGTTTATCAATAAAATTATCAAACTCATCTAAGCATTGGCTAGCAGACTTATAACGAGGAATATCACCTTCATCAAATCTATAGAGAGAATTTACCTTTACTACTTGTGTCGGGTTATCAAGACCATGTATTTCTTCAATAGGTGGTAAATTATTAACATCTTCAGCTTTAATACCCTTTTCTTTCATAGATTTCTTTGCCTCTTGCATATCTTCAGGACTGAGAAATAGAATACCCCTTTTCTTCGGAGTTGGCTTAGGAGTTGGTTCAGGAAGTGTCCAATTATTTTCATTAGTCAACATATTATTCAATAGCAATTCAGCTTGATCAACTGTTCTTTCCCTGAAAACACAACCAGCACAACTATCCAGGTGGTCTCTGGAAGCATCGGTTAGTCCATTATAAAAGATATCAAGTATTTCATTTTTCCTGAGAGGATGATCAAGCAAAGCATTAAGTAATTGGAGAAGCCTCCCCCAAGCTTGTGGGAGACTCTCTTCTTCAATTTGCACAAAATTATATATTTCCCTCAAAGCAGCTTGTTTCTTATGAACGGGAAAATATTTAGCAGAGGAGTAATAAATCATATCCTGGGGACTACGCACACAACCAGGATCAAGAGAATTAAACCATGTTTTAGCATCACCCTTTAATGAGAACGGAAATAACTTAAGGATATAGTAGTAACGAGTTTTCTCATCATTAGTGAATAGGGTAGCTATATCATTTAATTTAGTAAGATGTGCCACAACAGTTTCAGATTCATAGGCATAAAAAGGATCAGATTCAACCAAAGTAATTATCTCAGGGTCGACAGAGAAATCATAATCCTTATCGGAAATACAGATAGGTGAAGTAGCAAAAGCAGGGTCATATTTCATTCTAGCATTCAAAGACTTTTCTTTCAGCTTAACTAACAGTTTCTTAAGATCATATCTATCTTTGCAAGCAAAAAAGTCTCTAGCAGTTTCTTCATCCATAACATAACCTCAGGCACATCAGGCAATTCATATCTAGGGGGAGAATCTTCATCATCACTTTCATCAATATTATCAGTTTCAATAATTTCATTCTCTCTAGCCCTAGCAAGTTGTTCATCAAGAAATTCACCTAGTGGCACATTAGTATCAAGCATAGAAGTAGTTTCATCATAAGCATCATGCATAGCAGAAGTGGCATAATCAATAACATGGGACATATCAGAATTAATAGCAGAAGCAGGTTTAGGTGTCGCAAGTTTACTCAAAACAGAAGGTGAATCAAGTGCAGAGCTAGATGGCAGTTCCTTACCTCCCCTCGTAGTTGAGGGAAAAATCTTAGTTCTTTCGTCTTCCACTCATAGTGATCAACAGATATAAATCCCAAGTGACTCAAAGAATAGAGCTATGTTCCCCGGCAACGGCGCCAGAAAATAGTCTTGATAACCCACAAGTATAGGGGATCGCACAGTTTTCGAGGGTAGAGTATTCAACCCAAATTTATTGATTCGACACAAGGGGAGCCAAAGAATATTCTCAAGTATTAGCAGTTGAGTTGTCAATTCAACCACACCTAGAAAACTTAATATCTGCAGCAAAGTATTTAGTAGCAAAGTAGTATGGAAGTAACGGTAACGGTGGCAAAAGTAACAGTAGCAGTTTTGTAGTAATTGTAACAGTGGCAACGGTGTTGGGAATCGTAGCATAATTTAAAATTTTCCTACGCTCACCAAGATGCATCTATGGAGTGTACTAGCAACGAGGGGAAAGGAGTGCATCTACATACCCTTGTAGATCGCGAGCGGAAGCGTTCCAATGAACGTGGATGACGGAGTCGTACTCGCCGTGATCCAAATCACCGATGACCGAGTGCCGAACGGACGGTACCTCCGCGTTCAACACACGTACGGTGCAGAGACGTCTCCTCCTTCTTGATCCAGCAAGGGGGAAGGAGAGGTTGATGGAGATCCAACAGCACGACGGCGTGGTGGTGGATGTAGCGGGTCTCCGGCAGGGCTTCGCCGAGCTTCTGCGAGAGAGAGAGAGGTGTTGCAGGGGAGGAGGGAGGCGCCCAAGGCTGTGGCTTGCTGCCCTCCCCCCTTTATATAGGCCCCCTGGGAGGGGGGGGGGCCGGCCAGATCCCATCTAGGGTGGGGGCGGCGGCCAAAGGGGGGAAGGGGGTGCCTTGCCCCCCAAGGCAAGTGGGAAGCCCCCCCACCCTAGGGTTTGCAACCCTAGGCGCATGGGGGGAGGCCCATGGGGGGGCGCCCAGCCCACTAAGGGCTGGTTCCCTTCCACTTTCAGCCCACGGGGCCCTCCGGGATAGGTGGCCCCACCCGGTGGACCCCCGGGACCCTTCCGGTGGTCCCGGTACAATACCGGTAACCTCCGAAACTTTCCCGGTGGCCGAAACTTGACTTCCTATATATAATTCTTCACCTCCGGACCATTACGGAACCTCTCGTGACGTCCAGGATCTCATCCGGGACTCCGAACAACTTTCGGGTTTCCGCATACACATATCTCTACAACCCTAGCGTCACCGAACCTTAAGTGTGTAGACCCTACGGGTTCGGGAGACATGCAGACATGACCGAGACGCCTCTCCGGTCAATAACCAACAGCGGGATCTGGATACCCATGTTGGCTCCCACATGTTCCACGATGATCTCATCGGATGAACCACGGTGTCGAGGATTCAATCAATCCCGTATGCAATTCCCTTTGTCAATTGGTATGTTACTTGCCCGAGATTCGATCGTCGGTATCCCAATACCTTGTTCAATCTCGTTACCGGCAAGTCTCTTTACTCGTACCGCAATGCATGATCCCGTGACTAACGACTTAGTCACATTGAGCTCATTATGATGATGCATTACCGAGTGGGCCCAGAGATACCTCTCCGTCGCACGGAGTGACAAATCCCAGTCTCGATCCGTGCCAACCCAATAGACACTTTCGGAGATACCCGTAGTGCACCTTTATAGTCACCCAGTTACGTTGTGACGTTTGGCACACCCAAAGCACTCCTACGGTATCCGGGAGTTGCACGATCTCATGGTCTAAGGAAAAGATACTTGACATTGGAAAAGCTCTAGCAAACGAAACTACACGATCTTTTATGCTATGCTTAGGATTGGGTCTTGTCCATCACATCATTCTCCTAATGATGTGATCCCGTTATCAATGACATCCAATGTCCATAGTCAGGAAACCATGACTATCTGTTGATCAACGAGCTAGTCAACTAGAGGCTTACTAGGGACACGTTGTGGTCTATGTATTCACACATGTATTACGATTTCCGGACAATACAATTATAGCATGAACAATAGACAATTACCATGAACAAAGAAATATAATAATAACCATTTATTATTGCCTCTAGGGCATATTTCCAACAAACGGTAAAGTAACTAAGCAAAGATCAATATGTGAAAAGCTCGTAGGCATTGGATCAGTGATGGATAATTATGTCAGATGCGATTCCTCATGCAATAGTTATAACCTAGGGTGACACAGAACTAGCTCCAGTTCATCAATGTAATGTAGGCATGTATTCCGAATATAGCCATACGTGCTTATGGAAAAGAACTTGCATGCCATCTTTTGTCCTACCCTCCCGTGGCAGCGAGGTCCTATTGGAAACTAAGGGATATTAAGCCTCCTTTTAATAGAGTACCGAACCAAAGCATTAACACTTAGTGAATACATGAACTCCTCAAACTACGGTCATCACCGGTAAGTATCCCGATTATTGTCACTTCGGGGTTAACGGATCATAACACATAATAGGTGACTATAGACTTGCAAGATAGGATCAAGAACTCACATATATTCATGAAAACATAATAGGTTCAGATCTGAAATCATGGCACTCGGGCCCTAGTGACAAGCATTAAGCATAGCAAAGTCATAGCAACATCAATCTCAGAACATAATGGATACTAGGGATCAAACCCTAACAAAACTAACTCGATTACATGGTAAATCTCATCCAACCCATCACCGTCCAGCAAGCCTATGATGGAATTACTCACGCACGACAGTGAGCATCATGAAATTGGTGATGGAGGATGGTTGATGATGACGACGGCGACGGATTCCCATCTCCGGAGCGCCGAACGGACTCCAGATCAGCCCTCCCGAGAGAGATTAGGGCTTGGCGGCGGCTCCTTATCGTAAAACGCGATGAATCCTTCTCTCTGTTTTTTTCTCCCCGAACATGAATATATAGAGTTGGAGTTGAAGTCAGTGGAGCACCTGGGGGCCCACGAGGCAGGGGGCGCGCCCCCACCCTCGTGGACAGGGTGTGGGCCCCCTGGTCTTCATTCTTTCGCCAGTATTTTTTATTAATTCCAAAAATATTCTCCGTGATGTTTCAGGTCATTCCGAGACCTTTTATTTCTGCACAAAAATAACACCATGGCAGTTCTGCTGAAAACAACGTCAGTCCGGGTTAGTTCCATTCAAATCATGCAAGTTAGAGTCCAAAACAAGGGCAAAAGTGTTTGGAAAAGTAGATACGATGGAGACGTATCATCCATCGCAGCAAGAAGAGTTCTCGTCCGAAGCGTCATGTCTGCAATTCCAACTTTTGCACTCTCTGTTCTTGGGCCGCCTAAGCTTCTGTTCAAAGAAATTGACCAAGCTCGCCGGAAGTTTCTATGGGCACAGGACGAGGAGCTCAGCGGAGGCAAATGCAAGGTTGCCTGGAAGAACATATGTGCCCCGATTGAAAATGGAGGACTCAGCATACATGACCTGCAAAAGTTCTCCAGCGCCTTGTGCCAGAGATGGTTGTGGTTGTCGTGGCAAAGTGAAGACAGACCACGGAAGGGATCTGGACTTCCGTGTGATAAAACTGACAAAGCACTATTTGATAGTTCTACCACTGTCACCCTTGGCAATGGAAAACTTGCTTCTTTCTGGCTGTCACCATGGATCACCTCTCCAAACCTGGCCACTCTGTTCCCGAACTTGTTCAAGCGATCGAGGGGAAAGAACAGGTGCGTGGCCGAGGCGCTCGCAAACGACACTTGGGTTCAGGACATCAGGCAGCGCCCAAACGAAGATTTAGTCCACAGCTTCCTCATCCTATGGAGGGCGTTGCGGGTAGCAAATCCGACGCTGTAGCCCTAGGTCGATGATAAGATATCATGGCACATCGAGAGCGCCGGCACATACAGTGCAAAATCAGCATACAAGGCACAATTCAGCGACCGACCAAAGACGGAGGACAAGCAACTCATATGGAAAACTTGGGCTCCTGGAAACATCAAAGTTTTCTTCTGGCTACTGCTTCGTAATCGCCTCTGGTGCAATGACAGGCTTCAGCGCAGAGGATGTGAAAACAGATACTTCTGCACTCTTTGCACAAGAAATTTGGAGACCTCAGTTCACCTCTTCTGGGACTGCCCGGTTACTAAAGAAATTTGGCGGCGAATATCAACCTGTACCGGCTGTGGAAAGCTTGCGCTCCTCACTGCGACCACGGACTACACCACCACTTCTGCTCAAAAAATGCGCAACCTCATCCAACAGGCCAGGCCGAGGCTCAGAGAGAGGCTCAAGATGATGATCTTCCTTGTCACATGGCACATCTGGAAGGAAAGAAACAACCGCACTTTCAGGCATCAATCAAACCAGGTCTGCAATGTCATCGCTGCAATCAGAAGAGACGCGGAAGGTTGGAAGCTGGCTGGGGCGAAATGCCTAGAGACACCACTGGGAGACCCAGGCTAGAGTACTTCTTTTCAGTAGATCTTTTCGAGGCTCCCACGCCCAAACCTTGTAAACCACCATGATCACTTGATCATGAACATATTTCCCGCCTTCTATCTGCTTAATATATGAATGCCGGTGGTACACCGGTTCTTTAAAAAAAATCTATGTCAATGGCTCATCCGCTCACAATCCCCATATTCCACTGCCACACACACATGCTTTGGATTTTAAACACATAATTATGCAGTTTTGTATACGTGAACTAGAACAATGCCCGTGCGTTGCAACGGGATATAAGTATTCTAGTACGTTAGCTTGTGATTTACTTGCCCATATATGCGATTGTGTAAATAAATTTTCGTCAAATTATGTCTCTGAGATACCTTTTTTTTACCATAAGTGATTTACCGACCCATAGTATGCGATTGTGTAAATAAATGTTCATCCAATTCTACCCGTTATTTACCCTATATTTTGATCAAAAGTTTGGTAAGTAAATTAAAGTGGAATTGGTTCAGAAGGTAAGTAAATTAAGTGATTGATAATTATACGGGGAAGGTTGGACGAAGGCGTGGTGGGTAGAAAGGTGAAACGAGAACCTTCCGTCCTTTTTAAGTAGTAGAGATAGTAAAAAAAAGGATATGCAAGAGGTCATCGGTATCCATTTGCCCTCTGCACTAGTAGGATGAAAGGAAAAAAATTGAAGGAAATATGCCCTAGAGGCAATAATAAAGTTGTCATTTATATTTCCTTATATCATGATAAATGTTTATTATTCATGCTAGAATTGTATTAACCGGAAACTTGATACATGTGTGGATAAATAGACAAAACACAGTGTCCCTAGTAAGCCTCTACAAGACTAGCTCGTTAATCAAAGATGATTAAGTTTCTTAACCATAGACATGTGTTGTCATTTGATGAACGGGATCACATCATTAGGAGAATGATGTGATGGACAAGATCCATTCGTTAGCGTAGTATATTGATCGTTCAGTTTTATTGCTATTGCTTTCTTCATGTCAAATACATATTCCTTCGACTATGAGATTATGCAACTCCCGGATACCGGAGGAATGCCTTGTGTCGTGGATTTGTCACGGCAGATGTCCTAGTGTGAGGACTTATTCATGAGGCCAACGCATCTATGTGGTAGCTTGAGAGGGGTTGATCGGGATGAGAGACGCGAGGCAGATCATCACACAAGACAAGGGTTTAGACAGCTTCGGGACCCGGGAAACATCATCCGGTAATAACCCTACATGTTGTTTGAGGCTAAGTCTCATTATGCTCATGAGGGAGTCGCCGCATAAGCCGACTCTCCTAATTGTGTCTAGCCTTAAATATTCTCCTCTCCCTCCTTGGGGTGCCCTGCCCCTCCTTATATAAGTTGAAGGGGCGGGTTACATGTAGAGTCCTAGTCGGATTAAGATTTAAACTATTCTGACTTCTCATCACGGGCTTCTCTCCATGGGCTTCTTAACGTCTTGGGCTTCCTAACGTCTTGGGCTTATTAGCCCCAGGCGACTCTGTCTGCTGGGTTATAACTGTCTACCGGCTTACCACTGTCTGCCGGCTTACAACCGTTTGCCAGCTTACCACTGTCTGCCGGCTTACAACTATCTGCTGGCTTACCACTGTCTGCCGGCTTACAACTGTCTGCCGGCTTACCACCATCTGCTGGGTCACCAATGAAACACCAAGTCTAGCCAGGTCGTATCTCCGGCCGGGTCATACCGCGGGGTATATCCCCGACACCTTGTGTGCTATCAAACGTCACAATGTAACTGGGTGATTATAAAGATGCTCTACAGGTATCTCCAAAGGTGTTTGTTGGGTTGGCATAGATCGAGATTAGGATTTGTCACTCCGAGTTTCGGAGAGGTATCTCTGGGCCCTCTCGGTAATGCACATCATAATAAGCCTTGCAAGCAATGTGACTAATGAGTTAGTTGCGGGATGATGCATTACAGAACGAGTAAAGAGACTTGTCGGTAATGAGATTGGACTAGGTATGAAGATACCGACGATCGAATCTCGGGCAAGTAACATACTGATGACAAAGGAATAACGTATGTTGTCATTACAGTACGACCAATAAAGATCTTCGTAGAATATGTGGGAACCAATATGAGCATCCAGGTTCCGTTGTTTCTTATTGACCGGAGAGGTGTCTCGGTCATGTCTACATTGTTCTCGAACCCGTAAGGTCCGCACGCTTGTTGTATGAGTTATGTGATTTGGTGACCGAATGTTATTCGGAGTCCCGGATGAGATCACAGCCATGACGAGGAGTCTCAAAATGGTCGAGAGGTAAAGATTCATATATAGGACGATAGTATTCGTACACCGGAAGTGTTCCGGGGGTACCGGGTACGTATCGGGTCACCGGAAGGGGTTCCAGGCACCCCCCGGCAAAGATATGGGCCTTATTGGGCCAAGGGTAGGATAGACCAGCCCCTAGCGGGCTGGTGCACCCCCATATAGGACAAATAGGAGGAGAAGGAAGGAGGGGAAGGGAGAAAGGAAAGGGGAGGATTTGGCCTCCCCATTTCCTTCTCTCCTCCCTCTCTTTCCTTCCCCATCCGACACTTATGGAAGGGGGGAGGCCGACTTGGAGGAGGCGCCCAAGTAGGATTACTCCTACTTGGGGTGCCCCTTACAGCCCCTCTCCCTGTCCCACCTATATATATGTGGGGGGAGCACCGCTAGAACACACAACATTGATTCCTAGCCGTGTGCGGCGCCCCCCCTCCACAGTTTACGCCTTCGGTCATATTCACGTAGTGCTTAGGCGGAGCCCTACGCGGATCACTTCACCATCACCGTCACCACGCCGTCGTGCTGACGGAACTCTCCCCTCGTGCTGACGGAACTCTCCCCCGACACTTTGCTGGATCAAGAGTTCGAGGGACGTCATCGAGCTGAACGTGTGCAGAACTCGGAGGTGCCGTACGTTCGGTGCTTGATCGGTCGAAACGAGAAGAAGTTCGACTGCATCAACCGCGTTGTCAAACGCTTCCTCTTTCGGTCTACGAGGGTACGTGGTCATGATGACCCACAAGTATAGGGGATCTATCGTAGTCCTTTCGATAAGTAAGAGTGTCGAACCCAACGAGGAGCAGAAGGAAATGATAAGCGGTTTTCAGCAAGGTATTCTCTGCAAGCACTGAAATTATCGGTAACAGATAGTTTTGTGATAAGGTAATTTGTAATGGGTAACAAGTAATGAAAGTAAATAAGGTGCAGCAAGATGGCCCAATCCTTTTTGTAGCAAAGGACAAGCCTGGACAAACTCTTATATAGAGAAAAGCGCTCCCGAGGACACATGGGAATTATCGTCAAGCTAGTTTTCATCACGCTCATATGATTCGCGTTCGTTACTTTGATAATTTGGTATGTGGGTGGACCGGTGCTTGGGTGCTGTCCTTTCTTGGACAAGCATCCCGCTTATGATTAACCCCTATTGCAAGCATCCGCAACTACAAAACAAGTATTAAGGTAAACCTAACCATAGCATGAAACATATGGATCCAAATCAGCCCCTTACGAAGCAACTCATAAACTAGGGTTTAAGCTTCTGTCACTCTAGCAACCCATCATATACTTATTACTTCCCAATGCCTTCCTCTAGGCCCAAACAATGGTGAAGTGTCATGTAGTCTACATTCACATAACACCACTAGAGGAGAGACAACATACATCTCATCAAAATATCGAACGAATACCAAATTCACATGACTACTTATAGCAAGACTTCTCCCATGTCCTCAGGAACAAACGTAACTACTCACAAATCATATTCATGTTCATAATCAGAGGGGTATTAATATGCATAAAGGATCTGAACATATGATCTTCCACCAAATAAACCAACTAGCATCAACTACAAGGAGTAATCAACAATACTAGCAACCCACAGGTACCAATCTGAGGCTTTGGGACAAAGATTGGATACAAGAGATGAACTAGGGTTTTAGAGGAGATGGTGCTGGTGAAGATGTTGATGGAGATTGACCCCCTCCCGATGAGAGGATCATTGGTGATGACGATGGCGATGATTTCCCCCTCCCGGAGGGAAGTTTCCCCGGCAGAACAGCTCTGCCGAAGCCCTAGATTGGTTCCGCCTCGTGGCGGCGGAGTTTCTTCCCGAAAGCTTGATTATGATTTTTTCCAGGGTAAAAGACTTCATATAGCAGAAGATGGGCACCGGAGGCCTGCCAGGGGGCCCACGAGGCAGGGGGCGCGCCCAGGGGGGTAGGACACGCCCCCACCCCCGTGGCCAGGGTGTGGGCCCCCTCTGGTGGATTCTTTTTCCAGTATTTTTTATTAATTCCAAAAATAACTTCCGTGAAGTTTCAGGACTTTTGGAGCTGTGCAGAATAGGTCTATAATATTTGCTCCTTTTCCAGCCCGAAATTCCAGCTGCCGGCATTCTCCCTCTTCATGTAAACCTTATAAAATAAGAGAGAATAGGCATAAGTATTGTGACATAACGTGTAATAACAGCCCATAATGCAATAAATATCGATATAAAAGCATGATGAAAAATGGACGTATCAGGACACACTCTCCCCCTCTCGTTACTATGCATCTCCTAGATAGATCTTGCGTGAGCGTAGGAATTTTTCTAAAATTGCATGCTACGTTTCCCAACAAAAATGAAGACATAGGGACTTGATCCTTTCTTTGCGGGAGAAACTTCCAATCTATTCATCTTCAATCTTGACAATACAAAGAACACTAGAGGTAATAACAATCACAACCATGTCCATGGACCACCTAGAGATGACTACAAGCACTGGAGTGAGCCGAAGGCACGGCGCCATCATCGACCCTCTCTCACTAGAGCCAGGCAAACCTTGTTGTAATAGACAGTCGAGAAGTCATCATGCTAAGGCCGCATAGGACCAACGCACCAGAGCAACAACCATTGCCGATGAACAAAGTCGTAGATCAGAAGGATCAAACTATAAACACCCAAACGAAGACGACAGACAAAGACCGAATCCAAACAGATGCACCAGAGTAGCAACCATCACCGATGAACAAAGTCGTAGTTCAGAAGGATCAAACCTGTAAACACCCAGAGGAAGACGACGGACAAAGAGCGAATCCAAACAGATGCATCGAAGACCAGCACCGACCGAACCCCGTGAGATCTGATGGAGACAAACCTCCACATGCCCTTCGACGATGCTAGCCGCACCATTGGGACGGGGAGAGAAACATGGGAGACATTATTCCTACCGAGGGACATCGTCGCCGCCACACAACCCCAACCAAGACGCTGAATCTAACAAGAACGAGAAAGGGGTCCCTCCCGCTGATGGGGGGCCAAGATCCTCTACACCTCCATGGCCCAAAGGCCATCGGATATGGGGCTTACTGTCAACGGCACTGATGGGAGGAGAAGGAAAGGCTAAGGTCTTTTGTTGTGCAGGAGGAAAGAGAAGGCTATGTTTTCACGTTGCAAAGAGAAAACATAGGGACTTAATCTTGGTCTAGACAAAACAAAAGTGGAGAAAACATAAGCTTACAACTAGATATGGAGATATGGTAGAAATCATATCAGAAAGAAAGTGTGGTCTTGAACAACTTACGATGAATAACAGTATTAAGCAAATCGGTAGTTAAATGCTCGGATAAATAATTCCCTTGAGTGTATTTTATCAACCTTTACTTTTACAACATCCTTCTTAGACACTAACCTTTGCATAGAACATTCGTGTTGTGACAATGTTGATGGATCACTAGGGTTTGGCAGCAGCACTCATAAGAAGATTTAGTACTACCAAAAATTATACGGCAATGAATTAAGTAGGACATCTAGTCGAATATTTTATTTCAATGTACTACATTTCCATATTACTTAAGGAAGATGTGATGCGTCAAATAAAATTGAGAATAAATCAATGAAAGTATTACATTTCTAATTTGACAAAGAACAAAGAATTAGTTTCTACCCCTATGTAAAGAAATATAACCGAAAGTGCTCTTTTGATCCCGAGCTCATATGCTCCCGCATGAACAGTAAAATGGAAAAAATAGTAAAAAAACTCAAAAAAATATGAATTTTTTTGTGGTAAACATTGATGAATGTTCTAACAGCATGCAAAATTTCAGGTCGAAATGACATTCGTGGAGGTCTAGGCAAAAATAACAAAATTGATGCTCCGAAATGCTTCCAACAATAGTCTTTTTGGACCATCGATTTTATTTTTTTGCTCAGACCTCCATGAATGTCATTTCAACCTCAAATTTTGCACGCAGTTAGAAAATTTATCAATGTTCATCACCAAAAATTTCAGATATTTTTGAATTTTTTACTGTTTTTTTGGATTTTACTGTTCATGCGGGAGCATATGAGCTCGGGATCAAATACTCCATATCAGAAATATAACACTCTTATATTTCTTTACAGTGGGAGTAGTGATCTAAATGCTCTTATATTTCTTTACAGAGAGAGTATATTACTGAAGAAATAAGATGTGATGTCACTTGGTTTGAGCAGGGAATAATCAATGAAACCATTGTCAAATGTAAATATTGTCCGCCTCCTGGCCCAGCCAGCAATCCTCCTCCCCCACTAGCGCCTACACCTACGACACAGCCGTACACTGTGATGTCTTCGATTCGATGTGACCTGTGGAGAGAAAATCTGATGGAACTAAGTTACAATGAAAACTTCGTGGGAACCACATTCGAAAGTTTCCAAAAATTCTATACATAACACACTATTAAGAGGTTAGTGTTCTTTTGTTGGGGAGGGGTGCTGTTCCATTAGCATGTGAAATTCCAAGTTCAAACACAAAGTCATTTACGAGGAATGGAAAAACTAATTCAGCAATGAATAGTGACATTTACATTACCGTTCTTTTAATGTAAGACGTTTTTTGACACTGATGGACAGAGGGAGTACCAAATTTGTTTTTTCACACCACGAAAATGAATTAGAGTTTGAACTTGGGATTTTACATGCCAGTAGAACATCACTCTCTTAACACAACATTTTCTTTTAAGATTGTTTTTTTTAACTTCACAACATAATTTTCACATGGTTTTCATCGTAGTAGCTTTGGTTTTCCCCTGATATTCTCTCGTGGCCTGTGTGGTGAAACTATGATTCCGTTGTCTTGCATGAATGCAACCCTGTTTGTTTCAGCTTCGCTTGGATTTTAGTCACATGTGGATTCGCTTCACTGGCGAATCTGATTCTGAGAATCAGCTTCACCACCGAAGTATATTTTGAGGCGCTTCGGGAAATTGCACTAAAAATGATCCAAATACAGATTCAGCTTCACTAACAAAGCTGATTCCAAATAGCTGTTTGTTTCATATTCTAGATTCGGTTTTACTGACAAAGCAAAATCTGCTCCCAGAATCCGAAACAAACAGGGCCGTTCTTCCCTCCCAAATCCCAAGCCCCAACCCAAATCAAACCCAACCGCCGTTCCTCTCCGCCAAAAATTCCACAAAAGCGAAGCCGCATCCCCCCGACCCAAATCCAACCTCACACGCTAAACCCCGCCACGCCCGCCCGCCGGTCCCCATGGACTCCTCCACCTCCACGGCCGCCGTCGCAGGCCCGACGCCGAAGTCAAGCCGGCGCGCCAACTACGGCCCGGTCCTCGAGGACGAGCCGCCGCGCCTCCGCTTCACGGTCGGGCAGTACCCGTCCAGGTTCCCGCTGGCGGACGCCCCCGGCTTCATCTCCTCCATCGGCGCCGCCCTCGCCCGCCACGCCGACGCCGACGCCCAGGTCGAGTCGCTCGAGATCTCCCTCGTCTTCCGCGCCCCGCACCAGCACTACATCGCCAGCCTCGGCACGTACGCCACGGAGCACCCCCACGCCGCGCTCGTCACGGCCGACCACGTCCGCGCGTGGCTGCGCTTCGGCATGGCCCGCGCCGCGGGCTCCTTCGTGCTCGAGCTGCCACCACGCCCGCGGTCGACGACCGAGAAGTGCGCGTCGGGTGCGGCGGCGGAAGCAGAGAAGAACGGCATGGCTCTGGAGCTGCCGCGCTCGGCCGCGGCGGCGACCGTGGCGCTGACCCTGGGCGACGCCACCCTCGCGCTCCCCGCGCCCGCGGAGGCCTCGTTCCCCGCGCTCGCAGAGCTGCTGCTCAGCAACGCCCGGATCGGCGACGAGCACCGCCTCAGCGGGCTCCTCTCGTCCCCGTCCTTCCCTCGCCTGAAGAGGCTTCGGCTCGAGCACCTGGCGGGCGTGGGGGAGCTGGACCTCTGCGTCGGCGACCTCGAGGAGCTGGCGATCGTGGGCGTGCGCGACCTGTGGTGCCTGCAGGTGAGCGCGCCACGCCTGCGCGCGCTCCGCGTCACCGAGTGCTTCAGGCTGGAGTCCAGCGCAGGGGAGCTGGCGATCGCCGGGCCGGCGCTCGAGGCGCTCACGTGCTCCAGCATGTGCAGGATGCAGGGCCTGCAGTTCGACGGCGGGCCGTCCGTTAGGGAGATCGGGGGGCTTCCCCTGTGGACGCACGGGCACGCCAACCATGCCGCCCGCAACGAGGCCGCCATATCGATCCTGAAGCAATGCACCGCCGCGAACCGCCTTACCCTGGACCTACATGTGCCCAGCGTAAGCTACTAAGCTTCAGATGCCATGAAACAACCTCTGAATGTTCAATGCAGCCATAAATTATGACCATCTTAATTATTACTATGTTCATAGCTATGCTGGTTAAGAGTATTTCTAACTGCATCTAATATATATTTCACAAATTGGGTAGATCACCTTATAGATAGTGTTCTGACTTCTGACAAACTAGCTTGTTGACTAATACAACCTGTTAGTTAGATGCATGCCACATGAAGCAAACGTCCAAATGTTCAATGCAGTCATATGTTACACCCTTTGTCGAAAAAAATATGTTACACTCGTCTTATCATGGCCATCCTTGAGCTTGTTAAGAATGTCGAGAAGTTTATCTAATCTACTTCACTGAGTCTGTAAATCCCCATAAATTGCTCTGACTTCTGATGTACTAGCTTGCTGTGTAGGAGTATAATAGAATGTGCCATTCTCCCTAGTTTAAACCTCCATTCCCTGTAATAAACGATTTGTCAATGATCACTGGTACTCTGATATGCATTTTCTGATGTATATATACAGCTCTCCAAATACTATCTTCTAATACACTCTGTTTCGTAACCTGTGTACACTTTCTTTCTGTCTTCAGTTTTCCTTTATTAATGTAGTGATTAGCTGCCGTATACTGAGACATGTACCCCAAATGCAGTAGTATATGAGTGTACTTATCTGCCGAATGCCGAAATATTCCTTGTGCAGTATATGAGGGAGGCCCTGGTGGATGCCACGGGTTCAGGGATGGAGGATTGTGCGAGCATACTAGTGGACGACATACCACAGCTACTTAACATCACTGCTCTGACGGTCAATATCACAACATGGAAGGGGCATTCGTATGCTTCCAGTTTGGCAAGGCTCATTGCACAATGCAGCAATCTTGAAGACCTCCGCATTGATGTCACGAGAGGCACCGAGAAGGTGAGTTCCTCTAGCACCCGAAATCGATCGATTAAACACGCAATTCAGCACTGAAATACATATACTGTGTGCGTCCAAATTGGTTGCCAGAGCTAAGGGTTGAAATGTCGTTGGTACGAAATTTACTTTTTCACGTTTTAGTTGTCTCATGGCTCTTCGTCGAGAAAAGTTCATCTCATGGCTTGATTATTGACCGTTTGGTGAACTGGATCAGCCGGCATGCTTGGATCGAGCTTGCGTCTGCCACGACGAAGACGGCTGGGAGAACCAGCAGCTCTCACTGGAGCGTCTTGTACACTTGGACATCGCTGGGTTCCAGGGACTGGACTACGAGGAGCGCCTGTCTCAGATGATACTAGCGGGCGCCCCAGCTCTCAAGAGAGAATGAAGTTGCCTTAGAGAGGGAGTGGGTGTTCATTCCTTCCTACTCCAGGGGCGTTGGATCACTTGTGGCGATAGTGGATGCCGAATTATAGCTAGACGCATGAGACCATCTCAATTCTGATATGCTAGCTTGAATGTTCTGTGCTTCTTTAGGAGGCATCAAAAGTTCAAAACCAAGGATGGGAATTTTCGTCGAGCACTTGAAGTTCATCTATTAGTTAGTCTTCTCATGCCTGTGCCCTAACTGTTGTTGCAATCGTTTTGGTGTATGTTGCACTAGCTACTCGGTCTTGCGAACTGCGGTGAGCTGAAATATCTTGTTTTGGTTTGCTTTCCATGCGCATTGATATATCCATGCTCATTCTGTTTTGCCCTATATTTTTCCAAAGCACAGGCCTTGGTGACAGAGCAGTGTAAGAACAAACAGCTCTGTGAAATTGAAGGAGGGCTTAATCGAGAATTGACCTTATGCACAACCAGATATGTCTGGTCTCTTCGAAGCAGAATAATTCACTTTTATGGAAGTTCATAACAAGGCCCGACATTTGCTCAAAAGTTGAAAGCAAGAGTTTCAGATTTCGAGCTTTATCGAGGTCATATTCCTAAAAAAGAAGTGTATCACCGGCATATTGCAAGATTGAAAGGCCACCATCGACAAGGTGTGGCACTACTCCTGCTTGGCGCACTCAATCAGGATAGCCAACATATAGGACGACATACGGATGGATAATTTTGTACCACAGGGATTCTAATCCTTTTGCAAGTTTGCATGTATATACTTGACACTGACACGAGCACAATCATGCGGACACAAGCTGATATGTAAAAGCACAGATCTGAAGCTGCAAGTAAAGGTGATTGGTACCGCCTTAAGAAATTCATTATCCTTCTGTAGGAAAACATATTCCGGTATTTGTTATTAAAATTGATGCTCCAGCCGGTCATCATTTCCAGCAATACATACAGTGATCCGCACATGGTACAAAGCTGATACAGAGCTAGACGCAGAAACAACTGCCACGTTAAGAAATTTCAAGCAAAGCTGCGAAGAATGGCATTGTTTCATGAAAGTTAAGCGTTAGAGAGGCTCACAACAGAACTCCACGAAGTAACTACTACTGGTAATGAGCCTATGAGTTCCCAGTACCACGGCATCGTCGGCATGGAGCATGGGTGATACCAAATGAGGACCATAGGAGAGTACAGAACTCATCTATTTGCAATATCTGCCGCAGTACCCATTTGAAAGAAGTACTTGTCTAACACCTCTTTTATTAGGTGATTCCACGCCTTATTAAGAGAAAACCTCCTCAGACAGAACTATGCTCCATATTTTGGCGCTTTCCAGAGCTTAAATGCAACCTCATGTAGAAAGCGCTCAGCAAGCATAGCAAAGTTTCCGGCACGCTGTTGATTACATTACAAAATGAAGTTAGTTAAATGATTTAAGGAAACTGAAACTAAAGAGAAAAAATGGTAAGACCTGTGTTTGGAAATAACTAAGAATCACCAGCCAAAACTTCAAACACAAAGAAACATAACATGGTGGGAAGCATAGGTTCTACATCATGACCAGATGAGCACACAGACGGGGAAGCTGTGAGAATGTAAAAGCAATAGCAATGCTGCCATTTAGTGTGACCCCTTCAGAAACTGCTTTACAGGAAAGAAGCTACTGCGATTTACTGTTGTGGAGCATACTCATTCTGGTCAGTCACAATCATCTAGGGCATCCTATAAAGATGATACACGTCACCATCCAGTAGCAATGAAAATGAGCAATTATTTTATGCTGCATACCTACTACAAGATGTTTTTTGGGTAACCAGCCATGGTGAGTAATACCATAGTTACTATATTATCACATAAACTGCCCACTACCCAAGGAATTAATATCAATACTACATGGCTTATTCTAATCTACAAACTCTATTTCCTAAAAAAGGTACTGGCATGTTTCTAATGCTGGCACCAGTACCCACACTAGAAAAAGGGAGAACTGCAGTGTTTGTTCATTATAAACAACTGAAGAAACAGAAGTAATAAACAGGATCACAGGAACAAACTTGCATATACAGTATTATTTGATAAAGTTTCTATGATTCAGGTAAACATTCTAAAAAGTGCATTAAGCAGACCTTTATAAATTCCTCAAAAGAGAACTCTTTGGCCAAATCAGAACGTGTTACTCCTTGTTGCCACTGTGCCAGTAGCATTGGATGATGATTCCTACAGGATATGCATAATAAAGTTATTTGTGTAAGTCTAGACGCGTCATTGTACACAGATGTGCTTTCATTGTACAATACATTGCTCCATGGTTGAGTGCGTAAAACAACAAAATTAGGCACATAGACTGATGTAGCATCTACTGTAAAATAATTTAGTCCTGTCCTGTCATGCATTAGAATGGCATTTTTCAACTTCACTTCACAAAACCAAAACGTGGCTGTTAGCTTTCATGAGATGGCTAAATGGTTGTGATACGAGCCATTGCAGAGTCATTTTGTACACCGAAATATTGACTGGAAATGACAAACAGATTATATATGGAAGGCCATGATATGGTTCAACTCACATCAAACACATACAGAATATAAAGGAGCATTTTTCTGCAATAAAGATTCCACTTCAAAACATCTGTTATGACATTTTTTTGTTAGCCAAGAACAATATTTACCTGACATCATCCAACGTCTTTCCTGCTTTCATAGTGTAGCTCTGGCGTGGACGGAGTAACTTCAAGTCGGAATCAGTTTCGGTTGAAGAGTTTACGATGAGGCATGCCTCTTCCTTATTTTCAGTAGCAGATCCATAGCTCAAGATCACAGACACATGAATACGGGCGGCGACAGCTGAACCAACCGGCGCAGCTTCCATGACGGAAGCCACCAATTTGTCAAGCCGGTTGAGATCCGTCTTCATCCCTAATTTCCCCAGCTTGCTGGCTGTGTTCTCCATTGCGGCATGCACAAAGACCAGATCGAATTCAGACGCATCCTGGACATTCCACTCTGCAAATCCCAGCAGAGTGAACGCCCGGTCGATTATTCTAGTGTCCTTAGAACTGCTGCCTGAACCTGACTGAGCGGCGAAATCTTCAGTTCCAAAAACGTGGAAGCCAAGATTCGCCGCGAATGAGCTAACACCCGGGCAATTGGTGACCATAGCAGCTCTCAGCCCCATAAACCTGGATTTTCACCAGCAAGTCAGTCCTCACAGTTACAATGGTTAAACTAATAACAATAATCAAGGCAAAAGACCAACCACAATCCAACCTCTCGGATAGCTTGGGGACTACTAGCTCCTGCGGATCCACCCGGGCAGTTTCCCCATCCTAAAGTGCAACAAATACAATCAGCACCGCAAACACAAACCCTCTCTGCAGCTACTTCCTCCTGACGCAAACCCGGAGAGCAGGATCACACCTTGGCAGGGTAGAGGCCATCGTACACGTCGAGCAGCTGCGCCAGCTCGAGAATCGTGCCGCTGTTCCTGTCCCCTCCGTCCTCTAGGTTGAGAGACAAGCCCAGAAACCTCTCAGTTTAATGGGGGGTAAGCAAAGCAGAGCAACCGCGCGGACCGCGAGAGGGGGTGGGGGCTGGATTGGTACCGTTGACGGCGGGGGTGCGGACGGAGAGGAAGCCGCAGGAGGCGATGGAGGCGAACGCGTCGAGGTGGCCCTTCCCCCCTCCGCCCCCGGCGAGCAGCGCCGCGTGGCCGGCGGCGTACAGCACCAGCGCCCGGCTCGGCTTGTCCGCCATTGCTCCGCCGCGCCGACACACGCTTCCCAGTTCCCCTTCCCCTTTCCTTCTCTCCTCGCCCCGTCGCCTTATTCCGTGGGCCCCACACGCCGCCCTGGACGCCACCTGCCAGAGAGAATTAATGCTCACGGGCCTGATGGTCTCGGGCCGGGATAACTGGGCTATAGAGCACGCGGCCCGTGACACGGTGGTGGGCTTGGGCTGGCTTCAGTAGAAGGGGAAAAAATAAGAGGGAGGGGGGCGGGAGCAAAAACCCTAACCCTAGTAGTAGGCCGCGCCTCTCCCCCAAGCTTGGCCGTCCCGTCTCTTCTCGGGCATAAACCTCAGCAGACGGCGGCTCGGGCGCGGAGACCCAGCCAACCAACCAACCTATCCGATGGCCGGGAAGAAGCGGCCCCCGACGGCGCTGGCGGAGCTCGGCCCCGCCGCGTCGGACTCCTCGCAGGACGAGGCCGCGGCGAGGGCGGCGGGCCCGGCGGGGGAGGTGCCGGCGAAGAAGAAGAAGAAGCTGGCCATGGAGGTCAGGAAGCAGCGGAAGCAGCTCGACAAGGACCGCCACCGCCAGTCCGCGGAGAAGGCCGCCGCCGCCCCCAAGCCGCAGCCCGCGCCTGCACCCGCCGCGGCGGCGGAGGAGGCCGCGGCGGTGGTCCCGGTGCCCGCGCCCGCTCCGGTGGTGGCGGGGCCGGGGCTCCACATGAATGTCTTCAGGGACCTGGCGTCGCCGGAGGCCTCGCTGAGGGAGGCCGCGGCTGAGGCGCTGGTGGCCGAGCTCCGGGACGTGCAGAGGGCGTACGAGAAGGAGAAGGCCGCGCGGGAGGAGGGGGAGGGGGAAGAGGGGGATCGCGACGACGGCCCTTCGCAGATGATGGAGGCCGAGAAGGAGGACGGGTTGGATAACTGCGCGCCCGCCGTGCGGTATGCCATCCGGCGGCTCATCCGCGGTATCTCTTCCTCTAGAGAGGTTAGGAATGCTGTCCTGAGTCTAGGACAGAACCTACGTTCTGTGATGTAATGGAATGATTAAACTGCAGCGACACACTTCAATTAATTGCTATATGCTCGGGGTTCTTATTTGCAGTTTGCAAGGCAAGGATTTGCGTTGGGTCTCGCAGCTGTGCTCCAATCAATTAAAGCGATCAGCGTCGAAGCCGTTATGAAGTTGATACCTGCTTTGCTGGAATATTCGGCTTCCATGAAAGGACCGGTAACTTGCGTCATGATTAGATGCACATTTCTTTTGTCCCACTGTACTGTCAGCTTAATTCTCCAGTGCTCATTCCGTTGTAGGAAGCTAAGGACAATCTTTTGGGGCGCCTCTTTGGATTCGGATCACTTGCAAGGTCTGGAAGGGTTTTAGGACAGTGGAAACGTGATAAGTCTTCTCCTATTCTCAGGGATTTTGTTACAGAGGTTGTGCAACTTGGAAATAAGAAACGATATCTCACCGAGCCTGCGGTTGCATTGATTCTGGATTTAACCAGGAAGGTACATACCATAGGTGCATGCTTAACAATTTTTGTATCATGCAGTGCTCTAATCTTCTAGTAGAACTACAAATATCATGCATGCTATGGAAGGTTTCTTGTGTCCGTTGAAAGGTGAAACAGCATCAGTGCAGCCCATGGCAGTCTATGCTATTTGCTGGTGGACATCGAGAACATATTTTTCCTGCTAGAATTTGATAAATATTTAAAATAAATAAATAAACTCAACAAATGTCGCAAAATAAAAAAAACTGGTGTTACTGTGGTGCAGCAATTTCAATCCTTGATTACATCACCATCTGATCTTTCAATCTGCTTATTTGTACAACAAATCTGTGACCATAGCCTCTGCCCTGATTTACATGAGGTTGTTGTATCACATGGTTGACAAGACATTCTAAAAATAAGTAACCTTAATTCTGAGTCCGATAGTGAGTTGGACTAGGTGTTCGTGTCAAGTATATCAAGTATAAAGTACTAGGATGCTAAGCAGTCAAGTAACTACCAGCCAAAACAAGCTAACATGAATATTTATTTTTTTACCAGTTGTTTGTGTGTTTTTAGAACCCCAGAGAAGTGTGCTAGTCTTTTCTGCTGTAGTGTGCTTACCTCCCTTGCTTGTTTTTTGTTATCTTTTTTTATGTGGTTTGTTTTTATTGATGGCTCGTTGAAGAAGGAAATATATTGGTTTTAAGCATCAACCAAAATTGGCAGTTTATTTGGTTTGAAACCTGTATTATTTTAGTGTAGAGGCATGAATGGATGTTCCTCTGCTAAATAGTTTCATCAATATACATCTGTATCCTTCACAAATATGCCATCATTTTTCGCTTTTGCCTTTGGTCATTATTAAGCCTTCTGACGAGCTATTACCTCCCACCCCCACCCAATCTAGCTGTAAATCAGGGGGCAAATGCAAAAACCAGTAACTTTGGTGTCATTTATTTTTGTAGATAAGCATGCAAAGACAGAAATTACATTTTTTTTTTACAAATAGGCCACCATTATGAACCCAGCACTGCAGTATTGGCTATGCGCATATGGCTGCTGGCACTATACTAGTTTTTGCAATCGCACATTCTATTTCCATTTGTGGTAAAATGGAATTAAAGAACAAAACTAATATTTGTACATTTGTCATTTGTGAATGGTTCCCATATGTGATCGCTTGGTTGATTTGTTTCTTTGTAACTTCTCTGTGTGTTGCAGCTGCCAGATGAAGCTATATTCTCTGAGGTTCTAGATACCCCTTGTGTACAAGATTGGTTCAACAGAGCTGCTAATGTTGGAGATCCAGATGCGCTCTTCCTGGCTTTGAAGTTCCAAGAAAGAAGTAATGTTCAGAGGGAGATATTTGGGAAGCTTCTGCCATATCCATTCAGTCTTGACAATTTTTTCACAGAAGAGCATCTTCTATCCCTTGCTGCTTGTTTTAAGGTAATTTTGAGCAATTTTAAGTTTCAGGAGGAACTTTCAATAAAGTTTTAACATCTTATGTTCTATCTGAAATAATCAGTGTATGTTCTTATGTTCTTGAAATGTTGTATATTTTGTGGCATTTGCTGGTTGATCCTTTAATTGTTCTGCTGTAAACTTATGCAGGAATCTGCATTTTGTCTTCCACGCATTCATAGTATATGGCATGTTATCACGGACATGCTCATCCGGGAGGAAGCTTCTCAGAGTGATAACAATACGAGTTCTAGCAAAAAGCACAAAAAGAGTAAGAAAGGCAATTCCTCTGAGGATTCAAAAAAGAACCTACGCAATTTCTGTGAGGTTATTATTGAAAGATCATTGCTGCTCTCATCTCACGACCGGAAGCATCTAGCATTTAATATAATTATTGATCTCCTACCAAGACTATCTCCATCATCTATTCAAGTAATTCTGTCCAGCAAAGTTGTTCTTGGATTGATGGACATTCTGTCTAATGCTTCATCGTGGTTGTACAATGCCGGTCAACATTTTCTGAAAGAATTAGTCAGTTTAGTAAGCAATGACAATGATCGTTGTGTTGCTGTTGTCATCAACTTGCAGAAGTATAGCTTTGGAAGATTTGACAGCCTGACAAAAACAAAAACTGTTAAAGGGTTGATCGCCAAGATCCAGAATGGCCAAGATTGTTTGCATCTTGTGCAAAATTTGATGGCACTCTTTGTGGATGAAGGTTCTGTTGCAGATGAACCATCTGATCAAAGTCAGACAACTGATGAGAATTCAGAAGTTGGCTCAATTGAAGATAAGGAACTTGTTGGCGAAGGGAACGCTGACCTTCTGAAGAGTTGGGTGGTCAATACAATTCCATTTGTCTTGAAAAATCTGAAGCTTACATCTAAAGGAAGTTCGCTGACAGATTCTGAGATGATCAAGTGTATTGAAGAAAAATTTCAGGTGCAGACTGAGATACTAAAATTCTTTGCAGTCCAAGGTCTGTTCTCAGCCTCTTTAGGAACTGAGGTGACATCATTTGAGTTGCAAGAGAAGTTCAAATGGCCAAAGACAGCTATATCAACATCACTTCGCAATGAATGCATTGAACAACTTCAGTTATTACTAGAAGATGCACAAAAGGACGAGGCTTTGCATGTTAGCGGGGTTAAGTCTAATGACTTAGGCTTCTACTTCATGCGTTTCATTAACACTGTGTGCAATATTCCTTCAGTTTCACTGTTCAGAACCTTGAGCAGCAATGATGATAATGCATTCAAGAAAACACTGGCTACGGAATCTGCACTTTTCCAGGAGGTTTGTGACTGCTTGCTGTTCCACTTGGCTTATTCATTGCTTATATGCTCTAGATTATGTTTTATTGGTCTGCAAAGATGATGTAGTGAGCATGTTTTTTTTTTAGGTGTACACATGCCCTACTTGGTTGTGCATATATGTCGGTGTGTGTGTGAAATGTTGCTATGGATTAAACAAATGCAACATTATATTATTATCATCTGTAGATGTGGAGGGCATAAGAGAGGGCTACCTTTTTACCACTGTAGCTGCCCTTATGTCGAACTTGTGCCATTAGAGGATTGCATGAATACTTTCTGACAATGTGATAGTAGATGTGGAGGGCATAAGAGAGGGCTACCTTTTTACCACTGTAGCTGCTCTTATGTCGAACTTGTGCCATTAGAGGATTGCATGAATACTTTCTGACAATGTGATAGCCTGTGACCAAAGAGAAGTGCATTACTTTCTTCTGTTGTTTTGGATATCCTTCTATGTTTGCTTATGTGAGAGTCATGGAATTTTTGTAGTGTTGTTTGAAACTAACAGTTCTGTAAATTATCATTGATGTTCCTTCATGCATATCCTTGTTGGGTCTTTATCTGATATCTGTGGTTTCTTTCTGCGTGATCAGGAAAGAAAAATTGGCACTGGATTGGATTCAACTAAAATGCACGTGATACGTTATCTCCTTATTCAGTTACTGCTGCAAGTTCTGCTCCATCCAGAGGAGTTCTGGGAGGCTGCAATTGATGTGATTATATGTTGCAAGAAAACATTTCCTTCAATTGCTCAGTGCGACAATTCCAGTGCGCCGGAATCTGTTGAGGGTGGTACAGAGGAGTCTGATGAGGATGGGTCAGATGAGCCTAATGAGGATGGGTCATTAGAGTCTATTGATGTACTTGTGCAGACTTTTCTCTCTGTTTTGCCTCATGTATCTGGCCCCGTGTGTTTTGCCATTGAACAGGCAAGTATTCATAGCAGCTGGCACTTTTACAATTTTGAAAAATCTAAAGTGATGATACTAAGAAATAAGTAGAGTGCATTCATCTTAATCATTTGTGCCTCTTTCAGTCAATGTAATATATTTTCATCATCATTCCTAAACATGAAATGTACATTTTCCATATCTGTATCAGTCAAAATGGAAGCAGACAATATGCTCGTCTCACCTTTTTTTTGAAACTCTTGGCATATACTACCTCTGTACATTAATTTGAACTGCAAAAACGTCTTATATTAGTGTACAGAGGGAGTATTTTATTGCTGTAACTAACTACGTCTTCTCTTTGAAACCACAGGTTTTCCGTGTGTTCAGTGATGAGATTACAGAAACAGGGCTTCTTGATATGCTGAGAGTTGTAAAGATAGATTTGAAAGGCTCCCGTCGTCAAACAGATAGCGATGATGATGAAGATGAGGCTCGTGTTGATATCGAAGATGATGATGAAATGGAAGATGCGGATGTTGGGAATGTTGATGATGCCCCAGATGAAATGGATGAGGAAATGGAAGATGATTCAGCTGATGAAGTAGACGAGGATCAGGATGATTTGGAAGAAACAGTCGACAATAAGGCAAAAGATGGAGATGAGGCAGAAGCTACCAAAGGTGGGGAAGATTCAGATGATTCAGATGGTATGGACGACGATGCTATGTTCCGTATTGATCCTTATATTGCGAGGATTTTCAAGGAGCGAAACAACCTTCCTGGTAGTGAAACCCAGCAATCTCAACTTATGCGATTTAAGCTTCGCGTGCTTACTTTACTGGAGATATATCTTCAGAGGAATCCAGGTATATTCCCACTCATTTATTTTTGTTGTCTATATGTCGTGTATCAGCTAAAATGACACTTGTAATTGTGTATCACTCCGTTAGCAAAATGAATGAATACACATCTGTATGTAGTTTGTAATGGAATCTCTAAAAAGACTTATATTTAGGAATGGAGGGAGTAGATCATTAGTTTGGGTTTGCCATTCCGATGAAAGACATACAAAAGCCTATTTTATTGTGTTGATATTTTCTGTAGCTTGCACTTTCTAGTTAGATAGCTATTTGTGGACAAAACTATATTTGCCTTTTTTATCTGTTAAAATATACTAACATGCAGAACTTTGACCATCTAATGTTTAACAGCATTGGAGGTGTTTGTTTTCTTCTCTTTTGCTTATCTTAATGTGTTCTTGTATCAATTGTTTTCTTCTATGTGATCTACCTATGTTATGCAATTTTTTTTTTCTTGAACCATCTGTCTCCCAACTTTGCAGGAAAAAAACTGGTGCTGGATGTGTATGCTTTCTTAATGCAAGCTTTTGTGAAATCACATAGCGCCGATGGCAATGAGCAGTTCAGGCAACGTATTGGTGGTATATTGCAGAAAAGGATATTCAAAGCAAAAGAATGTCCAAAAGGCTTTGATGTCGAACTTAGTAGACTTGAAAGTTTGCTGCAGAAGGCTCTGCATCTGGCATCACGGTCACGATACAAAGAAGTTGCTTCTGCGGCCCAAAATGCCACGTTTTGGATTCTGAAGATTATCAATTCCAAGGGTTGTTCCAAGCAGGAACTTGCAAGTGTGGTCGATAAGTTCCAGTACATGCTGAACGACTACTTCAGCAACAAGAAATCGCGGCTGAAGATTGGTTTTGTGAAGGAGGCTGTCCGCAGGAACCCCTGGGTAGGACGGGAGCTTTTCGGCTTTGCTCTACAGAAGATCGGCAGCACCAAGGCTGAATACCGAAGAGTTCAAACTTTGGAGCTGGTGGACTGCATATTGAAATCCTGGGTCGGCGACGATGTCTCGAGCGCATCAAAGGTTTTGAAGAAGCATATGGCTCTGCTGTGCGAGCTGATGCAGGAAATCCTCACAAAGATGCCCGAAAACAAGTCGCGTCGCCAGGAGGTGCGTAGATTCTGCACGCGGGCTCTGCAAACCGTGACGAGGCTCAATCTGAAAGAGAAGTTTCAGAAGAAGCTAAGCCCGGAAGCCTACACCCTGTGTGATGCACAGCTGGGAGCTGCATTTGTTCCCTTCCGACAGTGATGCGTGTGAATCCATTTCTGAAGACGGTGAATTGCACCAGAAATGACTTTGGGCTGAATTAATTTTGCTTGTAATATCAGCTCCTTAGGTTCGATTAAATTAAACTGTGTTGTTTTTTCGTGACGATACCTGAAACAGACAAGCTGGCTGTCAGCAATATTGAACAGTATGAGGATGTACAACAGTTGTATGAACGCCTGCCTATGTTGCGGAGATTAGATTTACCGCTTGCTTGCCAAGTTCGTTCAATTGCTGGTATTAGTTCGTAAATTACCCTCGGACAAACTGGTGAGCTTGGCTTGTTTGCAGAGCTTCAGAGAACTTTGTCTGTTGATGCATCCAAGCCGCAATGACGGTGGCTGGATCAGCTCTGTTCTCTCCTGCGTTTATGGTGGTAATTGTCTTACTTTTACTCGTAAAAATTACACCGGACAAACTGCATAGCGATCAAGGCCTAGAAAAATGGAATATGTGTTGAAACTCTATGTAATGAGAAGCAATATATTGATGGTACCAATCCTTTTTTCCCAAAAAAGATGATAACACACAGAGTGGCGTTTTGGCACGCGGGAGCGCGCGCTTCTGGTTTTAAAATGTGTTTTAAACGTATTTTAAAATGTCAAAAATTTCCAAACAAAAATTTGACGTATACATTTTGATATTATACATCCTCACAAAGTCGTTTCGCGAAAAAACCGACAAGTTATGTGTCGCGTGTGAAAAAGACAAAATCTAACGTTAAAAAATATTTTTCACAAGACATCTTTTTGTCTTTTTTACACAAGCCACAAAAAATATCGGTTTTCTTTAAAATTTAACATGCACACATATAATGTCGAGATGTATATACCTTTTTTGTTTGGAAGTTTTTCACACTTCAAAATATTTTTTCGGTGGCAGGATTGTGTGCTTCCATGTGCCAAAGCGAGTTTTGATAACACACACCCCTCCGTTCCTAAATATAAAACCCACTGGTCACACGAGCTCAGATGTGGGATGTGGGCCAGCAGAACGGCCGTTTCGACTAGCCACCGTGGAGAGTAACATACACATATTCATAGACTATATGTGGTGTCATACAAAATTTTATTTATTAGGCTATAGACTCATATTGTATCGATATGTGTGATGTTACTCATAGCATATATTTTTTTGAAACGGAGACAAAAAATTTGCCTCATATATTAAATAAAGAGGAGAAAGAGTTTGTTACAACACGCACCCATGTTAAGGCATGACAATTATTCTCGCAATAAAAAAGACCCGTATTTGCCTCGTCGACAATGATGTTGAGCAAGATTTGTTGAGTTGCGCTCTTTTGCCTAAACACTCTTGTGTTGCGCTCACTCAAGATGACCCATGACACTAGCATGGTAATCAATGCCTTTGCTTTTCTATCGGTGGTGCCGCGGCGCACGTGCTCGCCCACTAGGCCTGAATGGAGTCGAACAAGTGCCATGCGGATGTGTCCATGTCGTGGATGCGAAATTTCTGAATAGCCAGGTTCCAAAGCCTGAGAGTGAAGCGACATTTGAAGAAAAGATGAGGGCCACATTCCTGCACCCATCGGCACAAGGGCAAGGGCCACAGTTAGGCCACCCTCGCTTCTTCAATCTGTCAGCAGTCCAGATCCTATCCAAAAGCGTGAGCCAAGCAAAGAACTTGACTTTCGGTGGGGCCCAAGCCTTCCAAAGCATTTGGTCCATGGCGAAGAGGACCAAGCCCAAAAACTGTGCCCTATAAGCGGAGGCCGTGGAGTAGTCACTGGTACGCGTCGGTGCTATATACACGGTTTTAACCCTTTTCCGCGATGGCATTTGGAACCATCGCCAAGTGAGTGTGCGATCGGGCGAGGCATCGAAACCCAATCATTTCCGTTCGTATGTACATCCCACACGGTGGATCTAAAAAAAACATTTCCGTTCGTATGTATATCACATACAATCAATCCAAGGAATACGTTTCCGTTCTTATGTACATCCCACACAGTCCATCCAGGGAAAACATTTCCATTCGTATGTACATCCCACACAATCAATTCAGGAAAAACATTTTCGTTCATATGTACATCCCACACAGTCAATCCAGGAAAAATGTTTTTGTTCGTATGTACATTCCACACAAGTTTATGTATAGGCTCGTGTGTGATGGGTGTAACTATCACACGCTCTGCCTTGATTAATTGTTTGCTTTTATCAACTACATCATACATGATTTGATGAAGAAAACTGTGTGATATTGGGCTATCCATGCTTTTACTGCTTGAACCGTTTATTAGTTTACAATTAATAATTCTAGTATTACGTAAATTCATATTTCACATCGAACAACTCTTTGCCAATTTCATATAAGGCACATAAATATATTTTAACATCACATTACGATAGCTACCTGAAAACAACACAGTATATATATAGTTAGTTCAGCTTCATAAGAACAATATTAGAACAATATATCCATTTCCCTAATCGAGATCATCCAGGCTCGTCTTATCCACCTCTGCTTTCAGTTCAGTAAGAACCTGTTTTGCACTGGCCAACTGGGAAAAGTGCCTCCTCCTTCGCCAACACCATCTTAGCAAAGTCCGATTTAAAAAATCTGAGCTCATTCTCCACCTTCCTCTTTTTATCCCGCATCTTCAAATGTTCTTCAGCGTTGACAACACTTTCTCTAAGCCTACCTCTGTTCTCTTCCTCATACATGCTCCAGGGCTTTGCTAGGCACATCTTCAAAGACTGTGGCCACACTTGATCAACCCACTCCAAGTAAGAACACTTCCGTTCATCCTATAATATTTAAAACGAGATCAGTAACAATTGTAGGGGAAATGAGTTTATAGCAACATAGGAAATCACCAATACTTATTTTGAAAAACTGAAGAAACAGGTTAATTGTGACATATCTTCTCAAAAAGATCAATGTGCAAATGAATTAATTGCTACTGAGACAACAACCAAATTCTGAAACATCAGAAGATATAATTAACTACAACAATGCTACAAGTTCTTACTCATGTACTATAAATAACAAATTAAACATTTTATGAGGAAGGTAAATATAACTGCAACAACATAGCGACAGTGTTTGGATGCCAGCAAATTGATACTAACAGATGTGTACATGCACAAATTTAATAACATAGAACTAATAGCATTAAGGCCGTCCACTATGTATCACTACTGGAATCAGCACATTTGCCGTCCGCTAGCGGACGACAAAGGTAGGCTTTGCCATCAGCCACTAGAAAGCGGACGACAAAGAGGCAGCGGGCGGCAAAGGTAGGCTTTGCCATCAGCCAACTCTTTGCCGTCTGCTAGCAGTCGGCAAAGAGGGGGTTTGGCCCACTAACTGTCAAACCCTAACGGCCCCCCTCTTTGCCGTCCGCTAGCAGATGGCAAAGGAGAGGCGGACGACAAAGCTTCAAAATTGACTTAATGGTCACGCCCCCGCCGTCGCCCTCTCTCTCTGTCTCCTCTCCTCTTTCCTCCCTCTGCGCCACCCCACGCCGTCGCCGCCGCACCCTTCCGATCCAGTCGCCACCCCCTTCCCGCCCCGTCGCCGCCCCCTCCCTGCCTCCCCACCCCCTCCCGAGCCTCCCCGCCACCGGAGCCGCGGGTCGACCGCCCCGAGGAGCGCCGCCCGTCACCGCCCCTCCCCGCCCTGTCGCCACCCCGCCTCGCCGCCGCCCCCTCCCCGACCCGTTGCCGCCCCCACGGTGAGCCCCTGCCACCCCATTCTCCTATTATTTTTTCTGTTATTTTTCTGTTTTTCTTTTCTACTTAGTTTAGGTTTTTTAGTTTAAGTTTTTTTAGTTTAGTTAGTTTAGGTTTAATTAGTTTAGGTAATTTTTTTAATTAGTTTAGGTTATTTAGTTCAAATAGTTTAGGTTTAGGTTTAATTAGATTAGGTTATATAGTTAGCTAGATTAGATTAGATTATATTAGATTAGTGTTAGGTTTTAGTTAAATAGTCATAATTAAAGGAAGTAAAAAAAGATGAAAAAATAAGAATAAGTAGAAGGGGGAAGAAGAAGAAGAAGAAGAAGAAGAAGAGGAGGAGGAGGAGGAGGAGGAGGAGGAGGAGAAGAAGAAAACGAGGAGAAGATGAGAAGAAAAGAGGAAAAAGGAAAAGAAGGAAGAAGAAAAATAAGAAGAAGAAGAGGAGGAGGAGTTGTTCTATTTTTTTCTTCTGTTTTTTCTTTTCTGTTTTAGATAATAGATATATTAGATATATGGTTAGCTAGATTAGATTAGATTAGTGTTAGGTTTTAGTTAAATAGTCATAACTAAAGGAAGTAAAAAAAAGATGAAAAAAGTAGAATAAGTAGAAGGGGGGAGAATAATAATAATAATAATAATAATAATAATAATAATAATGAGAAGAAGAAGAAGAAGAAGAAGAAGAAGAAGAAGAAGAGGAGGAGAAGATGAGAAGAAAAGAGGAAAAAGGAAAAGAAGGAAGAAGAAAAAGAAGAAGAAGAAGAAGAAGAAGAAGAAGAAGAAGAAGAAGAAGAAGAAGAAAAGAAGAAGAAGAAGAGGAGGAGGAGAAGGAAAGAAGAAGAAGAAGAAGAAGAAGAAGAAGAAGAAGAAGAAGAAGAAGTAGAATAAGTAGATTGTAGGTTAGCTTTTTCTTCTTCTTCTTCTTAGAAGAAGAAAGTTTAGGTTAGTGGGTGGCTTAGGTTAGTGCTAGCTAGGTCGAGGGGTCGAGGATCGAGGGGAATATATATTATTAATTAGTTCATGTTATTAGGTATTCAATTTTTTGTTATGTTCATGATGATGTTACACACTTAAATATTTTATTATGTTTATGTTGTACTAATTTCGTTTACTCTTTGTCATTGCAGGTGTTGACAGATGGTGGGCGCGGGTCGAGAGCGCTCCGAGCCTCCTTCCTGGCGCGTGCCAGGAGGGGTGCTATTATTCCACCCCAGCACCTTCGGAGAGCGCTGGTAGACAGCATGACGACACCGGCGGGCGCTTCTTCTTCGGTCGGGAGAGGTCGGTGGAAGACGAAGAGGGGTGCAGCTAGAGGTGGACGTGGTGGCGGGAGAGGTAGGAAGGCTGTTGCGCCTTCCTCGCCGCCACCCCCAGCTAATTCTCTGGACCACCGGAGTGCTCCGTCTCAGGTGGACCCGTCAGACTTGGACCCGTCTCGGACTCCGGTCCACGAGCCTCGGGCCGACGAGCCTCGGGTCACCGAGCCTTCGTCCCATGAGACACGGGCCCAGAGTCTTCGTCCCGCGTGACTCCAGAGACTAGTGGCCATGCTGATGGCGAGGACACCTGGTCTGACGATAGTTATAACGAGGGCGAGCTGGTTGAGGGGGGCAAGAAGGTCTACCATCATGGTGGTACGAAGCTCCCGGCCGTGCCGGCGACCCGCGATCAGAGGTGGTTTATTGAGTCTAACTGGGAGAAGTAAGTGCATTTACTCTTTTTAACCTTTGTCCTTCGTGTTTCTTCAAATTAATATCTAATGTGTTGGCCTTGTCATACTGCAGGGGTTGGAAATACGGCGATGGTGTCCGCAGGCCCAACCAGGTCCTTGGTGTGCTTTGTCGGCAGAACTTCCCAGGGTGGGTCACGTTGCCCGGTGAGGGTGAGGTTCCACAACTAGCACTGAGTTGGGAGCTGTACGTGGCTGTGATAACCCACAAGTATAGGGGATCGTTTGTAGCCTTTTTGATAAATAAGAGTGTCAAACCCAAAGAGGAGCTAAAGGTAGAACAAATATTCCCTCAAGTTCTATCGACCACCGATAGAACTCTATGCATGCTTGACGTTCGCTTTACCTAGAACAAGTATGAAACTAGAAGTACTTTGTAGGTGTGATAGGATAGGTTTGCAAGATAATAAAGAGCACGTAAATAAAATCTAGGGACTGTTTAGATAAATACACAACTAAGTTAGTTTTAGTAGAGAGCTTTTGTCAACAAGAAAGTTATTTGTCCCTAGGCAATCGATAACAAGTACCGATAATCATTCTTGTAATTTTATATGAGGGAGAGGCATGAGCTAACATACTTTCTCTACTTGGATCATATGCACTTATGATTGGAACTCTAGCAAGCATCCGCAACTACTAAAGATCATTAAGGTCGTGAAACACAACCATAGCATTAAGTATCAAGTCCTCTTTACTCTCATACGTCAGACCCCAGTTACTCGGGTTTAAGTTTCTGTCACTCTCGCAACCCACCGTAAGCGAACCATGAACATATTGCAACACCCTACAGCTAGAGCCCCTCACATTTGCACGAGACAGAGGGCATCGTAGGACATCACCATAAATAAAATATACAATCATACCAACCAAGATCATGATTAACCCACAGGACAAAACGGATCTACTCAAACATCATAGGATAACCATAGATCATTGGGAAATAATATATGGAGTTGAGCACCATGTTTAAGTAGAGATTACAGCAGGGAGAAGGGGTGTTACACCGCTGCATAGAGGGGAGAGAGTTGGTGTTGAAGGTAGCAAGATTGTTGATGTAGATCGCCGTCTCGATCGTTGCCCCGGCGGCACTCTGCGCCACCGGAAGCAAGGGGGAGAGAGCCCCCCTACTTCTTCTTCTTCCTTGGCCTCCCCCTAGATGGGGAGGAGAATTCCCCCTGGTCCATAGTATCCTATGGCGGCGAAGGGGCGGGAGCCCCTCCGAGATTGGACCTCCCTCTCTGTTCTCTTCTGTTTCGCGTTCCCAGATCTGGCCGAAAACCGCTTCTTATATTCCCAGAGATCCGTAACTCCGATTGCGCTGAGATTTTAACATGATTTTTTTTCTGGATATAAGCTTCCTTGCGCCCGAAGTAGAGCCCCAACTGACGTACGAGGTGAGCACAACCCACCACAGCACGCCTGGCTCCTCTGGCGCGCCTTGGTGGGTTGTGCCCACCACGGGCCTCCGTTTGCGGTGATTCCAACTCCCAAAAATCACATATATTCTAAAATAATTTTCTGTGAAATTTTATTGCATTTGGACTTTGTTTGATATGGATACTCTGCGATGCAAAAAACATGCAGAAAACAGGAACTGGCACTTGGCACTGGATCAATAGGTTAGTCCAATAAATCATATAAAAAGTTGCCAAAAGTATGAGAAAGTGGTATAATATTGGCATGAAACAATCAAAAATTATAGATACAACGGAGACGTATCAGCATCCCCAAGCTTAAGTCCTACTCGTCCTCGAGAAGGTAAATGATAAAAAAGATAATTTTTGATGTGGAATGCTACCTAACATAAACTTGATCATATATCTAATCATGGCATGAATATTAAGACATAAGTGATTCAAAGCAATAGTCTATAATTTGACATAAAGACATCAATACTCAGGCATCCCAACAAATAATCATGTCTTTCAAAATATCAGCGCTAAAGAAAGTTATCCCTACAAAATCATATAGTCTTGTCATGCTCTGTCTTCTTAACAGACAGTATTTATCATGCACAACCCCGATGAGAAGCCGAACAATTGGTTCATACTTTTTAACGCGCTTCAGCTTTTTCAACCCTCACGCAATACATGAGCGCAAGCCATGGATACACCACTACGGGTGGAATAGAGTATGATGATAGGGGTAAACATAAAGAAGACAAAAAAGTAAGAAAGTCTCACATCGACGCGGCTAAACAACGGGCTGTGGAGATGCCCATCAATTGATATCAACGTGAGGAGTAGGGATTGCCATGCAAAGAATGCACTAAGAGCTATAAGTGTATGAAAGCTCAATATGAAACTAAGTGGGTGTGCATCTAATCCTATAATGAAAAATCCCCACTAGTATATGAAAGTGACAACATAGGAGACTCTCCATATGAAAAACATGGTGCTACTATGAAGCACAAGTGTGGTAAAGGATACTAACAATGCCCCTTCTCTCTTTGTTTATTTTTTATTTTTCTTTTTTCTTATGTCTTTCTTTTTCTTTCCTTTTTCTTTTCTTTTCTCTCATTGTCCGGAGTCTCATCCCGACTTGTGGGGGAATCATAGTCTCCATCATCCTTTCCTCACTGGGGCACTGCTCTAAATATGAATAATGATGATCATCACACTTCTATTTACTTATAACTCCAAAGAAATAAAAATTACAACTCGATACCTGTGACAAAGTATGACTCTATATGAATGCCTCTGGCATGTACCAGGATGTGCAATGATCTAGCGTAACATGTATGAAAAATGATGAACGGTGGCTGAGCCACAACTACTATGTCAGCTATATGATCATGCAAAGCACTATGACAATGAATGCTCAAGTCATCAAAACGGAAGCAGTGGAAGTTGCATGGCAATATATCTCGGAATGGCCATGGAAAAGGCATAATAGGTAGGTATGGTGGCTGCTTTGAGGAAGATATAATAAGGCCTCGACTTATGTGTGATAGAGCGTATCATATCACGGGGTTTGGATGCACCTGCAAAGTTTGCACCACGTCTCGATGTGAGAAAGGGTAATGCAAGGTACCGTAGAGGCTAGCAAATTGCGGAAAGTTAAGAGTGCGTATAATCCATGGACTCACATTAGTCATAAAGAACTCATATACTTATTGCGAAAGTTTATTAGCCCTCGAAGCAAAGTACTACTACGCATGCCCCTAGGAGGATAGATTGGTAGGAAAAGACCATCGCTCGTTGAAAGATCGTCGATGTCGCCTAGAGGGGGGGGGGTGAATAGGCGCTTTAAAATAATTACGGTTGAGGCTTGAACAAATGCGGAATAAACCTAGCGATTAATTTGTCAAGCACAAAACCTACAACAACTAGGCTCACCTATGTGCACCAACAACTTATGCTAAGAAAGAAAACCTACTTAGGTGATAGCAAGATATATGACAAGAAACAATATGGCTATCACAAAGTAAAGTGCATAAGTAAAGGGCTCGGGTAAGAGATAACCGAGGCACGCGGAGACGACGATGTATCCCGAGGTTCACACCCTTGCGGATGCTAATCTCCGTTTGGAGCGGTGTGGAGGCACAATGCTCCCCAAGAAGCCACTAGGGCCACCGTAATCTCCTCACGCCCTCGCACAATGCAAGATGCCGTGATTCCACTAAGGGACCCTTGAGGGCGGTCACCGAACCCGTACAAATGGCAACCCTTGGGGGCGGTCACCGAACCCGTACACTTTGGCAACCCTTGGGGGCGGTCACCGGAACCCGTCAAATTGCTCGGGGCGATCTCCACAACCTAATTGGAGACCCCGACGCTTGCCCGGAGCTTTACACCACAATGATTGAGCTCCGAACACCACCAACCGTCTAGGGCGCCCAAGCACCCAAGAGGAACAAGCTCAAGGGTACCAAGCACCCAAGAGTAATAAGCTTCTCAACTTGTAACTTCCACGTATCACCGTGGAGAACTCAAACCGATGCACCAAATGCAATGGCAAGGGCACACAGAGTGCCCAAGTCCTTCTCTCTCAAATCCCACCGAAGCAACTAATGCTAGGGAGGAAAATGAGAGGAAGAACAAGAAGGAGAACACCAAGAACTCCAAGATCTAGATCCAAGGGGTTCCCCTCACATAGAGGAGAAAGTGATTGGTGGAAATGTGGATCTAGATCTCCTCTCTCTTTTCCCTCAAAAACTAGCAAGAATCCATGGAGGGATTGAGAGTTAGCAAGCTCGAAGAAGGTCAACAATGGGGGAAGAACACGAGCTAAAAGGATAAGGTTCAATGGGGAAGAAAACCCCCTTTTATAGGTGGGGAAAAATCAAACCGTTATGCTCACATCCCGCACCGAGCGGTACTACCGCTCCAAGGAGCGGTACTACCGCTAGGGCGGTAGTACCCCTTTGAAAAACAACAGCGAGGAGGAAAAAGGCCAGTAGAACCGCCGGAGCGGTACTACCGCTCGTCCCCGGTACTACCGCTAGGGATAGCGGTACTACCGCAAGTGGTAGCGGTACTACTGCTTGCGAGCGGTACAAAAAAAAATACTTCCGTGCCTACTTCCGCTGAGCAAAACACGAGATTTTGGTCCGGAGCGGTACTACCGCTCAGGAGCTGCGGTAGTACAGCTCTGGAGCGGTACTACCGCTCAGGAGCCGCGGTAGTACCGCTCCCAAGAGCGGTACTAATAAATTACATCTGCAACAGCCCCTTTAAAGGACACCAAAACTGACACAACTTTTGCAAACGGACTCCGAATTCGACGAAACCAAGTTTGTTGGAATGCTAGCGACAAGGGCTAACACAATCTTGATAGAAATACCAATAAGAAGCAAATGAGAAAAGTCCCAAAAGAAAATGGTGAGAACCCTTCCTCGGATAAGACCGGTAAAACCTCCAACATCGAAAACATCATAGAAGACGCATGCAAACTCCGTTTTCGATGAACTTAAGCTTGTCATCAAGATGACCATAAGATATAAGACTCACAAAGAGAACCAAACAAGAACCAAGAAACATGATGCAAGGATGCAATGGTTTGAGCTCTCGACGAACGATACGATCAAGCTACTCACTTGAGAGCCCCCCTTGATAGTACGGCTATCGATCCTATAACCCGGTCTCCCAACTACCACCATGAGACCGGTAAAATAGAAAACCTATCAAGGGCAAACCTTTGCCTTGCACATGGTCCACTTGAGCTAGATGATGACGATCTTGACACCCTCAAGTTGGACCACCTTTCTTGATTGCGTTGGCTCGATGAAGACTAGATGATTACTCCCCCATAGTCCACTATGGGTGAGCCACTCTTCGGCACATCTTCACAAGTCCATTGTCACCACAATGGACGGCAAGCTTCAAGCACTTGATCTCTTCGTGATGCTCCACTTGAACTTGCACACGGCAATCTTGATGACGATCACCACTTGATGTCATCCTCTCCATGGGTTGAGTGATATCTTCCTCTTGATGCAAGCCCATGAACACGTACCTAACCCCACATAGAACTCTCACATAGACCATGGGTTAGTACACAAAGCACAATGGACAATGCTTACCATACCATGGGATCACTTGATCCCTCTCGGTACATCTTCTACGCTTTGTGAGTTGATCAACTTGATTCACTCTTGACTTAGTCTTGATCAACCTAGAATCTTTCCAACTCTCTTCATTTGGATGATGTCTTGAAGGTAAACATGAATGATCACACAATCTTCTTCTTCAAGACATGCTTGCAATAAGCTCAACTCTCACATGACCAATCTTTGGATAATTCCTTAATAGCACCTTGGTCAACACAAACTCTCCTTGAAACCAACACATGTACTCCAAGAAAAGCCTATGGACAAAACCTTCAAATATAACTCAAGGCAACCATTAGTCCATAGAGATTGTCGTCAATTACCAAAACCAAACATGGGGGCACCACATGTTCTTTCACTCGTCCCCGACCGCCACTCATAAGGAAGACAATCAATAATAAATCATGCTCCAACATCATAGCATAGCGAGAGACTATACATGCATGCTTCGGGAATCACAAACCTTAACACAAATATTCTTACTAAAAACAACAATTTACTAGTACTTCCCACATATTATCATCTCTATAGCGCAAAACTATTGCAAGGAATCAAACATATCATATTCAGTGATCCATAAGTTTTATGTAGGATTTTATGACTAACCATGCAATTGACCAATTTCTGTTGACTCTCTAAATAGATATAAGTGAGGCATGAGAGTTTAATTCTTTCTACAAAAGGCCATGCTCTAACAAATATAAGTGAAGCAAAAGAGCATTCTACAAACAACGGTTTTCTATGTGAAGAGAAACAGGCAATCCAAACTTCAAATGATATAAGTGAAGCACATGAAGCATTCTATAAAGCCATACTCAAAAGATATAAGTGAAGTGCAATGAGCATTCTATAAATCAACCATGGACTATCTCATACCAGCATGGTGCATAAAAGAAAAATAAAAACTAGACACAAAAGACGCTCCAAGATTTGCACATATCACGCGAACGAAACAAAAACGAAAACATACCGATACTTGTTGAAGAAAGATGGGATGCCTTCCGGGGCATCCCCAAGCTTAGACGCTTGATTCTCCTTGAATATTTACTTGGGGTGCCTTGGGAATCCCCAAGATTGAGCTCTTGCCTCTCCTCCTTCTCATATCGAGACCTCCTCGATCTTTGATCACTTCATCCACACAAAACTCAACAAAAAGTTCGGTAAGATCCCATAGTATAATAAAGCAAATCACTACTCTAAGTACTGTTGCAATCCAATTCATATTTTGTTTTTGCATTGTAGCTACTGCAATATAACTTTTTCATGGCTTAATCTACTGATAGAAATCAATAGTTTCATCAAAACAAGCAAAATAATGCATCAAAAACAGAATCTGTCTTAAACAGGACAGTCAGTAGTAATCTGAACATCAACCATACTTCTGGTACTCCAAAAATTCTGAAAAAATTAGGAAAAATAAAAAATTTGTATAGAAAGACAGTGCAAAACGTTTCATAACCTTTTGACGTTCCAGTAAAAAATGTAAAATCGCTCACTACAGCCAAAGTTTCTGTTTTGCACCGCACAAACCAACAAGCAATTTAAACATCCTAAAGGCAAAACTTGGCACATTATTTTTATAATACAATGGAATTGTACAAGGGGATAATTATTTTTGTGAGAATCTTCATGAAAATTTCTACATTGTTTCCATGAGCATGAACACAAGTGTTCAAGGTCGACCCTCACTTCTCCAATGCATAACTTCCAATTGCTTCTCTTTTGTGAAAACGTTTTAAGTTCCCCTCTATATTTTTTGTTTTTAAAATATATAAAAGCACTCAACAGAAATAAATGACTCTCTAAAACTTGCGGGTTGTCTCCCTGGCAGCGCTTTCTTTAAAGCCATTAAGCTAGGCATAAAGTGCTCAAGTAATGGATCCACCCGGATCCCAAGGTATATCAAAGCCAATTTTAATTAGCAATGATTTTGCATTTAGTAGTGAGCACAAAGCAACATATATCATGCAATGACGAAGTCTAACTCTCTTCCTATGCATCGGCATGTCATACAAAAACAATTCATGCACATCAAGTAAAGGCCAATACATAGCATAAGCAGTTTCTTGCAATTTTATCGTGTTGGAAACATAGAGAGGTGGAGATGTAGTTCCTCTCTCATAACAATTGCAAGTAGGAGCAGCAAGCACATGCATATTATATTCATCAAAATCATCATGTGCAACGTTAAAATGCAACCCATCAACATAATCCTTAATAAGAGCAAACTTCTCCGATATAGTGTAGTTTGGAGAATTCAAAAAGATAATAGGACTATCATGTGTGGGTGCAATAGCAACAATTTCATTCTTAACATAAGGAACTATAGCAAGTTCATCTCCATAAGCATAATTCATATTGGCATCTTGGCCACAAGCATAGCAAGCATCATCAAAAAGGGATATTTCAAACAAATCAATGGGATCATAGCAATTATCATGGCAATCATCCTTCGGTAAGCACAAAGGGAAATTAAATAATGTATGAGTTGAGGAGTTACTCTCATTAGAAGGTGGGCACGGGTAGCTAATCCGATCTTCCTCCTTTTGTTCTCCGCTCTCCTCATCATCTTTTTCATCCAATGAGCTCACAGTTTCATCAATTTCTTCTTCCATAGACTACTGCAAAATATTAGTCTCTTCTTGGACAGCGGAGACTTTCTCAATAAATTCATCAATATCGGAATTGTATTTATAATTATCATATCAATATTTAAGGATGGCAAAATTTTCAGGTCTATAAACATCATCATCAAAAGCTTCATACTTTTCAAACAAAGATTCAATTTCATAAGCATACTTAAAAGCAACAAATTCTTCTATTCGTTCCACATCATAGTAATCATATATACCTTTAGCATAAGAAGCCAATGTTTCATTACCATTAAATTCACATGAAAAGGGAAGATGTGAAGTATTCATCCTAGAGCAATAAGTATAATCATGTCTCAAGCATAGGTCCCGAGCATACCAATGCAACATATGAATTTGATCCCATAACAATTTCCCTTTATGAGTCAAGCGATAATCCCTAAAGTATTCACGTTGATCCAACGTTACTCCCATTATATAGTTGAATGGGGTTTTCTCAGGAACAAAGTAGTGCATAATATCTTTCACATAACGAGCATCGAGGGTTTTAGGAGGTTCCCCATCTCCATGAGTAGCAAGTACCACTAATTTTCTTGGTGTTTCGTGTTCCATATCCATAACTAAAGATAGAGAACAACTTAGAACAGAAAATAAAAACTACTTAGTGATAAAGCAAACAAGCACACACGAGAATATTCACCCCACGCTATTGCTCCCCGGCAACGGCGCCAGAAAAAGGTCTTGATAACCTACAAGTATAGGGGATCGTTTGTAGCCTTTTTCGATAAATAAGAGTGTCGAACCCAATGAGGAGCTAAAGGTAGAACAAATATTCCCTCAAGTTCTATCGACCACCAATACAACTCTACGCACGCTTGACGTTCGCTTTACCTAGAACAAGTATGAAACTAGAAGTACTTTGTAGGTGTGATAGGATAGGTTTGCAAGATAATAAAGAGCACGTAAATAAAATCTAGGGGCTGTTTAGATAAAGACACAACTAAGTTGGTTTTAGTAGAGAGCTTTTGTCAACAAGAAAGTTATTTGTCCCTAGGCAATCGATAACAAGTACCGGTAATCATCCTTGTAATTTTATATGAGGGAGAGGCATGAGCTAACATACTTTCTCTACTTGGATCATATGCACTTATGATTGGAACTCTAGCAAGCATCCGCAACTACTAAAGATCATTAAGGTCGTGAAACACAACCATAGCATTAAGTATCAAGTCCTCTTTACTCCCATACGTCATACCACAGTTACTCGGGTTTAAGTTTCTGTCACTCTCGCAACCCACCGTAAGCGAACCACGAACATATTGCAACACCCTACAGCGAGGGCCCCTCACGTTTGCGCGAGACAGAGGGCGCCGTAGGACAACACCATGAATAAAATATACAATCATACCAACCAAGATCACGATTAACCCACATGACAAAACGGATCTACTCAAACATCATAGGATAACCATAGATCATTGGGAAATAATATATGGAGTTGAGCACCATATTTAAGTAGAGATTACAGCGGGGATAAGACGTGTTACACTGCTGCATAGAGGGGAGAGAGTTGGTGTTGACGGTAGCAAGATTGTTGATGTAGATTGCCGTCTCGATCATTGCCCCGGCGGCACTCCGGCGCCACCGGGAGCGAGGGGGAGAGAGCCCCCCTACTTCTTCTTCTTCTTCCTTGGCCTCCCCCCTATATGGGGAGGAGAATTCCCCCTCTGGTCGATGGTCTCCTATGGCGGCAGAGGGGCGGGAGCCCCTCCGAGATTGGATCTCCCTCTCTGTTCTCTTCTGTTTCGCGTTCCCCAGATCTGGCCAAAAACCATTTCTTATATTCCCGGAAATCCGTAACTCCGATTGCGCTGAGATTTTAACACGATTTTTTTTCCGGATATAAGCTTCGTTGCGCCGAAGTAGAGCCCCAACCGACGTACGAGGTGAGCACAACCAACCATGGCACGCCTGGCTCCTCTGGCGCGCCCTGGTGGGTTGTGCCCACCACGGGCCTCCGTTTGCGGTGATTCCAACTCCCAAAAATCACATATATTTCAAAATATTTCTCCGTGAAATTTTATTGGATTTGGACTTCATTTGATATGGATACTCTGCGATACAAAAAACATGTAGAAAACATGAACTGGCACTTGGCACTGAATCAATAGGTTAGTCCAATAAATCATATAAAAAGTTGCCAAAAGTATGAGAAAGTGGTATAATATTGGCATGAAACAATCAAAAATTATAGATACGACGGAGGCGTATCAGGCTTCCCCGGCCCAGCCGGAGGAGAGGGTCGATGGTGTCTTCTGCGAGACGGTGGCCGACATTGTGAGGCGGCGGTTTTGGGTAAGTTCTCCTTTACAGAATTCAAAATCTACAGTACCTAGTGATTGTACTAATCAGTGTTGTCTTGTTCGATTGCAGACCTTCTATAGGTGTCCTGAGAAACACGAGGCGGAGGCGGCTAGGGCTCTCGAAGCCGAGTGCAAGGCCTACTTCAGAATTACGGCACGAGGCTAGGGTGTAGGCTGTTCGAGACTACTACGCCTCGACTAACATTAGGAGGGCCAAGAAGAAGTGCCGCGCCAAGTATTTGAGTAAGGAGAAGTACATGAAGGTAATTACCTATTCTTTAGGCCTTGTACTTAGTTTCCTTGATTTCATTTGTAGGCGTAGCGCTGAAATTTCTCTTTGCCTAACTTAGGTTCCCCCGAGATGGTGTGCGGATAGGATGGACCGTTGGGAGGCGTTTGTGGATGAGTGGTGCTCTCCCCAATGGCTAGGGATAAGCGTGCCCAAATGCAAGGTGTGCCATGCCATCAAGGGAGCTCCAACCCGTTTGAGTACGGGGATCACTGGGTATGTGGTTTGAGACCTTAACGATTCATGCAATTTCATTCTTCATGCTAGCTTGAGCCCTTAACTAATATGTTGTTCCTCTCTTTTAGGCGCGACACAACAAGAAGGACGTGCACCGCTGTACGACCTCTATGCCATGGCCCATACTGCCCCGTTCAAGAAGGCCAAGGCATTCTCTGAGTCTGACCTCGATCATCCAGAGAGCTTCACCAACATCTCATCCCACAACAAGCTCGTGAGGTACATAGACTTTGGGAAGGCGACGAAAGGGGAGGACTTCAACCCGAGCCAGAGTGCTTTTGATCCAGAGCTCGTGATGCTATATGGTGACGGGAGGAAGCATGGCTCGGTAGCCATTAGGGATGGACTGATACGTTGTCCTAGCACTCTCTCGGAGATCAAGAAGCGCCAGACGAGTTCTCTTCCTGAGATAGGGCCTCGACCACGGCCAATGGAGCTCGCCATCGAGGCTAGGGCCCAGGAGCTTCTGGCGGAGGCAAACAGGCAGGCGGCGCAGAGGGAGAGGGAGTTCGAGGAGAGGACGGCTAGTCTGTTGGAGGCGGAGAGGAACCGGAACGACGCGTCTCACCGGGCCCTATACGAGCTTCTCGTGGTAAGTTTCTCCTGCATATTAGCCAAATCATGCATGTAATGTTAGTTTCATTACTAACTAATATGACTGACTCGTGAAAACAAAATGTGCAGTCCGTGTGCGAGAAAAACGACCAGACCCCTCTGCCGATGCCCCAGATTGGTATAGCGGACATGGTGAGTTTCATTTGAATGGTCATTAGTTACTAGTATTCACATTTCAGTTGCATCATGCTAACAAGACATTGCAAATGATCTTTGGTGTAGCATGCCTCCCGACAAGCATCGACCGATCCTTCTCTGTCTCGCACTGGCGCAACCCCGACTGGTCCTTCTCCATCTGGCACTGACGCAAACCCGACCGGTCCTACACCTCCGTAATGACGGTAAGTTTTCTCTAGTGCTTTGCTTATGAAATGCATAAATGATGTCTACTACACAACCTTTTTTTTGTAGACGTTGTTGGGCCTCCAAGTGCAGAGGTTTGTAGGACAGTAGCAAATTTCCCTCAAGTGGATGACCTAAGGTTTATCAATCCGTGAGAGGCGTAGGATGAAGATGGTCTCTCTCAAGCAACCCTGCAACCAAATAACAAAGAGTCTCTTGTGTCCCCAACACACCCAATACAATGGTAAATTGTATAGGTGCACTAGTTCGGCGAAGAGATGGTGATACAAGTGCAATATGGATGGTAGATATTGGTTTTTGTAATCTGAAAATATAAAAACAGCAAGGTAACTAGTAATAAAGTTGAGCACAAACGGTATTGCAATGCTAGGAAACAAGGCCTAAGGTTCATACTTTCACTAGTGCAAGTTCTCTCAACAATAATAACATAACTGGATCATATAACTATCCCTCAACATGCAACAAAGAGTCACTCCAAAGTCACTAATAGCGGAGAACAAACGAAGAGATTATTGTAGGGTACGAAACCACCTCAAAGTTATCCTTTCTGATCGATCTATTCAAGAGTCCGTAGTAAAATAACACGAAGCTATACTTTCCGTTCGATCTATCATAGAGTTCGTACTAGAATAACACCTTAAGACACAAATCAATCAAAACCCTAATGTCACCTAGATACTCCAATGTCACCTCAAGTATCCGTGGGTATGATTATACGATATGCATCACACAATCTCAGATTCATCTATTCAACCAACACAAAGTACTTCAAAGAGTGCCGCAAAGTTTCTACCGGAGAGTCAAGACGAAAACGTGTGCCAAACCCTATGCATAAGTTCATGATGTCACGGAACTCGCAAGTTGATCACCAAAACATACATCAAGTGGATCACGTGATATCCCATTGTCACCACAGATAAGCACATGCAAGACATACATCAAGTGTTCTCAAATCCTTAAAGACTCAATCCGATAAGATACCTTCAAAGGGGAAACTCAATCCATTACAAGAGAGTAGAGGGGGAGAAACATCATAAGATCCAACTATAATAGCAAAGCTCGTGATACATGAAGATCGTGCCAAATCAAGAACAAGAGAGAGAGAGAGATCAAACACATAGCTACTGGTACATACCCTCAGCCCCGAGGGTGAACTACTCCCTCCTCGTCATGGAGATTGCCGGGATGATGAAGATGGCCACCGGTGAGGGATCCCCCCCTCCGTCAGGGTGCCGGAACAGGGTCCCGATTGGTTTTTGGTGGCTACAGAGGCTTGCGGCGGCATAACTCCCGATCTATTCCGTTCCTCGATGTTTTTAGGGTATATGGATATATATAGGCGAAAGAAGTCTGTCAGGGGAGCCACGAGGGGTCCACGAGGGTGGGGGGCGCGCCCAGGGGGTAGGGCGCGCCTCCCTGCCTCGTGGCTTCCTCGAAGCTTCCCTGACGTCTACTCCAAGTCTCATGGATTGCTTCCGTTCCAAAAATAACTCTCCCGAAGGTTTCATTCCGTTTGGACTCCATTTGATATTCCTTTTCTTCGAAACACTGAAATAGGCAAGAAAACAACAATTTGGGTTGGGCCTCCAGTTAATAGGTTAGTCCCAAAAATAATATAAAAGTGTTTAGTAAAGCCCATAAACATCCAAAACAGATAATATAATAGCATGAATACTTCATAAATTATAGATACGTTGGAGACGTATCAATAAAGACCTAGACTTAGCTTTACTTCCTCCAAAATGCTTACCATAATGACCTAGACTTAGCTTATCTTCCTCCAAAATGACATAATTAGCTTACTTAGTTCCAAAATGATCTATACTTAGCTTTGTTTCCTCCGAAATGACCTAAGTTAGCTCTAATATGCTAAGTTATCTCTAATATGCTTAGTTACCTGGGTTTGCTCAATAATGACATACACTTAGCTTACTTATATAAAAAATGGCATAATTAGCTTAGTTAGGTTTGAAATGGCATAACAATCTTGGTAACCTCATATATGTCATATAGTTAGCTTATTTTCCTCGAAAATGACATAATAAGCCTAATTAGCTCCAAAATGATCAATTTACCTAAGTTAGCTCCAAAATGACTTAAGTTAGCTCTAAATTGCTAAATTAGCTCTAATATGCTTAGTTATCTTGGTTAGCTCAATAAAGACCTATAATTAGCTTAATTATGTCAAGAAATGGCATAATATGCTTCGTTAACTAAAAAATGGCATAATTAGCTAGGTTAGCTTCTAACTTTCTTCTTTCCTAATTTGCAGATTTGCTTTAGATGAGGAGCTTGTTTTCATGGAGTCTACTCTCCTTGTGCTTCTTTTATGTTTTTGGTAACTTGTTGCAAACTTGTTGTTGGATATGTATGTATGGATGAAACCATTTTATGTTGGATAACTTGTTATATATATGTTGTTGGAAACTTGTTATATATATATTTATGAAATTCTGTGAAACTGAATAAATCTAAGAAAAAAATAGAAAAACAGGGGTTGTACAGGCTGTTTGCCATCTGCTGGCAGGCGGCAAAGAGCTTTGCCATCAGCCAGCAGACGACAAAGCTGCCACGTGCCCCGCCCCACCGCTGATCACTGGCATCAAGTGTAATACAGTCAATTGACATAGGGACAGGGGCAAGAGGCAGAAGAAGACTCGGGTCACGCGCTACCTTTTTTCCTTTTAATTTATCCAGTCAAACAGAAAATAGCAAGAACGAGAGAAACGAGATTAGATCCGACAGCAATGGTGCCGTGCATCCCATGACTAAGGCCCTATTTGGTTACAGGGACTAGACCAAAAAAAGTCCCTTTTAATCCCTTTGTAACCTAACAGGAGGGACTTTTTCTTTAGGGACTAGAAAAAGATTCTACTGGAGGGTCTTTTTTCTTTCGAAAATACTAACGCCCACACGTGTGGGCGTCTGGCAACTCGCCCACACGCATGGATCCTCGTCCAACCAATTCTGCACGAATCTTGGCGCGTTTTAGCAGTTTTTGTGTGTCACGTAGGACTAAGCTGGTGTGTGAGCATTCATCCGGTCGCCCACACGTCCTTTTTCACCACACGGGGGGCTGGTGTGTGGGCGTTTAGCAATTCGCCCACACACCAGTTTTCACGCACGTAGAGGGGGCTGGTGTGTGGGCGTTTATTACTTCGCCCACACGCTCGTCTCCTCGCCCACACCCAAAGCTGGCAGTTGCCATGTGTTTCTGTAGGGTACATGGCAACTGCCCTAGCTTTGCTTGTAAGCAGATGGCAACTCTCTTTTACCCGAGTTGCCATGTGTTTTTGCATGGTACATGGCAACTGCCCTAGCGTGCACGTAAGCAGATGGCAACTCTTTCTCTTTACATGGCAACTGCCCTAGCGTGCTTGTGAGCACATGTCAACTCTTTTTTTTACCCGAACATAATTTTTTGCCATGCCTTTTTGTAATGCTACATGGCAACTGCCTACTGTTAGTGGGTGGCAACTCCTAAAATTTTGAAATCATGGCAACTGCAGTAGACCAGACCATACATGGCAACTGCAGTTGAGCAACCATGGCAACTGTAGTTGTCCGACATGGCAACCGAAGTTCAGCGACATGGTAACTACAGTTAAACGAACATGGATGAGGGTCTATACCATGGCAACTGCGGGATGCGCGGTGACTGTCACGCGGGGCGCGCGGGACCACGAGGTACGAGGCCCGACGTACGGGGCGTGTGGGCGTTATCTATTTCGCCCACACACATGCGTGTGAGAGGGATCGGGAGGGAAAAAAAGAGGTGTTTGGGCATTACTTGTTTTGCCCACACGTAGGTGTGTGGCCTGTTCCTCTTATACACCACACAAAATATGTGGGCAGACCCCTAACGCCCACACGTGTGTCACTTATCGGCGTCCTTTTCTTTAGGCCCTGGGACTAAAAAAAGTCTTGTCCCTTGCAACCAAACACCCCCCAACTCTACGCTGCCGTTTGCTTTATTCGCGACTAGGCTTATTTGATCCGATATTCACGCGCCATCCCAAGCTGCCGTTTCCTTTTATTCAGTCGAAGAAAAAACAAAAGGAAACTCCTATATTATTCCTATGTATGAGGCTTACGAAATTTGTACGTGCCATTTTATGTCGTTTGAACTGTCCCACGATTTTAGGTAACTGCAATCCATTTCAACTACTAGTACGTACGTAAAGGTTCGTAGTTAAGTTACGTAACATTACGTAGAGTTTTACGTAAGTGTAGGGTTCTTGCCGAAAGAACGAGAGAAACATGGTTCGTTCCGATAATTATGGCGCCATCCCACGACTGACTGCACGTCGGATTTGATCCGCTAATCACGGAAATGCCCGCGCACAGAAATTCGAGGGGTCATGCACGCGCTACATTACTTGCATGCAAGAGAAAAAACTGAAAAGAACAGACATGCACAGATTCATGGCTAACAGTCTCGCCCCAGCCGACGGCGATGACCTCGCTGCAGCGGTCCAGGGCTCCTCCCTCTGCATATCTGATGGTGACGCCGCTGATGCTGACGAGGCAGAGCCAGCGCACAAGCTCGCCAAGATTGCTCTGGTCTACGGCGTTGACGCCAACGAGGCTGACGCCGTTCGCGCTGCCGGTGCTCTGCCTTCACCATGATCGGTGTTAGGAGTCCAGCCAGGAGAGCGCACCCGTCTGAAGGGTGCTTTTGGATCTTCGTGCCGTCAGCCGCGCGCACTTCTCATTCGCTTTGTAGTCGCCTCTACTTCCCACTGTATTTCCTTGCTGTTCTGCTCCCTGGCTTTGTGGTGTTTCTACGTTTATGTTAGAGCATCTCCAACAGGTGCATAAAAGTTTCGCGCTAAAATAGTTTTACTGTGTCACTGTAGCATTTTTGGCGTGTCGGATCCAACATTGGTTTAGCAGATGCCAAAAAACGCGAGGCCAAAAAAACACTAGTGCAAATAGTGAAGCGCGCGCAATTCGATGCCCCAAATTTGCAGATTCTGATAGCGCTTTTTAGCTTGTGCTCAAATATTTTTTGAGCGTGCACTATTTTACAGCTTCTGCTGGAGCTGTCTGGTGCCAAAAAATCTCGAATTTTAGCGCGCGGAGCAGTTTTTATGCGCCTATTGGAGATGCTCTATGAATCAGTGGGAAATACCCTTTGGCTCCCGAATGTATATACACCCTATATGAGGTATTTTTCTTAAATAATTAAACAAAAAGTCAAAATAGTTCAAAAGTATTTTTAGATTAAACTTGACTTACTTGCGTAATAGTATATAATTTTTCACTAAAAAAAATCGACGTTGACTTCAATGCGAAAAAGACAAAATTTATTGCTATTATAGATCACTATTCACGCTATTTTGACCAAAAATTTGTCTTTTCTGAAAAGAAGTCAAAGAGGAGTTTCTTTTTGTGGAACTTTTCTCACTAGTACAATGAAAGGTCAAGTTTATTTCAAAAATATTTTCAGAAAATTTTGACTTTTTGTTGAATTGCTAATTTTTTTTCCCACATAGGGTACATATGTACCCAGGAAGCAAACGTTCCCCCTCCATGAATCAGTCTTCTTTCTCCATGCTCTCTTGGAACGTTCGCGGCCTCGGAGACGTAGATAAGTGCAAAGACGTCCTCTCTGAAATCATCACGATTAACCCCTTTGTCGCTCTTCTGCAAGAAACAAAACTAGACGTCGTGGCTACCCCTAAATTAATGGATTTGCTATTTTACAGCTGACTATTTTGCAATTCGTTTATATTCAAATCGGTGTCCGTCCATTCTTGCGTGGAGATTCGCGCTGGTTTCTATTTTTGTTCGGGCTTGTTCCGGGTCCCTTTTTTTTGGTCTGGTGCGGTTTTCTCTCTGCCCGTTACCGTTGCCCCGGCCGGCTCATTTTTTGTCTTGTTTGAATTTGGGAGAGTGTGTCTTTTCCTCTTTCATTTTTTTCTCTCTGTTTCGATAAGGCCGAGGGGGAGCTCGAGCGGCGGAGCAGAGGAGTCGATTCTCCCTGTCCATGGCGATTTCGAGATCTTCCACCGCTCGAGCTTGATTTCTCTTCCCTTTCTCCTCGCTCCCCGGTGTCGCGGTTGGTTGTTCCTCTCTCTCCCGCGCGCGTGTGCTGTTCTGCTTGTGTTGGTTCTAGATCTAGGTCAGTTCATGTCGCCCACTCGCGCAATCTGGTGCAGCCTCTGATAAGTGAGATTGCTAGGTCTTCTGGTTGTTGTGGTCGTCCCGCGCGCGCTCCTGTTGTAGTTTGTAGATGTAGCATGGCTGATTTGTGCAGATGTACCTGTAGGTGCTGGATTTTGTAGATGCAGCGTTCAGGATTTCTGTAGATGCACTGCTCATGTTCCTCATGTTCCTGTAGGTGAGGTTTGTGTAGATGCCTAGCTTTTTCCTGTTCATGTGCTGATGCTACCTGATGCTCATGCGTTTTTCCTGCTCATGTGCTGATGCTACCTGCTGATGTCAAGCTTTTTGTAGTCTATGAATTCACCTCCTGATTTTGTTGTTGCCAGTTGTAGGTATTTAGTTCCCCTTGTACCATGATTGATTACTTCTAGCAGGCATGAATTTTGAGTTTAATTTCAGTGTAATTTTGTCTCAGCCTTTTCAGTGTTGGCAGTTGTTTTGATTGGATCTTTAGTGTTATTTTACACTTTAATTTATGTCAGACTTACAGTGTAATCTCAGTATTGTAGTGTAAATTGTCCTAGTCTTACAATGTAATTTCTCCCAGGTTTACAATGCAATTGTCCTAGTCTTATAGTGTAAATCCACTCAGTATAGTTTATCCCATCATTACAGACTTTTAAGTGTAATTTACCCAGACTTACAGTGTAATTTTATCTCAGTATTGTAGTGTAATTTGTCGCAGTCTGACAGCATAATTTGTCCCAGATTTACAATGTAATTGAGTGGATTTTTACAGTATTATTTAATTGTAATTACAGTGTAGTTCATCCCATCATTTACAGACTTTTAAGTGTAATTTATCCGTTAATTCCAGTGTATTTTGTCTCAATACTGCAATGTATTTTGTGCCAGTCTTACAGTATAATTTGTCCTAGATTACAGTGTAATTAACCTTTTTAGTGTGATTTGAGTTGATTTTTATAGTATTATTTTGATTGTAATTACAGTGTAGTTCATCCCAGCATTACTGACCTTTAAGTGTAATTTGCCCATTAGAGTATCTTATCTCAGTATTGCAGTGTAATTTGTCCAAGTCTTACAATATAATTTGTCCCATATTTACAGTGTAATTAACCTTTTTTTCTAGTGTGATTTGAGTGGATTTTACAGTGTTATTTCAACTGTAATTACAGTGTAGTTCATCCCAGCATTACAGACCTTTAAGTGTAATTTACCCATTAATTCAAGTGTATTTTAGTGATTTTATAGTGTAATTTTGAACGTAGTTACAATGTAATTTATCCCAACATTACAGTGTAGTGTACCCAATAATTCCAGTGTGGTTGGTTATAGGATTTTGAGTGGTTTTTGTCGGTGTATTTTAGCTCGTTTTTGCACAGTATTTTTTTTTAATTTTTCAGTGTAATTAAGTCTAGCTTGCTCAGCAATATCATTGGTTCCTATGTATATTTTAGCTAGTTTTCAATGTTCTTTGCTTGGTTCAGTACTGTAGGGCTTTTTGAATGCTTTGGCTCACTTTAATCTTCACCATTTTTGTACTGTATTTTGTATGGTTCAGTTTTTGTAATTGCCAGTTATAATATAGTGCTTTTTACCTTTGTATTGGATGGCTTTCTCCGTTATTTAACTTGTTTACCCCCGGACCCGGGTCTGATGTTTACCCCCAACCCGTTTAGGCGTTCTTTTTTGCTTTCTGTTGATTTTCCTGCTCATACAGGTGTAATGTGTTGATTGGTTAGGAAATTTGACTGTTTTCGAATTAAAAAACAGTCAAATGTCAAAACGGGTTGGGGGTAAACATCACGGCGGCTCCGTCATGAAGCATTGGTGGCCCGCTTCTTTGCAGCATCCAGCACCGACGGTCAGCTCGCCACAAAACACCATCCGGCTTGCCGCCGGTCGGCTCCCCCCAAACAACAGCGAGGTCATGCCCCGACTTGCAAAGTCATACCGGTGGGTGAACCTCCTTTACACGACTCGTGGATTCCCTGCAGCATGAAACACCAGCGAGGGGCTGTGGTTGGACGGGCCAGAGGAGCACCAACTCGTGGAAGGAGAGACGCTTGGGAATAAAGGAGAGAGAAAGGGGGAGCTCGCGGATGGGATCGAGCGCGAGGATGGGAGGCCGAGAAGATAAGGAAGGAAAAGGTAAGCGATGTGCTGGTCCCGTTGGAACACGTGGCACAAGATGAAGGCAACTTAAAGGAGCGAGAAATCAATCAGTTGAAAAAGAGAGTTTTCCTTCTTTTTAGTCATGAATCTTTCAGAAACTTTGAGCAGTAAAAATAAAAATCCATCTTAACGAATAGGGTAACGCTATTCTAAGCATAAGTGTAGAATAGCTTATTCTACACCCCTAGTAACGTTATGTACAAAATCTAGTAAAACACTATATAAATTATAGTAATTCTGTGTACTATCTAAAATTTTGATTTACTACATTGTCAAAAAAATTACTATATTTTATATGCTATGTTACTATATCTCTTATAAAGTGTTACTAGGGGTGTAGAACACTCACGATTAGTTTAGATAGTACTATATAGGGTCGCGCTATTCGTCACCCTGGGTAAGGAATAGTTATTCGAAAAGTCTAACGCCCACACGTGTGGGCATTTGCATCTCGCCCACACGCGTGGATCCGCGTCTGTTTGCGAGCGCACGAATCTTGACATGCTTCTAGTGCCACGTAGGACTGGGCTGGTGTGTGCGCATTCACCCGGTCGCCCACACAGCCGTTTCACCACACGGGAGGGGCTGGTGTGTGAGCGTTCAACAGTTCACCCACACGCCACTTTCCACTCACGCACAAGGGCTGGTGTGTGGGCATTTGCCATCTCGCCCACACGCCCGTCTCATCTCCCACACCCAAGTTGTCACTTGCCATGTGTTTTGCAGTGTACATGGCAACTGCCGTAGTGTGCTTTATAAGCAGGTGGCAACTCTTTTTTTTACCCGAACATGTCAGTTGCCATGTATTTTGCAGGGTACACGGCAACTGCCCTAGCGTGCTTGTAAGCAGATGGCAACTCTTTTTTTACCTGAACATGTTGTTTTGCCATGTCTTTTTGTAACGCTACACGGCAACTGCCTAGTGTTAGTAGCTGGCAAACCCCTAAAGTTTTCAAATCATGGCAACTATAGCAAATCAGACCATACATGGCAACAGCCGTAGTTGCCCAAAAATGGCATCTGGAACTTTTGACATGAGATGGCAACTGCAGTTGAGCAACCATGGCAACTGTAGTTGTCCGACATGGCAACTGCAGTTAAACGAACATGGACGAGAGTCTGGACCATGGCAACTGCGGCGCGCGGTGACTGTCACGCGGGGCGTGCGGGACCACGAGGTAAGAGGCCTGACGTATGGAGCGTGTGGGTGTTATCTATTTCGCCCACACGCACCCGTGTGAGAGGGATCGGGAGGAAAAAAAGAGGTGTGTGGGCATTACTTATTTTGCCCACACGTAGGTGTGTGGGCTGTTCCTCTTATACTCCACACAAAATGTGTGGGCAGACCCCCCTAACGCCCACACGTGTGGCACTTATCGGCGTCCTAGTTATTCTTCACTATTTTGACTTCAATGCACCGTATTTTTAGGTTTCGTAAATTTTGTCTTATTTCATACGTAAAAAGAGGAAGTAAGAAAATATATAATAACACCAATTTCTCATCTCTAAATGAATGGTTTTAAAACAAGCATTTACTCCCTCCGTTCCTAAATATAAGTCTTTGTAGAGATTCCACTATGAACCACATACGGATGTATATAGATGTATTTTAAGTGTAGATTCATTTAATTTGCTCCGTATGTAGTCCACCTAGTGGAACCACTAGAAAGACTTATATTTAGAAACGGAGGGAGTATTATTTACTGATCCCTGCATGCTCGTTGGCACTTTCCAATTTCGGCAAACAGGGACTACCAGACATGAGGGATCCTAAAAAAAAGACATGAGGGAACGGTCACGTATACACTGCTGGGCACCCCTCAACAAATATACCTTTAGCAGTGGGGCAAGAAGCCAGGGGACATCCATCCAAGTCATTGCCCCACCAGTTCAAACTGATGTTCTCCAAGCCTAGGCACAGGTAAATTAACACGGCCATGAATGCCAAACCAGCATCTAGTGCACCTGAAAGCAGATAATTGTGTCGCTCCCACCAGTCACGTCGGTATCTATAGACCACATAGCCTGACAAAAACCCAACAAATATCCATGTGATGTAGTTGACTGCAGTGGCGGGTGGCATCTGGCCGGTGGAACCAATCAACACGGGCATGTTGATAAGCAAGATCCAGTTCTGGCCTGGGAATGCCTTGTGTGCAAACCAGACGAGGAGTGGGGCAATGGCTCCCCCCAAGAAGAACCAGTTCACTGCTGAGTAAGTTCCCAAGTCCCCGAATATTCTGCGTGGGCTAATAAGACCCCATATGACTGATGCGCCGTAGAAACAAGAAACAAGAGAAGTTGCTTAGTGACACAATATATACAACAGGGGTACTTGTGCAGTAGAAATGACAGAGAATTTATTTGAGTAAAAGGTTAATTACCTGAGCCATGAACATGGTCCTTGGGGGAATCTTCATGTAGTGGCCCAACTTAAAATCTTGCAGAAACGTCAGAGCTTGGCTCATGCTGATGTAGCCATATACCTTGAAGCACATATTTGCGACCGGACGTCCAGGGTACAAGTACCCCATGATGTACTCTGTGATGATGTTCAATCCTGGAGTCTGCATATATACAGAAGGAAAGAATTAAAAACAGTGAACTGGTAGTTGTATGGCATGACCATGATATGTAACTTGTCAGATTGCGTGCGTACCTGGTTCGTAGTTGCTGTGATAATTCCAACTGGGAGGGTAAAGAAAAAGGCTATGGCACATGCAAGCAGCACACCCCACCAGGGCAGCTGCAGTTGCTCGATGTGGTATTCACAAGCAAATACGGTGGCGGCAATGTTAACAATAAGGATGCAGATGAACCACCACTCGGGGACCTGCTTATATCTCCTCATAAGCTTTGTGTGTACATCCACCCTCTTCTCTTGGAAAGCTGATTTACTTAACTGCCTAATTTCACTGCCCACAATTAAGCACCATGAGAGGTTCTTAGCTGTTGCAGTTGTACAATTCTGCGAAACTGACGGACAGTTCTTTTGCAGAGATTTAATTAATTACCTTCCATGGAAGAGGAGGACATGGATGATCGTTGCGGTAAGGGATGCAAACCGGACACCATACGTGACAGCAAAGAAAGTGCTGAGGTACAGTGGACCATTCTTCTGGTAGGCCTCCGTGTCAAAATGGAACTGGGAGTCCACGATGCTCGTGATGTTGTACTTGTGCCCGGACTCGGTGAAGAGCCCATGAGAGAAGATGGGAAAGTTCCGCGCCTTGTACAAGTTGAACCGGTACGCCATGGGCGTGATCACGTACATGATGATGAAGAATCCTGCGGCGACGTTGGCGGTGGCGAACCAGGGGCTGGCGAGGGGGCTCCCGAGGTAAGACGAGACAGAGGCCCAGTCGAGGCCGATGGAGCCGATGCCGAGGCCGTAGAGGCCCGAGCCGAGCTGCTGGGCCAACACGGAGTTGGGGAAGACCCAGCAGATCCATGAGAGGGAGGTGAGCATCTGGAACAGGTAGCCGGGGAAGATGTAGTAGACGAAGCTGCAGACGAAGGCCACCAGGAAGAACTGGCTGCGCGTGAAGCCGCCTTTGCTCCGCACCTCCTTCTCGTGGAGCGCCCTGCTCGGAATTCCCATGGGTCATTTCAGAGAATGATTCGAATCGGAATGTCCAAGTCCGTTGTAGTTTATAGAATATACAGTAGATAATACAAAGCTTATTTTGTTGCCATGCTCAGGAAAAAGAAACTGGTTGACGGCAATTTTACGCTCTCTGAATCTTCGGTATTTTTCTCCGCATGCTCCAACTGATCTCCATCCCCCTCCCTCCCGTCCCCGCGTCGCTCCCGTGTGGCGACCGGGGGGGGGGGGGGAACCCTAGCCGCCGGCTTCGGGCCTCCTCTCGTCCCTTCCCTCCCTCGCCGCCGCCGGACCACGCTGCCGGGCAAAGCCCACCGGCGCCGGTGGCGGCGGGGCTCATCTTCATCCCGCTCGGAGGCTGTTGGCGTGAGGCGGCGACGGACGGCGGTGCTTCGCGCTGGTGCGGGGCGAGGAGGCGTGGCGGCGGGGTAGCGAGGGCTTGGTGGCGGCGCGGTGGGCTGCACGGGGCGGCTCGCGCTCGTGGCTGCGGTGGCGGCCAGGTCTGGGCTCGGCCAGATCTGGCGGTCCGGCGGGCGCGGGCGACGCGCGGCGCCTCGCCGGCGGGCGCGGGAGCTTCCGCTGCTGCGTGCAGTGCGGTGGTCGGGCTCGCGGCGGGTGCGCGTGCTGGTGGTGCGCGCTGGCCGTCCTCCAGTCGGGGCTCCCCTGTTCCGGCCCCTGGACGGCGGCGAGCGGCGCGGGATGGCTCTCCCGGTGAGTGCTCTTGGCTGCGGGTGCGGGCTGGCATCGCGCTTCTTGTCGATGATTGGGCGAGCTGCCGTTGGTGGCCTCGCGTCGAGCTGCGGCGGGCGCCATGGTGAGGCGACAAAGGGTGTGTCCGGTGGGGAGTTCTCAGGAGGGATGGGAGGCCCCGATGGCCACCCGTCGCCGGTGCAGGGGTGCACCGGTCTGGATGCATCCGCTCCTCCTCCTCCTTTCCTCGGCTGTGTGCTCTTTGTTGGGGTTCTGGCGATGTTCGAGGCAGGGCGGTTGCTGGCATCTTCATAGGCGGGGGCTGCCAGTCAGGCCAAAGCCAAGGCCTTTGGGTGTTCACGGAGTTGCTTGGATGCTGGGCGGCAGCCCTGGCGGCGGGAGACGCGGTGTTCGTGGACGGAGCGCGCGTCTTGGGTGCGGTCGGGCAGCCATGGCCACATGGGTGGCATGGTTGGTGATGTTTGGCGAAGCATGGTGGTTTGGTAGAGGGTTAACACCGGAGTACATAACTTGCCCGGTCTTCTCCGGCCGACGGTGGCGGCGCCGCGGGCGTCGTTTTCTTCATGAAGGCTCCGTCATTGTGTTCTCTTCTCTCCATGTTGCTTCGGGTGAAAACTTGATCTCCGAGATCGGGCGGTGGCGTCTTTCGGTGTCGTGCCCTTCTTGAAGGCACCTCCTTGGAGTCCATGCTTCACCATTGTCCCGCTTCACTTCTTCTTGGTGGCTAGGTCTCGGAAGGTCCTCGTCGGCCCCAAGTGTTGGAGAACGTAGTAATTTCAAAATTTTTCCTACGCACACGCAAGATCATGGTGATGCATAGAACCGAGAGGGGAGAGTGTTGTCCACGTACCCTCGTAGACCGACAGCGGAAGCGTTATCACAACGCGGTTGATGTAGTCGTACGTCTTCACGATCCGACCGATCAAGTACCGAACGCACGGCACCTCCGAGTTCTACACACGTTCAGCTCGATGACGTCCCTCGAACTACGATCCAGCCGAGTGTTGAGGGAGAGTTTCGTCAGCACGACGGCGTGGTGACGATGATGATGTTCTACCGACGCAGGGCTTCGCCTAAGCTCCGCAACGATATTATCGAGATGTAATTTGGTGGAGGGGGGCACCGCACAAGGCTAAAAGATCTCAAGGATCAATTGTTGTGTGTCTGGGGTGCCCCCTGCCCCCGTATATAAAGGAGCAAGGGGGAGGCAGCCGGCCAAGGGGAGAGGCGCGCCAAAGGGGGGAGTCATACTCCCACCGGGAGTAGGACTCCTCCTTTCCTTGTGGGAGTAGGAGAAGGGAAGGGGGAAGGAGAAAGAAGGAAGGGTGCGCCCCCCTTCCCTAGTCCAATTCGGACCAGACCATGGGGAGGGGTGCGGCCACCTTTTGAGGCCTTTCTCTCCTTTCCCGTATGGCCCATTAAGGCCCAATACGAATTCCCGTAACTCTCCGGTACTCCGAAAAATACCCGAATCACTCGGAACCTTTCCGAAGTCCGAATATAGTCGTCCAATATATCGATCTTTACGTCTCGACCATTTCGAGACTCCTCGTCATATCCCTGATCTCATCCGGGACTCCGAACTCCTTCGGTACATCAAAACTCAATAAAACTGTCATCGTAACGTTAAGCGTGCGGACCCTACGGGTTCGAGAACTATGTAGACATGACCGAGACACGTCTCCGGTCAATAACCAATAGCGGGACCTGGATGCCCATATTGGCTCCCACATATTCTACGAAGATTTTTATCGGTCAGACCGCATAACAACATACGTTGTTCCCTTTGTCACCGGTATGTTACTTGCCCGAGATTTGATCGTCGGTATGTCGATACCTAGTTCAATCTCGTTACCGGCAAGTCTCTTTACTCGTTCCGTAACACATCATCCCGCAACTAACTCATTAGTCACAATGCTTGCAAGGCTTATAGTGATGTGCATTACCGAGTGGGCCCAGAGATACCTCTCCGACAATTGAAGTGACAAATCCTAATCTCGAAATACGCCAACCCAACAAGTACCTTTGGAGACACCTGTAGAGCACCTTTATAATCACCCATTTACGTTGTGACGTTTGGTAGCACACAAAGTGTTCCTCCGGTAAACGGGAGTTGCATAATCTCATAGTCATAGGAACATGTATAAGTCATGAAGAAAGCAATAGCAACATACTAAACGATCGAGTGCTAAGCTAACGGAATGGGTCAAGTCAATGACGTCATTCTCCTAATGAGGTGATCTCGTTAATCAAATGACAACTTATGTCTATGGCTAGGAAACATAACCATCTTTGATTAACGAGCTAGTCAAGTAGAGGCATACTAGTGACACTCTATTTGTCTATATATTCACACATGTATACAATTCTAGCATGAATAATAAACATTTATCATGATACAAGGAAATAAATAATATTTTATTATTGCCTCTAGGGCATATTTCCTTCAGTCTCCCACTTGCACTAGAGTCAATAATCTAGTTCACATCGCCATGTGATTTAACATCAATAATTCACGTCACCATGTGATTAACACCCATAGTTCACATCTCTATGTGACCAACACTCAAAGGGTTTACTAGAATCAATAATCTAGTTCACATCGCTATGTGATTAACACCCAAAGAGTACTAAGGTGTGATTATGTTTTGCTTGTGAGATAATTTTAGTCAACGGGTCTGTCACATTCAGATCCGTAAGTATTTTGCAAATTTCTATGTCTACAATGCTCTGCACGGAGCTACTCTAGCTAATTGCTCCCACTTTCAATATGTATCTAGACCGAGACTTAGAGTCATCTAGATTTAGTGTCAAAACTTGCATCGACGTAACCCTTTACGACGAATCTTTTTTCACTTCCATAATCGAGAAACATATCCTTATTCCACTAAGGATAATTTTGACCGCTGTCCAGTGATCTACTCCTAGATCACTATTGTACCCCCTTGCCAAAATCAGTGTAGGGTATACAATAGATCTGGTACACAGCATGGCATACTTTATAGAACCTATGGCCAAGGCATAGGGAATGACTTTCATTCTCTTTCTATCTTCTGCCGTGGTCGGGCTTTGAGTCTTACTCAATTACACACCTTGTAACACAGGCAAGAACTCTTTCTTTGACTGTTCTATTTTGAACTACTTCAAAATCTTGTTAAGGTATATACTCATTGAAAAAACTTATCAAGCGTCTTGATCTATCTCTATAGATCTTGATGCTCAATATGTAAGCAGCTTCACCGAGGTCTTTCTTTGAAAAACTCCTTTCAAACACTCCTTTATGCTTTGCAGAATAATTCCACATTATTTCCAATCAACAATATGTCATTCACATATACTTATCAGAAATGCTGTAGTGCTCCCACTCACTTTCTTGTAAATACAGGCTTCACCGCAAGTCTGTATAAAACTATATCCTTTGATCAACTTATCAAAGTGTATATTCCAACTCCGAGATGCTTGCACCAGTCCATAGATGGATCGCTGGAGCTTGCATATTTTGTTAGCACTTTTAGGATTGACAAAACCTCTTGGTTGCATCATATACAACTCCTTTTTTAATAAATCCATTAAGGAATGTAGTTTTGTTTATCCATTTGCCAGATTTCATAAAATGCGGCAATTGCTAACATGATTCAGACAGACTTTAAGCATAGATACGAGTGAGAAACTCTCTCATCGTAGTCAACACCTTGAACTTGTCGAAAACCTTTTGCGACAATTCTAGGTTTGTAGATAGTAACACTACTATCATCGTCTGTCTTCCTCTTGAAGATCCATTTAATCTCAATGGTTCGCCGATCATCGGGCAAGTCAACCAAAGTCCATACTTTATTCTTCATACATGGATCTCATCTCAGATTTCATGGCCTCAAGCCATTTTGCGGAATCTGGGCTCACCATCGCTTCTTCATAGTTCGTAGGTTCGTCATGGTCAAATAACATGACCTCCAGAACAGGATTACCGTACCACTCTGGTGTGGATCTCACTCTGGTTTACCTACGAGGTTTGGTAGTAACTTGATCTGAAGTTACATGATCATCATCATTAACTTCCTCACTAATTGGTGTAGGAGTCACAGGAACAGATTTCTGTGATGAACTACTTTCCAATAAGGGAGCAGGTACAGTTACCTCATCAAGTTCTACTTTCCTCCCACTCACTTCTTTCGAGAGAAACTCCTTCTCTAGAAAATTTCCGAATTTAGCAACAAAAGTTTTGCCTTCGGATCTGTGATAGAAGGTATACCCAACAGTCTCCTTTGGGTATCCTATGAAGACACATTTCTCCGATTTGGGTTCGAGCTTATCAGGTTGAAGTTTCTTCACATAAGCATCGCAGCCCCAAACTTTAAGAAACGAAAACTTTGGTTTCTTGCCAAACCACAGTTCATAAGGCGTCGTCTCAACGGATTTTGATGGTGCCCTATTTAACGTGAATGCAGCCGTCTCTAAAGCATAACCCCAAAACGATAGCGGTAAATCAGTAAGAGACATCATAGATCGCACCATATCTAGTAAAGTGCGATTACGACGTTCGGACACACCATTACGCTGTGGTGTTCCGGGTGGCGTGAGTTGCGAAACTATTCCGCATTGTTTCAAATGTAGACCAAACTCGTAACTCAAATATTCTCCTCCACGATCTGATCGTAGAAACTTTATTTTCTTGTTACGATGATTTTCAACTTCACTATGAAATTCTTTGAACTTTTCAAATGTTTCAGACTTATGTTTCATTAAGTAGATATACCCATATCTGCTTAAATCATCTATGAAGGTGAGAAAATAACGATATCCGCCACGAGCCTCAACATTCATCGGACCATATACATCTGTATGTATGATTTCCAACAAATCTGTTGCTCTCTCCATAGTTCCGGAGAATGGTGTTTTAGTCATCTTGCCCATGAGGCACGGTTCGCAAGTACCAAGTGATTCATAATCAAGTGGTTCCAAAAGTCCATCAGTATGGAGTTTCTTCATGCGCTTTACACTGATATGACCTAAACGGCAGTGCCACAAATAAGTTGCACTATCATTATCAACTCTGCATCTTTTGGTTTTAATATTATGAATATGTGTATCATTACTATCGAGATTCAACAAAAATTGACCACTCTTCAAGGGTGCACGACCATAAAAGATATTACTCGTATAAATAGAACAACCATTATTCTCTGATTTAAATGAATAACCGTCTCGCATCAAACAAGATCCAGATATAATGTTCATGCTCAACGCTGTCACCAAATAACAATTATTTAGGTCTAAAACTAATCCCGAAGGTAGATGTAGAGGTAGCGTGCCGACCGCGATCACATCGACTTTGGAACCATTTCCCACGCGCATCGTCACCTCGTCCTTAGCCAATCTTCGCTTAATCCGTAGCCCCTGTTTCGAGTTGCAAATATTAGCAACAGAACCAGTATCAAATACCCAGGTGCTACTGCGAGTATCAGTAAGGTACACATCAATAACATGTATATCACATATACCTTTGTTCACCTTGCCATCCTTCTTATCCGCCAAATACTTTGGGCAGTTCCGCTTCCAGTGACCAGTTTGCTTGCAGTAGAAGCACTCAGTTTCAGGCTTAGGTCCAGACCTGGGTTTCTTCTCCTGAGCAGCAACTTGTTTGCTGTTCTTCTTGAAGTTCCCTTTCTTCTTCCCTTTACCCTTTTTCTTGAAACTGGTGGTCTTATTGACCATCAACACTTGATGCTCCTTTTTGATTTCTACCTCCGCAGCCTTTAGCATTGCGAAGAGCTCGGGAATTGTCTTACTCATCCCTTGCATATTATAGTTCATCGCGAAGCTCTTGTAGCTTGGTGGTAGTGATTGAAGAATTCTGTCAATAACGCTATCATCCGGAAGATTAACTCCCAGTTGAATTAAGTGATTGTTATACCCAGACATTTTGAGTATATGCTCACTGACAGAACTATTCTCTTCCATCTTGCAGCTGAAGAACTTATTGGAGACTTCATATCTCTCAATTCGGGCATTTGCTTGAAATATTAACTTCAACTCCTGGAACATCTCATATGCTCCATGACGTTCAAAACGTCGTTGAAGACCCGGTTCTAAGCCGTAAAGCATGGCACACTGAACTATCGAGTAGTCATCAGCTTTGCTCTGCCAGACGTTCATAACATCTGGTGTTGCTCCTGCAGCAGGCCTGGCACCCAGCGGTGCTTCCAGGACGTAATTCTTCTGTGCAGCAATGAGAATAATCCTCAAGTTACGGACCCAGTCCGTGTAATTGCTACCATCATCTTTCAACTTTGCTTTCTCAAGAAACGCATTAAAATTCAACAGAACAACAGCACGGGCCATCTATCTACAATTAACATAGACAAGCAAAATACTATCAGGTACTAAGTTCATGATAAATTTAAGTTCAATTAATCATATTACTTAAGAACTATCAGGTACCTTTGGAGACACCTGTAGAGCACCTTTATAATCACCCATTTAGTGACGTTTGGTAGCACACAAAGTGTTTCTCCGGTAAACGAGAGTTGCATAATCTCATAGTCATAGGAACATGTATAAGTCATGAAGAAAGCAATAGCAACATACTAAACGATCGAGTGCTAAGCTAACGGAATGGGTCAAGTCAATGACGTCATTCTCCTAATGAGGTGATCTCGTTAATCAAATGACAACTTATGTCTATGGCTAGGAAACATAACCATCTTTGATTAACGAGCTAGTCAAGTAGAGGCATACTAGTGACACTCTGTTTGTTTATATATTCACACATGTATTATGTTTCCGGTTAATACAATTCTAGCATGAATAATAAATATTTATCATGATACAAGGAAATAAATAATATTTTATTATTGCCTCTAGGGCATATTTCCTTCACCAAGTGTTTGGTAGTGTGCTTGGTGGTCGATTGGGTAGTGTTGCGGTGCATCGGCACCCTTGTATCTTGCCTTGGGTGTGTGTGGTGTGTGGGGGGTTGCGTCTTGTACCCGGTTTTGTACTTCTGGTCGTTGCTTTATATATAAAGCGGGGCGAAAGCCTTTTTCGGTAACTGATCTCCATCTTACTCTTGTTGCGCTCGCCGTCTTTCCTTGAGAGAGACAAATGGAATGGAATTTCTCTCCAGTTTTGTACTCTCTCCGTAAAGAAATATAGGAACATTTAGATCACTAAAGTAATGATCTAAACACTCGAAAATGCATAGGAGCTCTCGGGTGCTACGCCCCCCTATATTCAAAAATAGTTTAGTCATTCAAAAAAGTCAAAAAATCCCGGAACTTTTGTGGAATCAAACATGACCAAGTATTGCACTCGTGTAAAAAAGTTAAATAGAAAATGACTTTTATTGTATCCGGGGTCAAAGATTTTCCAAAAAATGCTAGATACAAGTACTATTCATGCTATATTGTCGTCAATTTTTTTGCCCTAAAGTCAATGAGAATCATTCCTTGGCCAAACTTTTTATATGAGTACAATACCTAGTCATTGGTTCAAAAATATATCCAGGATTTTCTTGATTTTTTTGAATTATTAAATTATTTTTAAATATAGGGGGTGGAGCACCGGTGCTCCTAATCCGCTTCCTCTAAACACTCTTATATTTATTTGCAGAGGGAATACATGCTATCTTACTGAAGAGAAAGACATCTGTGCACGGTCATTTCTCTCCTACCATCCTGCGGCGCATGCCGATTAGCTCAGTGTCTTTCTCCTTGGGACTGACACAGGAGATGAAATTCCTCTCCTATTTTGTTTGTACTACATTTTTATGTTGCTGAAAGGATCAAAGGAAGATATCAATGTTATATGATCATTAGCCGTCTCATCAGCCAGCAAGTTCTTTCAGCGTTCAAATGTGGGAGTTGGTTGCCTCTATGGAGGGCTGTTATTCTACTGCCATGTTGAGAAGATTAAAACTGGTTGGATATAACTGAAGCCAGCTGCTGGGAAGACTGCAGATCCAGCTTGGTCAATCGATGTGGTTTCTTTTCATCGATTTTGTTTTCATCATTTCTTCGGATTCTTCTCGAGGGCCCTGTCGTTATCAGTGCTCCTCATATCTTTTCATTGATTTCATTTTGTTAACGGGAGGCAGACGAGCCTACATTTTTGCCCTTGATTTCATGATATGGTTTGTTTCAAGCCAAGGCCAGATCTGACGTTGCATGACCCGTGACTCTTGATTAACTGGGCAATTCTCTTCATAATGAGTAGGCAGAGCTTGAAAAAAACAAACAAGTTGTTTGCAAATTAAATCCAGTTGTCAGCTTGGTCAAACGAACTTGATCTCACTATCTCTGATATTTTCGTGTTGGCTGCTGGTTGGTCCTGTCATTACCAGTGCTCCTCATTTCTTTTCATCAATTTCTTATTCTTAATTAGAGGCAGACCGGCCAACAATTTTTTGTGGCCCTTGATTTCATGATGATCTGGTTTGTTGCAAGCCAATGCCAGATCTGACGTGGTCTTGCTCAAACAAACCAAAAGTCCTAGTTGCAACTAACTAATCCCTCCGTCCGGAAATAATTATCATCAAAATGGATAAAATATAATGTATCTAGAACTAAAATGCGTCTAGATACATCTTTTTTTATCAATTTTGATGACAAGTATTTCCAGACGGAGTGAGCATAAGTATATGCATAGTTAACACACATTGCTGATCACAAGCAGTAGCCCGCACGTCATGAAACGTACTCCCTCCGTTCCTAAATATAAATCTTTCTAAAGATTCCACCAAGTGATTACATACGAAGCAAAATGAGTGAATCTACACTTTAAAATATGTCTACATATATCCATATGTTGTATTCCGATTGAAATGTATTGAAAGACTTATATTTAGAAACGAAGGGAGTATGTTCTTTATAAAAGAATAAAATTGGAAATAATCATGGCTTGTGATTAAGTCCAAGCATCAACCAGTCAACCCTCTAACAAGCACAAGGTGAGACTATTAATTAAGGACACCGATAAGTGCCACACGTGTGGGCGTTAGGGGGGCTGCCCACACATTTTGTGTGGTGTATAAGAGGAACAGCCCACACACCCACGTGTGGGTAAAAAAAGTAATGCCACATACCTCTTTTTCCCCCCTCCCGATTCCTCTCACACGCGTGCGTGTGGGCGAAATAGATAACGCCCACACGTCCCGTACGTCAGGCCTCGTACCTCGTGGTCCCGCACGCCAGCGTGACAGTCACCGCGCGTCCCGCAGTTGCCATGGTCCAGACCCTCGTCCATGTTCGTTTAACTGCAGTTGCCATGTCGCTGAACTTCGGTTGCCATGTCGGACAACTACAGTTGCCATGGTTGCTCAACTGCAGTTGCCATGTATGGTCTGATCTACTGCAGTTGCCATGATTTTAAAACTTTAGGAGTTGCCACCCACTAAACACTAGGCAGTTGCCATGTAACACTACAAAGAAGGCACGGTAAAAAAAACATGTTCGGGCAAAAGAGAGAGTTGCCATGTGCTCACAAGCACGCTAGGGCAGTTGCCATGTAAAAAAAAGAGTTGCCATCTGCTTACGTGCACGCTACGGCAGTTGCCATGTACCATGCAAAAACACATGGCAACTCGGGTAAAAAAGAGTTGCCATCTGCTTACAAGCAAAGCTAGGGCAGTTGCCATGTACCTGCAGAAACACATGGCAACTGCCAGCTTTGGGTGTGGGTTAGGAGACGGGCGTGTGGGCGAAGTGATAAACGCCCACACACCAGCCCCCTCTGCGTGCGTGAAACTAGTGCGTGGGCGAATTGCTAAATGCCTACACACCAGCCCCCCATGTGGTGAAAAAAGGACGTGTGAGCGACCGGATGAATGCCCACACACCAGCTTAGTCCTACGTGGCACACAAAAACTGCCAGAACGCGCCAAGATTCGTGCAGAATTGGTTGGACGAGGATCCATGCATGTGGGTGAGTTGCACGCCCACACGTGTGGGCGTTAGACTTTTCGATTAATTAAGTGATTAAGATGTGTAATGCAAGTAGTAATAAGTAATGAGTAGTGGTTGTAAGCAACTACTGTACTACTAATCATGTTGCTTGCCGGACGGAGATGGGAAGGAGCGTGTGTATATATGTACCTGAAGAGGGAGACCTGCACGAGGTTGGACGGCCACCACATGGCCGCTGGCTCCACCAGGTACCGCCGGAAAATCCCCGCCCACCCGAACCCGAGCACCTGGGTGGTGAGCACCACGAGGAGCGAGGCAAAGAAGGTGAGGTTCTTGCCGTAGAAGACGCGGACGGCGGTGACGACGTGGATGGCGTAGACGGTGCCGGCGCCGGCGTTGGCGAAGATGGTGATGAGCACGTGCTCCTTCACGTTGAACGGCCCCGGGTTGAGGGTGAACTCGTACGGCCTGCCGCGGAAGAAGGCGCGCTCGGGGAGCGCCGCGGCCATGAGGCGGCCGAGCGGCACCACGGCGATCTGGGCCGAGATGGCGGTGATGGTGAGCGGCTCCTTGCGGTACCAGAAGAACTGGTTGAGGAAGGAGAGCACCGCGCGGGACGCCATGCCGAGGACCCACATCCGGAAGGTGAGCAAGGGCGTGTCCGGGTCGTCGCCCACGGGCACCGTCAGCGCCACCTGCTCGATCGGCGAGTTCTCCTCCTCCTCCTCATCGGGCGACGTCGACGGCACTGGATGGAGAGGACAGAACGGTTAGATGGCCAGCAGCAGGAGCCAGAGCAGAGGTGTACCGTGTACGTGTGCGTCGAGGTGATACCGTCGCCATGGCCGCGGTGCCAGAGCTCCTCCTCCTCTGCTTCTCGGTGCATGGCGCACAAGTTACCTTGCTGTCGCATAATCCCAGCTTGCTCAGCTCCTCAATTCCCAACGCCGCCAGCCAGCGCTGATTATCCTCTCCATAAGGCAGCGCAGCGCAGTGCGCGTAAGGAAATCCCGAAGATTAAGCGCCGCAGTTGGTAGGTGCGATCCTTTTCTTTTTTGGAAAGAATGAGCGATCTTAGGCGCTGAATGGGAACCGAACCCAGACCCTCTCATACAAAACTAAGCTGCAACATCCAGCTGCACTAGCACACTTAACTGATTACATACAACTTATATGCTAGTTGTATCTTCCTGAGACAGTAAAATTACCAAACGCGGCCTCGTTTCGCTCGATCGAACGAGCTTTTTCAACTCGGCTCGATTGTAGGAGCGCTGAAAACACTTCCATCGATTTTCTTCCTCCCAGTTTTTATTTTCAAATCGGTTTTCTTATCTCTTCGGTTTTATGCTGGTTAATTTACGTGGGAAGAAAAAAAGCACTTAAAATGGGAGTTGAACTCAGGTCTAATGCGTGTCTACTATGCCTAGTAACCAACTCATCCACCTTAATTTGTTGTCAATAGTATGTAAACAACGGAATTTGAACCCTTCTTTTTTCTACCATGTCAACAAAAAGCTTAATTTTAGGCTTGATAACTTTGGCCGAGCAGCATGATAACTATCACATATGCATGCTGACAACTTCAAACATTAACTCCCTGGTTTAAAAAATGACATGATAAAGCTGGTAACTATATCATATCATGAGAAGGCCAGTAACTATAGAGTGGAAATCACAGTAAATTTAACATGTGCAACATCATAACTTTGCACAAAATTTAACGTGCACGCTGGGTGGGTGTGTGGGGGGGGGGGGGGGGGGGGGATGTTTGAACAACCCCCTTCCCCTTCGTGAAAGTTACCATGGCGTTTTGGTGTAGGTTATGGTTTTGAGAGGAAACCTGGTAGCATACAAAAAGAGGGCGAAAAAACATGAAGTTTTGACATACTACATCCCATGTTTCAAATTACCGCGATGTTTATAGAGTTATCAAGTTTCAGTTCATCTATTATCATGCAATTTACACATATTACTAGGGGTAATTGTTCCAACAATTTTTTTCTCCTAGGTCAAAAATTACCGCAATGTTTCCCTAAAAAAATTACCGTGGTGTTTATATCAGTTATCAGTTCTTCGGTTTATGTATTACCATGTTATTTGCACATAAGTTACCAGGGGTATGTTTTTCAACCACCTTTTCCACCTTTGATCAATGTTACCTTGGTGTTTATACCCAAGTTATCAGATCTACAGTTCATATATCATCATGGCACTTACACACAAGGCGTATATTTTTCAACAATTTTTGCCCTTCGTAAAAAATGTTATCGCGGTGCTTATTCTTATATTACCATGCTATTTTCACATAAGTTATCAAGGGCGCGTTCGTAAACAACGTTTTCCTCTTTGGTCACCGCGGTGTTCTGTACGTAAATTATCGGGTATGCGACACATATATTACCGTACCATTTACACATAAATTAGCGAGATTATGTTTTTCAACAAAAAAATCTGGGTCAAAAAGTTACCATCATGTGTTGTATGTATTATCAGTTAAGTGGTGATTATATTGCCGTGTTATTTACATAGAAATAACCGGTGGCACATTTTTAATACACGCCTTGGGTCAAAGTTATTGTGGTGTTTGTAAGTATGTTATCAAGACCGCAGAGCATAAATTATCATCTTATTTACACATGAATTAACATGGTTACGTTTTTCAATAACTTTTGTTTTCGGTGCAAAAATTACCATGGTGTTTATATGGTGCTTATTACCATGTTTTTTAACAAAATTATCGGGGGGTATATTTGAACAGGCCCCCTCCCCCGGTAAATCTTACCGCAATGTTTGTATGTATATTATCATATATGCGTTTGTATATTACCATGCTATTTTCATATAAAGTTATCGGGGTATCTTTTTTCAGAAACTTAATATATGTGTTTGTAGGTAAGTTATCAGGCCCGTGGTGCTTAAAATACCATGTTGTTTACACAAAATTTATCGGAGTATATTTCAAAAACTTTTTTCCACTAGATCAAACAACCTTTTTTCCGGGTCAAAATTACTACCATGATGGTATTGAAGTTGTCTGGATCAAAGTGAAAAAAAATCATCGACAGACAGTTTACTGCGAGAGAGATGTGTATCTGACAAAAACATGATTCTTTTTCTAACTTTTTTCTTTTAATTTACCACAAAAATGGAAGAAAATGCATAAAAGCTAGTAGAACGCATCGGCTACTGGCATGAAATAGCAGTAGCACTCGCTGCTAGTGCTAGCTAGTAACTAGCCTAATTAGCAGATAGCAGCTAGCCTAGCCTAACCTAGCTAGTAAACAGCAACAGCACGCGTATGGAATAGTGGCAGGAACAACAAATAGGAGCAGGCACATGGAGCCCACGCGCGTATGGAGCAGCAGCAGCAGAAAAGACCACACTGGGAGTGAAGTCTGAAATGAACCCTGTCGTTGTAGGCGCAGTCGCAAATGAACCCCGACCTCGAAATCCCGGAAGTCCATACCCTAAACTCTCTGATCCCGGATTTTTTCGCTCTTAAGCTCGTTTAGGCCAGGATTTGCTGACGTGTCACCGTTCGCGAGGGGGATTGCGAATTAGTACTGCCAGCTGTGCTGGGGCAGCTTTCTTTTTAATAGCGGGCGCTGGTGGGGAATTTCTCTAGGGTTCCAGGGCGAGAGAGAGAAAGGCGGGCCACCTCGATTCAGAGAAACGCGAGCGAGAGAGGGCGGCGATTGCTGGCGGCCAGGGCTATGTCGTCGTCCTCGATTGGTTCCGCCTATTCACGCGGCGGAGGGATTCGACGGAGAGGCGCTGCTGCTAGGTCGCCGGTGCCGTATCGTGAGCAGCCGATGGAGTACGAGCCGGCGGTTTACTGCGGCCGTTGCGGGAGGAAGGCGCCGCGCTGGATTTCTTGGAGTGTGGCGAACCCTGGAAGAAGATATTATGCATGCGTTGATGCCCAGGTAAGCTCTGTTCTTGTATGTGCTCTCTGCTCCTATTCTCTGTTCGATGTGCTTCTCTGATAAACTTCTGTTTATTTCTTGAACAACATGGGTTCATTGAGTGGCATGATAACCCAACAACTCCATTCCTGCGTGTTTTGCTTGGAGATCTCCGAGATAGGGTATGGAAGCTAGAGGATGATGCAGCAGCAATGTGTAAAGATGGAGATGCAGGTGCTGGTGCATTCTGTATGGAAGTACATAAGAGAAATGAGCAAAGTGCAGGGGATGTTCCTGGTGCATCAAGTAGTGATAATTTTGGTAGGAAAGAGTTGATGCTGGTGTGTGGCATTGTGATATTTGTGTCAGGTTTAGTTGTAGGGATGATCTTATCCTAGTTTGTGTGATACAAATGGATGTGAGGCAGTGTACTGATCTTATCCTAGTTCATGTGGTACAAATGGAAGTGAAATGTACTGAATTCAGCTGTTATATTTGTTTCAATGAAATGCAGTTTGCAAAATTTGTCACGCAATGTACTGAATTTTTAACAAGCAATCTACTGAATTCAGTTTGCATATTTTTGTCAGGTTTTAAGTGTCATTTTTGACAGCAACCAAATAAACTGTATGCAGTGTAGAAGAGGAACAGTGTACTGTAGATAATCCATGCTAATTATGGCAGAACTCATAGAAAATCCATGCTCTTTTTTTAACAGCAACAAAATTAACTAAATGCATGCTCAGTGTTGGCAGCAGGAAATTGTCTACATATAGATCATGTTCACAAGTTCACTTAGCATTGCACATAAACACAAGTTCACAGGGACACACACACACATCCAAAATAAGAGTAGTTCACATGGTTCTACACATCAGTGGGGTTGCATATGGATCATAACAACCACATTTCAGTAGTACATAGCTTCAGTAGTTCCCAGAAGCTGTGAAATAGGGCATGAATCCTCTTCCTCTTCCTCTGCCAGCAGATGTACTTCCTCCAGGTAACTCATTTCCAGTTGGTGCTGATCTTCTGGGAGGTCTGAAGCTTGAGGTGGCTGGCTGTGAGCTTGTAGTTGCTGCAGGTTGATAGGATTGAGGAGTTTGAGTCCTTGTTGTAGGTTGAGAAGATCTTGCTGCAGCTGCCCTGCTTTTGGCAGCCTCAGTCTCTGCTTGCTGCAAATAGGAAAAATAGCAAGCACTGGTCAGGTGCATATTGAAAAGTTAATAAAGAAAACATTGGTAATGTTCAGTTGCATATTACCTCAGTGGACCTCTGCTTTTTCCCTCTCTTCCCAAGAAATGCTTTTGTTTTTTTGTTTCTGTCAGCATTCTTTGAACAAGATCCTTTGTTATGTCCCTTACCCCCACATGATCCACAAGTGATTTGAATTCCATACTTGCTAAGTTTCTTTCCTTTGGGTGCTTCCCCCTCTTCTCTCCTCCTATCATTGTTTTTCTTCCTTGCTCCTGGCATGGCAATATAGCCAGGTGCCACTGGCCTAGGGTTCTGAGAGACTGGCCAACATTCTTCACCTTCCACAGGCTGGAGACAATGCTCATATATTTTCTTGAAAGTCTCAATGTAGTAGCATGGGTCAATGAATTCTTCTACTTTTCTGCCACTTTTGTATATAGCACAAATTGCATGACAACAAGGAAGGCCTGCCAGCTGTAGATATCCACATGAGCATGTCTTCCTCTCAAGGTTCACTGTATATCTCCTTCCTCTGCCAGTCAAATGCTTGACCTCAAATCCATCCTTGCCATTCCAAAGCACCTCACAGAACTGAGTTCTCTTGATATTGCCCTGTAGTTTCTTAAAAATGTTAGGGCAAACTGTTGCATGCCATTTATCACATTTGCTTCTCTGTTCCTGGATTCTGACATACATCTTCTTCCTTATCATCTCTTGCTGTGATATTATGGGGTAAAATCTAGATTCTATGATGGCATTGTTGAAAGACTCACATAGGTTGTTATCCACTGACTCACAGTTTGATCCATATGGAAAAAAGGCCCTAGCCCAATGCACTGGCTCTATCCTCATAATGTCTTTTGCACCATCAGGGGTTTTCTGAGCAAGTCTGGCCTTGTTGTAGTTGAGATCCTGTTTGTTTGAAGCCTTGGCAATTGCCCAAAATCTTTTTTGTAATTCATGGTCCCTGTGCTTCTTTCTCCAATTGGCATAAATATGCCTTGCACACATCATGTGTTGTGCCCTTGGCAAATAATCTCTCATGCTATTAATTAAGCCCTACAAAAAGAGACATAAATATTTTTAAGAAGATATGAATGCAAATAATCTCACAAGAAGATATGACTGCAATTAAACTACAATTAGAAACATACAACAATTGCAACAATGAAAACAGTTATAACCTTTTGCTGGTCAGAAATAAAAACCCAGCCTGCTCCTTGATCATTGATATCCAAATCCTTGATTAGCAGCCCAATAAACCACTTCCATGTCTCTGTAGTTTATTTTTCCACAACAGCCCAAGCTACAGGGTACATTTGGTTGTTTGCATCCCTAGCAATTGCAGCAAGTAATTCACCCTGTTTTAAACCCAAATGTACCCTGTAGCTTGGGCTGTTGTGGAAAAAGAAACTACAGAGACATGGAACTGGTTTATTGGGCTGCTAATCAAGGATTTGGATATCAATGATCAAGGAGCAGGCTGGGTTTTTATTTCTGACCAGCAAAAGGTTATAACTATTTTCATTGTTGCAATTGTTGTATGTTTCTAATTGTAGTTTAATTGTAGTTTACTTGCCAAGGGCACAACACAGGATGTGTGCAAGGCATATTTATGCCAATTGGAGAAAGAAGCACAGGGACCATGAATTACAAAAAAGATTTTGGGCAATTGCCAAGGCTTCAAACAAACAGGATTTCAACTACAACAAGGCCAGACTTGCTTAGAAAACCCCTGATGGTGCAAAAGACATTATGAGGACAGAGCCAGTGCATTGGGCTAGGGCCTTTTTTCCATATGGATCAAACTGTGAGTCAGTGGATAACAACCTATGTGAGTCTTTCAACAATGCCATCATAGAATCTAGGTTTTACCCCATAATATCACAGCAAGAGATGATAAGGAAGAAGATGTATGTCAGAATCCAGGAACAGAGAAGCAAATGTGATAAATGGCATGGAACAGTTTGCCCTAACATTTTTAAGAAACTACAGGGCAATATCAAGAGAACTCAGTTCTGTGAGGTGCTTTGGAATGGCAAGGATGGATTTGAGGTCAAGCATTTGACTGGCAGAGGAAGGAGATATACAGTGAACCTTGAGAGGAAGACATGCTCATGTGGATATCTACAGCTGGCAGGCCTTCCTTGTTGTCATGCAATTTGTGCTATATACAAAAGTGGCAGAACAGTAGAAGAATTCATTGACCCATGCAGACATTGAGACTTTCAAGAAAATATATGAGCATTGTCTCCAGCCTGTGGAAGGTGAAGAATGTTGGCCAGTCTCTCAGAACCCTAGGCCAGTGGCACCTGGCTATATTGCCATGCCAGGAGCAAGGAAGAAAAACAATGATAGGAGGAGAGAAGAGGGGGAAGCACCCAAAGGAAAGAAACTTAGCAAGCATGGAATTCAAATCACTTGTGGATCATGTGGGGGTAAGGGACATGACAAAGGATCTTGTTCAAAGAATGCTGACAGAAACAAAAAAACAAAAGCATTTCTTGGGAAGAGAGGGAAAAAGCAGAGGTCCACTGAGGTAATATGCAATTGAACATTACCAATGTTTTCTTTATTAACTTTTCAATATGCACCTGACCAGTGCTTGCTATTTTTCCTATTTGCAGCAAGCAGAGACTGAGGCTGCCAAAAGCAGGGCAGCTGCAGCAAGATCTTCTCAACCTACAACAAGGACTCAAACTCCTCAATCCTATCAACCTGCAGCAACTACAAGCTCACAGCCAGCCACCTCAAGTTTCAGACCTCCCAGAAGATCAGCACCAACTGGAAATGAGGCACCTGGAGGAAGTACATCTGCTGGCAGAGGAAGAGGAAGAGGATTCATGCCCTATTTCACAGCTTCTGGGAACTACTGAAGTTATGTACTACTGAAATGTGGTTGTTATGATCCATATGCAACCCCACTGATGTGTAGAACCATGTGAACTACTCTTATTTTGGGTGTGTGTGGTGTGTGGGGGGTTGCGTCTTGTACCCGGTTTTGTACTTCTGGTCGTTGCTTTATATATAAAGCGGGGCGAAAGCCTTTTTCGGTAACTGATCTCCATCTTACTCTTGTTGCGCTCGCCGTCTTTCCTTGAGAGAGACAAATGGAATGGAATTTCTCTCCGGTTTTGTACTCTCTCCGTAAAGAAATATAGGAACATTTAGATCACTAAAGTAATGATCTAAACACTCGAAAATGCATAGGAGCTCTCGGGTGCTACGCCCCCCATATTCAAAAATAGTTTAGTAATTCAAAAAAGTCAAAAAATCCCGGAACTTTTATGGAATCAAACATGACCAAGTATTGCACTCGTGTAAAAAAGTTAAATAGAAAATGACTTTTATTGTATCCGGGGTCAAAGATTTTCCAAAAAATGCTAGATACAAGTACTATTCATGCTATATTGTCGTCAATTTTTTTGCCCTAAAGTCAATGAGAATCATTCCTTGGCCAAACTTTTTATATGAGTACAATACCTAGTCATTGGTTCAAAAATATATCCAGGATTTTCTTGATTTTTTTGAATTATTAAATTATTTTTAAATATAGGGGGTGGAGCACCGGTGCTCCTAATCTGCTTCCTCTAAACACTCTTATATTTATTTGCAGAGGGAATACATGCTATCTTACTGAAGAGAAAGACATCTGTGCACGGTCATTTCTCTCCTACCATCCTGCGGCGCATGCCGATTAGCTCAGTGTCTTTCTCCTTGGGACTGACACAGGAGATGAAATTCCTCTCCTATTTTGTTTGTACTACATTTTTATGTTGCTGAAAGGATCAAAGGAAGATATCAATGTTATATGATCATTAGCCATCTCATCAGCCAGCAAGTTCTTTCAGCGTTCAAATGTGGGAGTTGGTTGCCTCTATGGAGGGCTGTTATTCTACTGCCATGTTGAGAAGATTAAAACTGGTTGGATATAACTGAAGCCAGCTGCTGGGAAGACTGCAGATCCAGCTTGGTCAATCGATGTGGTTTCTTTTCATCGATTTTGTTTTCATCATTTCTTCGGATTCTTCTCGAGGGCCCTGTCGTTATCAGTGCTCCTCATATCTTTTCATTGATTTCATTTTGTTAACGGGAGGCAGACGAGCCTACATTTTTGCCCTTGATTTCATGATATGGTTTGTTTCAAGCCAAGGCCAGATCTGACGTTGCATGACCCGTGACTCTTGATTAACTGGGCAATTCTCTTCATAATGAGTAGGCAGAGCTTGAAAAAAACAAACAAGTTGTTTGCAAATTAAATCCAGTTGTCAGCTTGGTCAAACGAACTTGATCTCATTATCTCTGATATTTTCGTGTTGGCTGCTGGTTGGTCCTGTCATTACCAGTGCTCCTCATTTCTTTTCATCAATTTCTTATTCTTAATTAGAGGCAGACCGGCCAACAATTTTTTGTGGCCCTTGATTCCACACAACTGATGCACACGATCATCTTTTCCTCGATGAAATATGGCTGCATGCATGTCATTATTTTCTGCAACTTTTCCATGCCTTAATTCTTTAACTATCTCAGATTGAGTAGCATCATCAATTGATGTTGTGGTGCTCGTATCACCCGGCAAAGTGGTCCTCAGTGAAGCGTCGGGGGCGGCCGATGTGGTTGGGAGGCTCGGGGTAGATCTTGAGGTTGAAACCCTGGTCGTTGAAGAAGACTCGGACGGTGGCACGGAGGGTGGAGGAGTCCAGGCACTTGACCTTGACACAGACCTCCTCCTCCTTGCGGAGAGAGAGCTCGTCCACCACCACCACCTTGCCCAGGAGCTTGGACATACTGCAGATCACCTTCTCAGAGCGAGCAATGTCGGGGAGGCCAGCGATGAGGATCCAAGCAGTATCCAGCACGGCCACAGCCTTGGGGTCCGTTAGGGGCTCAGAGATGTTGACGAGCTTGTTGAGGGTGAGGGTGATGTCGTCGCTACGGGTGCAGAGGCCCAGGCTAAGGGCGTCGGGGAAGACCACGGTGAAGGAGCTATCCGAGGTCGGAGTCACTTGCCAGTCCCAGACACGGTGGCAGAGGTGGTTAAGCTCGGCCTCGATCATCTCCGGTGAGGCGACCCCCGCCCCCACAATGGTCACGACCACAAGGAGTGACGGGGATGGGGAGGGACGTCCTCGACCTCGATGTGGAAGAAGCCGAGACCCTCAATGCCGTGGCCGTACATCATGAGCTCCTCCGACCCCGGGCGGTCCGGGCAGAGGGCCGCGGGGTGGCCCGAGCCCTTGCAGAGGTAGCACATCGGCGGGTTGGGGCACTCGATCTGGTAGTGGCTGGCAATACCACAGTTGAAGCACGGCGGGGCATCGCGGGGGGGGGGGGGTCGGAAACGGCCGCGGCCGAGGATGCAGGAGTCGGGGCCGTGGGGTTGGGCGGGCGACCGGGGCCCTTCCGCTTCTTCTTCTTGGCACCTTGGCGACCCCGAGCCCCGGCGCCCCCTGGCCGGGAGGCAAGCTTGGTTGGTTGCGGGGGGGGGGGGGGGGGGGGCTGGTAGAGGCAAGCTTGGTTGGTTGGGGGGGGCTGGTAGGGGCGCGGAGGGGCCGCCTCGGCGCTAACGGGGAGCGGCCGGGAGGGCGACGGCGAGCGGCCACGGCGACGCACGGGCGAAGGGGAGCGGGGGCGGTCGCAGCGGCTCTCCCGCGCGGGAGAGCGCCGGTCCATATCCCGTGATATACGATTTAAGACTTACCATATGCAAAACTTGATAAGGCAGCACAAGTACTCACTTGAAGGTGTGTGATCTGGATCCCAATGTACCGCAAAAGCACTTTCACCAAACCCATTTCCTTCAGCAGGAAATAACAAACTATGAGTTGATTCACAAATAAGTGAATAATACATTTGTTACTTGGTTCAGATAGCATAGGTACTTACTTGAAGGTGAGTGATCTGGATCCCAATGTACAGCATAAGCACTTGCACCAAATCCATTTGCTTCTGCAGAAAATAACAAACTATGAGTTGATTTACAGTAAACAAATTTGTGACTTGGCTCAGATAGCATAGGTACTTACTTGAAGGTCTGTGATCTGGATCCCAATGTACCGCATAAGCACTTTCACCAAACCCATTTCCTTCAGCAGGAAATAACAAACTATGAGTTGATTCACAATTGACACCATCTTGAAATGGTAAATATTGCATAAGTACATACTAGAAGGTGCATGATCTGGATCCCAATGTACTGCATAAGAACTTTCACCAAAACCCTTGTCTTCTGTAGGAAATAACACATATGTGATATATGATCCAGACTTGCCATATTCAAATCTTGATAAGGTAGTACAAGTACTTACTTGAAGGGGCACGATCTGGATCCCAATGTACCGCGTAAGAACTTTCAGCAAAACCATTTTCTTCTGCATGAAATAACAAACTATGAGTTGATTCATATAAATAACACATGCTCGACTTGTACAGATATATGTACTTACTTGAAGGTAAATGATCTGGATCCCAATGTACCGCATAAGAACTCTCATCGAAACCGTTTTCTGCAAAAAATAAAAATCTACATGAGGTGATTTAAACTTCACACAATCTCAACTTGGTAAAGCTAGCACTAGTACTTACTTGCAGGTGCATGATGTGGATCCCAATGTACCGCATAAGCACTCTCATTGAAACTGTTTTCTGCAGGAAACAAAAGGCTATATGAGATGATTCAGACTTCAGACAATCTCAACTTGGTGAAGCTAGCGCTAGTACTTACTTGAAGTGGCATGATCTGGATCCCAATGTACCGCATAAGCACTTTCACCAAACCTGTTTTCTTCTGCAGGAAATACCATATGAGTTCTGTTGGGTTTCACCCATAGGATCAATTAAATAAAATCGCATGCGCACACGCACACAAAAACTTTGGCCAAGTGTATGACTTGCACCTTAAAGTTTCTCTTTATTTCTTTTTGTTCTCCATAATTACACAAAAGCTTGATCACGCCATAGACCAGAGACTTAGATCTACTCAGATGGGAATGGGAGGTGTAAGAATACCTAGAGTCCTACACTCATCAAGCTATAGACACACGTAGCCTACTAGTGCTGGACACGCCTAACAAAACCTGACTGAACTTGACATCTACTAGTACAAATTCTACTTAATTTGAACCTGACACACACAAAACATACCTCATAGCCAACTAGCAATACTACTACACGCATACAAGCCTTGACACACAAAAAACATACCTCATAGCCAACTAGCTTGCACCTAATTACTCAACAAGTTCAGTCACGATAATCCTTGACTTGGTATCATATATATGCACTTACTTGAAGGGGCGTGATCTGGATCCCAATGCACCGCATAAGCACTTTCACCAAACCCATTTTCTTCTACAGGAAATAAAAAAAAATTAGCTGATTCTTAATCAACAGATTCTCAACTTGTACAGATAGCATAGGTACTTACTTGAAGGTGAGTGATCTGGACCCCAATGTACAGCATAAGCACTTGCACTGTATCCATTTTCTTCTACAGGAAATAACGAAACATTAGCTGATTCTAAATCAACAGATTCTCGAATTGTACAGAGAGCATATGTACTTTACTTGAAGGCGTGTGATCTGGATCCCAGTGTACCGCATAAGAACTTTCACCAAATCATTTTTCTTCTACAGGAAATAACAAAACGTGAGTTGACTGAGAATTAGCACATTCTGCTAGTTGATAAGGTAGCACAAGTTGTCCTTACGAGATGGTGCATGATCTGGGTCCCAATGAACCGCATACGAACTCGCTTCAAAAGCGTTCTCTTCTGCGGGAAATAACAAACTATATGAGGTGATTGAGACTTCACACAGTCTCAATTTGGTAAATCTAGCACTAGTACTTACGAGAAGATGGAGGTTCAGCCCTGTCGCTGGACTCACTAAATGTGAGCAGGAGAACGAAAAAGGCTATTGCGGTAAGCTTGGTCGCCATGTTTAGATCAACTACGAAATGAATTCTGTTGGGCGAGGATGAAGGGATGGTCTAGGCACCTATTTGTAGTGGAAAGAAAAGCGGTGGTAGGAAACAATCCGCAATTTTCTCTATTTATTACTTACTACCTACGCTGTGTTTTGGAAACAAACAATAAGGATAGAAAATAATGGGTATATTTTAACTGGAATAATATCTCCCCACGAATGCTCCTTACCATTTTTAACTGCAATAATATCTCCCAAATCACGCACTTTAATTACCAGCCCATAATAAGCCACACACACACCCACACACAGAGAACGTGCATGCTGCCCCGTGCGATAATCTCGCCCTATAATGTCCGGGATTTGTTTTTTTTTTTGAGGGATGCAATGTCCGGGAATTAACCATCACTACCTATACCTGAATGCCCGTGAATTTTTTTACCAATAAGACTTTATTCCTCAAATAATAGACCGGCCATTTACAATAGCATGAGAAATAAAGTCAGGGATAATAGATTCCCAGGACATGGAAGTTTTTTCACTAAAAGAATTTTATGCTAATCAACCATTGCAAAGTCAAGGGAAAGTTGCCTGCACTCCATTACTATAGCCGTATTCGATCCAACATAATCTTTACCCGTCAGGGTTCTGAACCGATTCCACAATGAAGCTATTGTCTGACTCAATGTGTACCTTGTTGCATCCAATTCTACCAGCTAGGTATAGGCCATTTCGTAGTGCTATTGTCTCCGCTGAGTCAACACTAGCAACATGAGGAAGGTACCACACGTTACTGCTGCTATGAATACTACTGAAATTTCCCTATACGCCGAGTGCCAGGCTCTTCGCCGAGAGCCAAACCACGGGCGCTTGGCAAAGCGAAGTAGGCCGAGAGGTAGATCCGGCAATAGCCGCCGTACAGCAAACCCTAGCACTTGTTGATCATTGCTTTATATATAAAGCGGGGCGAAAGCCTTTTTCGGTAAAGGTCAACACTCGGAAAACGATCTGTTTGCCGAGAGCCAACGGAAAACCATATATAATGCCTTTTGAGTTTGTTGTTAAGCTTGTGTGAACTATATATAAGCCTTTTCTGAGTTTGTTGTTAAGTATGCGACTTCATATGAAGTCTGTGTATTATATATTTGTTTTTGCTGCAGGGTTGGATGAAAAAGAGACAAAAACAATGCTGACAATGCATCTTTGCCGATAGCTGCTCTCGGTAAAACAACCCTTTTCCGAGGAGAATACTCGGTATAGCAGGGGCACGTGGCATGCACTATCACTTTGGTTGTGACTTTGCCGAGTGGCGTACACTGACACTCGGTTAAGGAGAGTGGATGGAGCTGCCCGTTTCAGTTAAGCCGAGGACTACCTCTCGACAATGTTCACGTGTTTTGCCGAGTGTTTGCTCTGGACAAACACCCTGACAGAACCAGCGGCCGTGAAGTCACTTTATTTTGCAGAGAGGCACTGTTTGGCTCTCGGTAAACTGTTATCAAGTACCCGGCTATTGGTACTCGGCAAAGTTCTATTTCCCTGAGAGGTGTACACCGGATGGTCTTTGCCGAGAAAAATTCTCGGCAAAGGCTTTGTCAAGTATTTTTGGCATTCTTCGTAGAGTGTAATTCCAGTAGTGGAACCTCCCTCGACCATCACGTGCGATGGCTCTTGTTGCTCCTGAAAGAGTTTCAGCCTGAAGCATCGCGTTCACGTTGACTTTTACCACGTCACGTGTCGATCGCTTCCACATGTGATCACGCTACCTTTCCGGCTGCTTGTTTGAATATGCTCGCAGAAAATTGGTTGCTAGAACTCTCATTGATATAGCCGCTTTATTCGTCATTTGGATCGTTTCAGCCTTTACATGATGGCGCTGCTGTCACCATAGATACCAAGGGGTCACCGGTATAATTTCTGCCATAGGAAGACTATCAGAGACTGTTCACTACCGGACTATTTGATGACGCTGCGAAAATGGCCCAACGGATTAACGGGCCGCAAACGGGCCAATTGTAACCACGGGCCGAATTTTGCCCACAAGCAGAAAAGGCCAGCAACGGGTCGTAAGTAACCGAATGCTGGAATGAGCCCAAGAATAAATGAGCCCTGAGAAGGCCGAAACATAACACGGGTTGGAAACGGCCCAATGGAATAATGGGCCGCTAATGGGTATAAAGCGGTACACTGTTCATTGCGGGCCAGATTCACCACGGGCCTTTAATGAGCCAAGAGTTACAAATGGCGTCGTGTGGGCCGAAAGACATCATGGGCCATACATGGGCCGGAAGTTACAACGGGTTGGAATCATATTTAACGGCCCAGATGAAGCTACTGGGCTTAATTCTGGTAGGACGTAACGGGCCGTGTGTTAGCGGGCCGTAAATGGTCTATATACGAATAGGCCGTTAACAGGCTTTCCGTGGGCTGGCCCGTTATTGTTTGACCAAGTCAAACGGGCCGGCCTTTTCATGGGAATGGGCCTCTGTTGGTCCATGCCACGTGTCGACGTATCATCGGTGTTGGGGAACGTAGTTTTCAAAAAAATTCCTACGCACACGCAAGATCATGGTGATGCATAGCAACGAGAGGGGAGAGTGTTGTCCACGTACCCTCGTAGACCGAAAGCGGAAGCGTTAGCACAAAGCGGTTGATGTAGTCGTACATCTTCATGATCCGACCATTCAAGTACCGAACGCACGGCACCTCTGAGTTCAGCACACGTTCAGCCCAATGACGTCCCTCGAACTCCGATCCAGCCGAGTGTTGAGGGAGAGTTTCGTCAGCACGACGGTGTGGTGACGATGATGATGTTCTACCGACGCAGGGCTTCGCCTAAGCACCGCTACTGTATTATCGAGGTGGACTATGCTGGAGGGGGGCACCGCACATGGCTAAAAGATCAAACGATCAATTGTTGTGTCTAGGGTGCCCCCTGCCCCCGTATATAAAGGAGCAAGGGGGAGGTGCGGCCGGCCAGGAGGAGGCGCGCCAAGAGGAGTCCTACTCCCACCGGGAGTAGGACTCCCTCCCTTCCTTGTTGGAATAGGAGAGGAGAGGGAAGGAGAGAGGGGGAAAAGAAAGGGGGGCGCCGCCCCCCTCCTTGTCCAATTCAGACTTGGGGAGGAGGGGCGCGCGGCTGCCCCTTGGCCGCCTCTCCTCTTCCACCAATTGGGCCCATGAGGCTCAATAGCCTCCAAGGGGGGGTTCCAGTAACCCCCTGGTACTCCGGTATATATCCGATAACCCCCAGAACCATTCCGGTGTCCGAATATAGTCATCCAATATATCAATCTTCATGTCTCGACCATTTCGAGACTCCTCGTCATGTCCGTCATCACATCCGGGACTCCGAACAACCTTCGGTACATCAAAACATATAAACTCATAATATAACTGTCATCGAAACGTTAAGCGTGCGGACCCTACGGGTTCAAGAACTATGTAGACATGACCGAGACACGTCTCCGGTCAATAACCAATATGGGAACCTAGATGCTCATATTGGCTCCCACATATTCTATGAAGATCTTTATCAGTCAGACCGCATAACAACATACGTTGTCCCTTTGTCATCGGTATGTTACTTGCCCGAGATTCGATCGTCGGTATCTCAATACCTAGTTCAATCTCGTTACCGGCAAGTCTCTTTACTCGTTCTGTAATACATCATCCCACAACTAATTCATTAGTTGCAATGCTTGCAAGGCTTAAGTGATGTGCATTACCGAGTGGGCCCAGAGATACCTCTCCGACAATCGGAGTGACAAATCCTAATCTCGAAATACGCCAACCCAACAAGTACCTTCGGAGACACCTGTAGAGCACCTTTATAATCACCCAGTTACGTTGTGACGTTTGGTAGCACACAAAGTGTTCCTCCGGTAAACGGGAATTGCATAATCTCATAGTCATAGGAACATGTATAAGTCATGAAGAAAGCAATAGACACATACTAAACGATCGAGTGCTAAGCTAACGGAATGGGTCAAGTCAATCACATCATTCTCCTAATGATGTGATCCCGTTAATCAAATGACAACTCTTTGTCTATGGCTAGGAAACATAACCATCTTTGATCAACGAGCTAGTCAAGTAGAGGCATAATAGTGACACTCTGTTTGTCTATGTATTCACACATGTATCATGTTTCCGGTTAATACAATTCTAGCATGAATAATAAACATTTATCATGATATAAGGAAATAAGTAATAACTTTATTATTGCCTCTAGGGCATATTTCCTTCAATCTCCCACTTGCACTAGAGTCAATAATCTAGATCACATTGCCATGTGATTTAACATCAATAGTTCACATCACCATGTAATTAACACCCATAGTTCACATCGTCATGTGACCAATACCCAAAGGGTTTACTAGAGTCAATAATCTAGTTCACATCGCTATGTGATTAACACCCAAAGAGTACTAAGGTGTGATCATGTTTTGCTTGTGAGAGAAGTTTAGTCAATGGGCCTGCCATACTCAGATCCGTATGTATTTTGCAAATTTCTATGTCTACAATGCTCTGCACAGAGCTACTCTAGCTAATAGCTCCCACTATCAATATGTATCCAGATTGAGACTTAGAGTCATCTGGATCAGTGTCAAAAACTTGCATCGACTAACCCTTTACGACGAACCTTTTGTCACCTCCATAATCGAGAAACATATCCTTATTCCACTAAGGATAATTTTGACCGCTGTCCAGTGATCTAATCCTAGATCACTATTGTACTCCCTTGCCAAACTCAGTGGTAGGGTATACAATAGATCTGGTACACAACATGGCATACTTTATAGAACCTATGGCTGAGGCATAGGGAATGACTTTCATTCTCTTTCTATCTTCTGCCGTGGTCGGGCTTTGAGTCTTACTCAATTTCACACCTTGTAACACATGCAAGAACTCTTTCTTTGACTATTCCATTTTGAACTATTTCAAAATCTTGTCAAGGTATGTACTCATTGAAAAAACTTATCAAGTGTCTTGATCTATCTCTATAGATCTTGATGCTCAATATGTAAGCAGCTTCACCGAGGTCTTTCTTTGAAAAACTCCTTTCAAATACTCCTTTATGCATTCCAGAAAATTCTACATTATTTCCGATCAACAATATGTCATTCACATATATTTATCAGAAATGTTGTAGTGCTCCCACTCAGTTTCTTGTAAATACAGGTTTCACCACAAGTCTGTATAAAACTATATGCTTTAATCAACTCATCAAAGCGTATATTCCAACTCTGAGATGCTTGCACCAGTCCACAGATGGATCGCTGGAGCTTGCACATTTTGTTAGCACCTTTAGGATTGACAAAACCTTCTGGTTGCATCATATACAACTATTCTTTAATAAATCCATTAAGGATTGCAGTTTTGTTATCCATTTGCCAGATTTCATAAAATGCGGCAATTGCTAACATGATTCGAACATACATTAAGCATCGATACGAGTGAGAAAATCTCATCGTAGTCAACACCTTGAGCTTTGTCAAAAACCTTTTTCGACAAGTCTAGCTTTGTAGATAGTAACACTACTATCAGCGTCCGTCTTCCTCTTGAAGATCCATTTATTTTCTATTGCTTGTCGATCATCGGGCAAGTCAACCAAAGTCCATACTTTGTTTTCATACATGGATCCTATCTCAGATTTCATGGCCTCAAGCCATTTTGCGGAATCTGGGCTCACCATCGCTTCTTCATAGTTCATACGTTCGTCATGGTCTAGTAACATGACCTCCAGAACAGGATTACCGTACCACTCTGGTGCGGATCTCACTTTGGTTGACCTACGAGGTTCGGTAGTAACTTGATCTGAAGTTACATGATCATCATCATTAGCTTCCTCACTAATTGGTGTAGGAGTCATAGGAATAGATTTCTGTGATGAACTACTTTCCAATAAGGGAACAGGTACAGTTACCTCATCAAGTTCTACTTTCCACCCACTCACTTCTTTCGAGAGAAACTCCTTCTCTAGAATGGATCCATTCTTAGCAACAAATATCTTGCCTTCGGATCTGTGATAGAAGGTGTACCAAATAGTAACTTTTGGGTATCCTATGAAGACACACTTTTCCGATTTGGGTTTGAGCTTATCAGGATGAAACTTTTTCACATAAGCATCGCAACCCAAAATTTTAAGAAACGACAGCTTAGGTTTCTTGCCAAACCATAGTTCATACAGTGTCGTCTCAACGGATTAGACGGTGCCCTATTTAATGTGAATGCAGCTATCTCTAATGCATAACCCCAGAACGATAGTGGTAAATCGGTAAGAGACATCATAGATTGCACTATATCCAATAAAGTACGGTTATGACATTCGGACACACCATTATGCTGTGGTGTTCCAGGTGGCATGAATTTGTGAAACTATTCCACATTTTTTAATTGAAGACCAAACTCGTAACTCAAATATTTGTCTCCGCGATCAGATCATAGAAACTTTATTTTCTTGTCACGATGATTTTCCACTTCACTCTGAAATTCTTTGAACTTTTCAAATGTTTCAGACTTATGTTTCATCAAGTAGATATACCCATATCTGCTCAAATCATCTGTGAAGGTCAGAAAATAACGATACCCGCCGCGAGCCTCAACACTCATCGGATCGCATACATCAGTATGTATTATTTCCAATAAGCCAGTTGCTTGCTCCATTGTTCCGGAGAATGGAGTTTTAGTCATCTTGCCCATAAGGCATGGTTTGTAAGCATCAAGTGGTATAATCAAGTGATTCCAAAATCCCATCAGCATGGAGTTTCTTCATGCGCTTCACACCAATATGACCTAAACGGCAGTGCCACAAATAAGTTGCACTATCATTATTAACTTTGCATCTTTTGGCTTCAATATTATGAATATGTGTATCACTACGATCGAGATCCAACAAACCATTTTCGTTGGTGTGTATGACCATAGAAGGTTTTTATTCATGTAAACAGAACAACAATTGTTCTCTAACTTAAATGAATAACTGTATTGTAATAAACATGATCAAATCATATTCATGCTGAACACAAACACCAAATAACACTTATTTAGGTTCAAGACTAATCCGAAAGTATAGGGAGTCTGCGATGATGATCATATCAATCTTGGAACCACTTCCAACACACATCGTCAATTCACCCTTAACTAGTCTCTGTTTATTCTGCAACTCCCGTTTCTAGTTACTAATCTTAGCAACTGAACTAGTATCAAATACTGAGGGGTTGCTATAAACACTAGTAAAGTACACATCATTAACATGTATATCAAATATACCTTTGTTCACTTTGCCATCCTTCTTATCCGCCAAATACTTGGGGCAGTTCCACTTCCAGTGACCAGTTCCTTTGCAGTAGAAGCACTCAGTCTTAGGCTTAGGTCCAGACTTGGGCTTCTTCACCTGAGCAGCAACTCGCTTGTCGTTCTTCTTGAAGTTCCCCTTCTTCCCTTTGCCCTTTTCTTAAAACTAGTGGTCTTGTCAACCATCAACACTTGATGTTTTTCTTGATTTCTACCTTCGTCGATTTCAGCATCACAAAGAGCTTGGGAATCATTTCCGTTATCCCTTGCATATTATAGTTCATCACAAAGTTCTAGTAACTAGGTGATAGTGACTAGAGAACTCTGTCAAGCACTATCTTATCTAGAAGATTAACTCCCACTTGATTCAAGTGATTGTAGTACTCAGACATTCTGAGCACATGCTCACTAGCTGAGCAATTCTCCTCCATCTTGTAGGCAAAGTACTGTCAGAGGTCTCATACCTCTCGACACGGGCATGAGTATGAAATACCAATTTCAACTCTTAGAACATCTTATATGCTCTGTGGCGTTCAAAACATTTTTGAAGTCCCGGTTCTAAGCCGTAAAGCATGGTGCACTAAACAATCAAGTAGTCATCATACCGAGCTTTTGTCAAACGTTCATAACGTCTGCATCTGTTCCTGCAATAGGTCTGTCACCTAGCGGTGCATCAAGGACATAATACTTCTGTGCAGCAATGAGGTTAATCCTCAGATCACGGACCAAGTCCGCATCATTGCTACTAACATCTTTCAACTTAGTTTTCTCTAGGAACATATCAAAATAAAACAGGGGAGCAAAACGCGAGCTATTGATCTACAACATAGATATGCTAATACTAACAGGACTAAGTTCATGATAAATTTAAGTTCAATTAATTATATTACTTAAGAACTCCCACTTAGATAGACATCCCTCTAATCCTCTAAGTGATCACGTGATCCATATCAACTAAACCATGTCCGATCATCACGTGAGATGGAGTAGTTTCAACGGTGAACATCACTATGTTGATCATATCTACTATATGATTCACGCTCGACCTTTCGGTCTCCGTGTTCCGAGGCCATATCTGTTATATGCTAGGCTCGTCAAGCTTAACCTGAGTTTTCCGCGTGTGCAACTGTTTTGCACCCGTTGTATTTGAACGTAGAGCCTATCACACCCGATCATCATGTGGTGTCTCAGCACGAAGAACTTTCGCAATGGTGCATACTCAGGAAGAACACTTATACCTTGATAATTTAGTGAGAGATCATCTTATAATGCTACCGCCAATCAAAGCAAGATAAGATGCATAAAAGATAAACATCACATGCAATCAATATAAGTGATATGATATGGCCATCATCATCTTGTGCTTGTGATCTCCATCTCCGAAGCAGCGTCATGATCACCATCGTCACCGGCGCGACACCTTGATCTCCATCGTAGCATCGTTGTCGTCTCACCAACTTATGCTTCTACGACTATCGCTACCACTTAGTGATAAAGTAAAGCATTACAGGGCATTTGCATTGCATACAATAAAGGGACAACCATATGGCTCCTGCCAGTTGCCGATAACTCGGTTACAAAACATGATCATCTCATACAATAAAATATAGCATCATGCCTTGACCATATCACATCACAACATGCCCTGCAAAAACAAGTTAGACGTCCTCTACTTTGTTGTGGCTGCTACGGGCTGAGCAAGAACCGTTCTTACCTACGCATCAAAACCACAATGATAGTTTGTCTAGTTGGTGCTGTTTTAACCTTCGCAAGGACCGGGCGTAGCCACACTCGGTTCAACTAAAGTTGGAGAAAATGACACCCGCCAGCCACCTGTGTGCAAAGCACGTCGGTAGAACCAGTCTCGCGTAAGCGTACGCGTAATGTCGGTCCGGGCCGCTTCATCCAACAATACCGCCGAACCAAAGTATGACATGCTGGTAAGCAGTATGACTAATATCGCCAACTACTCACTTGTGTTCTACTCGTGCATATAACATCAACGCATGAAACCAGGCTCTGATGCCACTGTTGGGGAACGTAGTAATTTCAAGAAAATTCCTACGCACATGCAAGATCATGGTGATGCATAGCAAGGAGAGGGGAGAGTGTTGTCCACGTACCCTCGTAGACCGAAAGCGGAAGCGTTAGCACAACGCGGTTGATGTAGTCGTACGTCTTCACGATCCGACCGATCAAGTACCAAACGCACGGCACCTCCGAGTTCAGCACACGTTCAGCCCGATGACGTCCCTCGAACTCCGATCCAGCCGAGTGTTGAGGGAGAGTTTCGTCAGCACGACGGCGTGGTGATGATGATGATGTTCTACCAACGCAGGGCTTCGCCTAAGCACCGCTACAGTATTATCGAGGTGGACAATGGTGGAGGGGCACCGCACACGGCTAAAAGATCACACGATCAATTGTTGTGTATAGGGTGCCCCTGCCCCCGTATATAAAGGAGCAAGGGGGGAGGTGCGGCCGGCCAGGAGGAGGCACGCCAGGAGGAGTCCTACTCCCACCGGGAGTAGGACTCCCTCCCTTCCTTGTTGGACTAGGAGAGG